>NC_046664.1:47545297-47565517 GCF_010883055.1 Belonocnema kinseyi
GTTATTGAAATATATAAAAAGTAATGTTGGGTAGAGGGTTACGAGGGAGATAGCAGATAGTGGGTGGGGGGGGGATAAATTATAGTTTTTTTACCATTCAGCAATAAATTTTTCACACATTCTTTGAACTTCCGGACATGTCGTAAAAGCTTTGGGAGATGACGGGGTGGGGGCACAGTTTTTAAAATCTGCTATATAAATTTCAAGTTTGTGCTGTTGAGACTCGATACCATTCACAACGTTGGCACACATGTTCTTTGGGCTCCAAAGCAGATCGTAAGAGTTGAGGATGAGCATGCAAAGGGATGGGACAGGAGAGGAAGGGGGCTCAGATGCAGCTTTAACCAATCGGCATCCAATTTTTGACTCATATTCTTTGGGCTCTCAAACAGGTCATAAGAGTATTGGGGAGGAAGTGTACTGGTGAGGGAGGGGCACAGGTTTTAAATACATCAAATAAATTGGCCTTAAATGTAAAATGCTTTCAACCCAAATAATGAATTATCTACTTAGCGAGACGCATTTGCTGAATTTTGGTTTAAAATTTTCGTTGAAATGTACGTATATACGTTTCATGCAAAATTTTTAACCTAAATAATGAATTATCTACTTAATGAGACGCATTTGGCCAATTTTTGTTGGAAATTTTGGTCGAAATGTATGTACATACATTTCAAACAAAATTTTTAACGAAAATAATGAATTATCTGCTTAACGGGACGCATTTGGCGCATTTTGGTTAAAAATCTCGATTGAAATGTATGTACATACATCTCAAACAAAATTTTCAAACATAATAATGTATTATCTACTCAACGAGATGCATTTGGCGAATTTTAGTTAAAAACTTTGGCTGAAATGTATGTAATACATTTCAAACAAAACTTCAACCAAAACAATGAATCATCTATTCAACGCGATGCATTTGGCGGATTTTGGTTTAAAATTTTGGTTAAAATGTATGTACATACACTTCAAACAAAATTTTCAACCGAAATAATGAAATATCTACTTAATGAGACGCATTTGGCGCATTTTGGTTGAAAATTTCGGTTGAAATGTATGTACATACATCTCAAACAAAATTTTCAACCATAATAATGTATCATCTACTTAACGAGACGTATTTGGCGAATTTTTTTTGAAAGTTTTGGTTGAAATGTATGTAAATACATTTCAAACCAAATTTTCAACCAAAATATTGAGTTACCTGTTTAGCGAGACGCAATTGGCGAATTTAAGTTAAAATATATGTACATACATTTCAAACAAATTTCTTAACTAAAATAATGAATTATCTGCTGAATGAGACGGATTTGTCGAATTTTTGTGGAATTTTTTGGTTGAAATGTATGTACATACATTTCAAACAAAATTTTCAACCAAAATAATTAATTATCTACTTAACGAGACGCACTTCGCGGATTTTGGTTTAAAATTTTGGTTGAGATGTATGTACATACATTTTAAACAAAACTTTTTACCAAAATAATGAATTATTTGCTTAACGAGACGGATTCGGCGAATTTCGGTTTAAAATTTTGGTTGAAATGTATACACGTACAATTCAAACTAAATTTCCAACCAAAATAATGAATTATCTGCTTAGCGGGCGCATTTGGCGAATTTTGGTTGAAAATTTGGTTGAAATATATGCATATACATTTCAAACAAAATTTTCAACCAAAATAATGAATTATATGCTTACCGAGACAGATTCGGCGAATCTTGGTTGAAAATTTTGGTTAAAATGTATACACGTACAATTCAAACAAAATTTTCAACCAAAATAATGAATTATCTACTTAGCCGGCGCATTTCGTGAATTTTGGTTGAAATGTATGCACATACATTTCAAACAAAATTTTCAACCATAATAATATATTTTCTACATACCAAGACGCATTTGGCAAATTTTGGTTGAAATGTATGCACATACATTTTAAACAAAATTTTCTACCAAAATAATGAATGATCTACTGAGGGAAACGCATTGAGCGAATTTTGGTTGAAAATTTTGGTGTTAATGTATGCACATACGTTTCAAACAAAATTTGCAACCAAAATAATGAATTTTCTACTTGGCGAGACGCATTTGGCGAATTTTGGTTAAAAATGTTTAATATTTAGAAATTAAAATTTCTTTGACTAAAGCAAATAATTTTTTCAATCCAAGTGCTTATATTTATTTGCCTCAAATAAATATTTCTTTGAAAATAAACAAGAATTGACTTACTTCAGCCAGGTAAAATTAATTAGTAAAAAGTAAACTTTTTTTATAGGGTAAGAAGTTTTAAATTTTGAGAGAACACTTAAACATTTTTAAAATCCTACCAAATTATTTGGAATCTCTTAAAATCCTCTGGGATCCTCCAAAGTTTCTCAAAATCTTTGGTGCTGCTAAATATCCAATTAATTAAGTAAAAATCATTAGACATGACTTGAACATAAATTGAATTAACTTATTCATCTATGCTTTAGACAAAATTCTCAAATACCTAAAAATATTTGATTTACTTTGAAATCCCTGATGACTTTGAATGCTTTGAAATATGTTTAAATCTTTTGAAATCCCTTAGAATTTCTTGAAATATTTGGTTATCGAAAAAACTTTGAAACTATTACAAATAATTTCAAATCACTTGAACACAAATTTAGAGTAAATTATTCATTTTAATTCTAGACAAAATTTTAATTCTTAGAAATCGTCTAAATCCTTCGAAATCCTTGGAGATTTAATAAAAAACTTTACATTTTTGAAACTCCTTTCAATCATTAGAAATCTTAAAATTCCATTATAATCAATAGAAATCATTTTACACCCATTGAATAAAATTAAGTCAAACTTATTTATGACATGTTAGAACAACAATTCTAAGCCTTAGAAATTTTTTAAATTCTTTGGAATCCTTGGTGATGCAATAAAATACCTAAAAAATTTTATGATTGCTTGAAATCTCTGAAAATACTACATAATTGTGTTAAATTCCTTGCAATTTCTGAAATCTTTTGAAATCCTTTGGAATTTACTAAAATCTTTGTAACTCTTAGGATTTTCTAAAATCCCTTAGAAATTTTTGAAATCCCTTGAAAATCCATGGAAATAGCTCTAAATTTATTTAAAATTGATATAAGTCCATGAATCTTTGCAAGATTTTTTTAAAAATTCTTGAGTTTGTGAAAGTTTCCAGGATATTGATTAATGAACTTAATTTTGAAAGCTGAGATAAATTATATCGAATGGTTAAATAAATAAATAAATAATACGAATAGCATAATTGATAATTTTTTAATTTGTTGCTAAAGTGCATATTTAACATACTAATAGTTTGAATGAAAAATACTTTCCAGGTAAGTTAAAACGCTGTAAAAACAGGGAAATAAGGTCATCATTTGTACGAAAATAGGAAAACATGTATATTCTTTCGAATCCACTTCGATCGCTTAACATTCCTATATATGCAATAAAAATAGTGAATTTTCAACAAAATTCATACATTTTCAAACAAATAGTAGATTTTTCAACTAAAACAAATCCACTTTAAAAAAATGGAACAGTTAATTTTCAGTTCAAAATTAATTCTCTAAAAAGAAAGGAATTTTCAACAAAACAGTGTTTAAGTCTTTTTAGAAATGAATATTCAAATAAAATTGAAAGGTGAGGTTTTTCTTTAAAATTATTAGTTTTCAACATAAAAAAACGAAGTTTTATCCAAAGAGATTAATTTTAAAAAAATATTCATCAACCAAAAACATTATTTTTTTAACAAGCGTTTAAGTTTAAACAAAGTAGTGGAATTTTTATCTAAAAAGATGAATTTCCATTAAAATATTAATTTTCAACCAAGAAGAACGATTTTTTACTAAATAGACGAATTTAAAAAAAAATTAATTTTTACATAAACGAAAAGAATTTTTTAACCAAAAATTGAACAGTTATGCTTTTATTTGAAAAGATTTAATTTAAAGCAAAAGAATTGAAACGGAAGAGCTTAACTTTCAACCAATTAATAGAATTTTTAGTAAGACAAATAATTTACTACCAAAAATAAAAATTTTGCACAAAAATAGACAATTTTTTAACCAAACATGGAATAATTAAATTTTTAGTTACAAAATTAATTTTCGACAAGAAAGTTGAATTTAAGCAAAAAGATATTCTGCGAAAAGAAATTAGTTTACGAATTAAAAAAACAAATTTTCAATAAAATAAAAATTTTAACTAAAAATATAATTGTCACGAGCGAGCAATAAAAAAAAAGAAATGCAGAATTTTAATCTTGTAATTTTCAAACATAAAATTATTTGTAAACGGATTAAAACAATCTTACATTAAAATTTTCTTGACAGTATAGTACTAGATAAACGATAGAATTAGAATTTACATAGGGCGCGCGACGGTTGAATCTCGCGCTTCGAGCTCGGATATTTATTCTTTGCATTTGGAATGCTTGGAAAAAACTTTATCAAAAAGATCTCTTTTAGATGGCAGTATTTATATGCGTCTTCATATTCTGAATTGTCTACTTAATTAAGTATAGTCAAAGATTACGTTTCTTAAAGCTCTGTAGGCTTCGAGGTACACATTCTCATCGTGACACTCGCGCTGCGCGCTTGATATTCGGCAGACATTTGTAAACAGGTTTTGTTGGATTTTTTTCTCGTAACTTTCGTCATTTTTCCACACATTCTTTTTTATTTTATTTTTTCAACGTTATTTTTCACGAATAAAACAAAAAGTAGGCGTCCTAACAAGAGGTGATTCTTAACGAAGTTTTAGATCTCTTTTGGGATAACCAGTTTTGTTAATTCATCATTTTTTGTATCCTACATAGTTTGTTCACAAAATGGAATTTTTTATTTTTTATTATTTTTTGTGCAATCAAAATTTGAATTTTCGATTTTTGAAGAAAATCCAAAAATTTGTTATAATAATCTTTTAGAGCTTTCGAAATAAAGGTTTGTCTTTTTTGACTGTTTTTCGTATCGTGTGTTTTTCTGCTTCAAATTTTAATTTTCGGTTCATTAAAAAATTTTGAAAACGCTATAACTCTGAGAATTTGCTTTTTATCGAAAAATGTCATGAGGATAAATTTTTTTTTTTTAATACTATAAATATCTGTACATAGAATTTTTAAATTAAGAAAAAAGTGGTCTCAAAAATTTTCAAAATGCGCTCACTTTTTGAATTTTTATCAGAAATGGCTGGTTTACGAACTCGTACTTTCTTTTAGGACTAAAAAAAATTGTGCCAAAGATGAATTTGATTCGTTCATTTTTTTAGAGTTATCGTGTTTACGGACGGACGGACGGACAGACAGACAGACGCCATCGTGTGAACCTGATTTTCGGATTCAGGGGGTCTCGAAACATGGAGATCCGTTGAAAAAGGGTGATGTCAAATTTCCGACAATTCTAATACTTTCTCAATCATAAATGATGAGAATGTAAAAATAAAGCAAAAGTCCACTTCTGAGCTGAAGTATTGCCGAAATGATTACAAAAAAGATTGAAGAAAAAAATTTATTCACAGGTGTAAAGGCTCACAAAAATTATAATACATGTGTAAACATAAGTTGAACTGATGTCCATATCACCCTCGCAGAAATCTAAATATGGGCCTGATAAGGTACTGACCAGTTTTCTCTATTTCTATTGTGGGCCTTTTTGGGTAAGCGGACTAAGGCATTAAATGACGTGTAACGCTTTTGCGAGTCGCTGTCCTTATGAGCGCAAACTTGACAGAGCCTGCTTAGGTTTTCTATGGTATGATCTACTTTAAAAATTTTATTATTAATTTTTTTTTTTTTACTTTTATTATGGAGAAGAATTTACTTTATTTCATATAATGCAACTGAAAATACAGATTACATAACAATTATTGAGTTGCAATAATGTATCTTTTAACAAGGGAAAAGAATGCTAAAAATAAGAAAATCATAACTGGATAAGGACTATTATTTTAGTTTTTTCTAACGTTAATAAAAAATTGTATAAATTTTTTAACCTCGCAATAGCAACGAAAATCATAGCAGCATATTGTATAGTTTTAGATAAGTTCACATTATGTATTATATTATTACAACGTATATCTTTATGACTAATTCCGGCCTTAAGGGGCAATGCCGCTAAAGGATTTTGGAAAAATTAATGATTTTTTTTCGCTTAAACAATACCTTAGGATCATAAGCAAAATATACAGCTAGTCCTATTTATGATGCAGAAAGTGCAGATTAGACGTGAAACAAATTTCAAGGATTTAAGTGCTTTAAAACGTTAGACAAGTTTTTCTCAAATAATTGTTTCAAACTGGGAGGAAGTAATACTTGAACACCGTTATATAGATTGGTTTGAAATTTTAGAAGTAGCCTCTCAATTACATTGTCTATCGAAGTACATAGACGTTCTTTGATTCAATGTCAACTTTATTTTTATAAACAACTTACTGTTTATGTTTTTTGACAAAAAACTGATTCATTTCTTCAAAATTGCACTATTTCTTTCAGAGAAAACCATCCTCCCGTGAATGTGCTTAAAAAAAGAAGATTTTAAAAATGGCCTCTGTCGCCGTTATTTTGTATCAAATTAATAATGAATTTTTGTTTATACTCTAATATGTGTATGTGTAAAAAATAAATACTATTACTTTTTTATAGTGCAAAAATAAATCGTCAAAGTTAGCCTTTTTTCTATCCTACAGTGATTTCAATCTATTGATCGCATCTGAAATTATGTTCCGATTTGTTGGTCACTTTATGGGAAAGATATAAAGATTGATATGCATTTTGCTGTTTTGCTAGTTATTGCTGATAGAATCAGGAAGGCTGGCTGAAAATTTTATTTTTAAAATTCCCTAATTTTTCATTGACAAATTTTTAATTTTCATTTGTCATTATTATTTAAACACCAGCATCTTATTATTGTCATATTTCTAACATAGAATAGTTTATGAAAGGAAATACAAAAATTACTTTTCTACTACACAAGACGACTTTTTATTAATCTTCTTGAGTTTGAAAAAATATAATTAAATTTCTGAGTATATAAATGAATTCTCAAAAAATGATAATAGTTAATATTCAATTTAAAATCTAAAGAGGGTCTCCTGGTGTGAAACGAAAAAAATCGCTTTTTCTAGCTTAATCTGTCACGAAACTCTCTGTAAACATTTCTACAAAGTTTCAGCTATAAATTTCAAGTATTTCAGAAGATATAGCTTGATATCTACGGATGTACTGCTTGCATGCTCGAGGCGTTTCAAAATTTTAAAACTTGTTTTCTCAAAATCATTTTTTTGTAATTTGTATACATGATTGGGTGAGAACTATTTGGCCTATCAACTTGATTCAAATTTTATTTTGTAGAGTATTCAAAACCTTTATATACAAACCACAGTTTATGCATCTTTGATTGTTTTTTATATTATGAAAAGCATATAAAATTTTTAAAAAATGAATAACTTCTGTTTTAGTTGAGAATTACGGACGCTATCGTGTACATAATCAGACCAATTCATCAGCGACACGCTTCAGTTCACTTTGGATCACTCCGCCATTTTCTGGCTTTTCAGGTTTTTTAAATATTGTTCAAGAGTTGCTTCAGATATAGCTTTCAAATAAACTGTATATGCTACTTCATTTTCGTAAAAAAAATTCCGAAAAATCACTTTTTTTGGAGCTTTACACCAGGAGACCCCCTTAAGCTTGAGTCCAATAGCCATGAAAAATATAAAATAGCATGTGGTTAAATCGATGGGTTTTACGAGGAATTTCTCTTGAAATTAATAATAACAATATATATTTATTGGTGTATATAACGAAAAGTTTATTTTTCCATAATTTCAAAATTGACCCAATTCAAATATCTTCGAATTCTCAGGCTTCAATGTGCATGTAGACGGCCATGTCTTGGTCGTTACAACTCGTGTTTAGTTTGACTGTCATGACTGTCATGTCTAACCTAAGATTTGCCTATTTTAATACGAGCTACTAATTTGAGGTTAAATAAATAAATCAAGGAAAAATAAAAAATAGGTAAACATTATTGTAATTAATTGAATATTGCTATTTGTTTAGACCAAGTAGTGCAGAGAAAAAAGTTGTTTCGACAGGTGATCAGGTGTATGGAGGTTCGGTCAAATAATCCAGGAACCTCGAAATTAGCCAAAATTCGGTTTAAAAATTATGAATTTTTCCAAAATGTGCACTTGTGTTCAAGGGTCTAAATATAAGAATTAAAATTCTCATTTTGAGACCAATGACAATCGAGCTGCAAAATATTAAGCAAGAAATGTAAAGTTAGCGTTTTTCTGTTTAGTCAGTTTTTGCAGCTTGAAATTTTTTAACATTCCATTTATATTTAGCATTCCATTGTATATGACAGCACCGTCTAATAAAACTATTTATTTATTTTCTGCAAACTGTCCTTGAGGTACCTATTATAACGATTAAACGTAATAATATAGATATTCTACTTTTTATTTTAACATGTGCTTTATATTAAATTCTAAGGATACATGTTTTTAGAAATTCGCAATTCAACAATTTAATTTTTAAACCAACAGAAAAGAGATACGTTTTTATGTAACGATTAGACCCCTTTCACAGATCTTGTTTAATATTTTTTCGAAACTGTTAGCTATTATACAAACATTATTTTACTTTATTTTGTCGCAATAACGCCCGTACAATCTTCCACCTACCAAACGTCGTCATCCATTTAATATGCCGGCCTATCGATTTGCACCTACACTAGAACATGGTTTTATCACTACATGGCCCAGTTCCTAATTACATTAAGTGATTAAAATTGCAATAAATCACATAAAGCAAACAAAATACAAATTTAAATGTAGTGTGATACATTTTCTATAGTTTTAAAAATGTTGGCATGTCCTTTATCAATTTAGTAGATTTTAAATAACTTGTAACTAACTGCTTTTTAGCATATATTATGAAATTATCTCATTACGATTTAAGAATTTATATACTATAATTCTTGATTTTTGAATAATTTAGTTGAAGTTATTTTATTTCTTTTGAGTGACCTTCGCGTTTCATTTTCAACAGCATGGGTATCGCTCAATGCTTATTTTTCTTGAGATTTTCCCTCATGTATCTTTGTTGAGCTGACTTAGACCCTTTTTCCTAGGTTTCAGTGTCAACCAAGGTTATAGCGAATGTAGTCCGGAGCCGGCCGGTTACCGACCGGGCCAACTTTGGTTAGATCCCATCGCCAGGTGCTTACCGGGCACTGGTCAAGTTAATTTTTTGTTGGAAAATACACATTTTTTAACAGCCCTGGCATTGTCAAAGACGTAATTGTGGATGCTAGATGAATTTTAATTTTAAAAGTGTATTTTACAGATTTATTAAATTCGTGAAACAACAATGTTCTCAGTTTTATAAACTCTGTCTGTATCACTTTCAAATTTACCGCTATGTAGCGCCTACAGCGTCAGGCGTATGCATATACGTTCACAGTAATTTTCAGTGTCGCACCTGGAACGAGGATGCACATTGCACTCACGTCAAGTCGTATCTTCGAAGTTCGCAAATAAAATAGAGACCCGCAATTAAAATCAACCTTAATTTAGCAAGCAATTTTAAAGTCCCACTTATTACACGGATAATTATTATTTTTAATTAAAATATACTGTTTATATACATTTTTTCATTCATCCTTCCTAACCTTAAATCATATGTTGTTTCCAAAACGAAACAATTGCTAAGAGATTATATCATCAGTCATTGAAATTCCTCTCCAATTTCCTCGCGAGAATTGTTTAACTTAAATTCAGTTTTGAAGTTCGCCGTATTCTTTACGATGAGCCTTGAAAGACAAAACAAGTTACCAAATTCTCGCCTGAAGAAACATCTTTCAACTGCGTTGTGGCCGGATTATTCGCCCGGATCGCGACCGGTATGGAAGCCGTGATCCGACCAGTTTACCATGACGTTTTTCGCCGAATCCCGGCCATTTCTTCCGACCAGCGACCACTTTATACCAGGACTATCCGGTCGCTACACGACCGGATCCCTGATTGGATTCCAACACGTGTTTAAGAAATTAAAAAAGTTTTTTTAAGAGAGAACACTCAAGTACATAATATCAGTACAATAACCATAACAGCTTCAAATCAATCTGGCAAAAAACAGTTGTTGTTTCAGTAACACTCAAAGTTCAAGACAAATTAAGTAGTAAAAATATTTTCTTCGAAAAACTTCAAAATATGTTTTTTGATAAAATGTATTAAATAGTATTGGATTTGAGCGAAAAATAAAAAAATATGCAACAACGAGAAAGCTCTAGTCTTTTTTAAAATAAAATTTAATCTTAGCTCGTCTCGTATAAGTGAGGTTCTCGAAAGATCGTACATTTCAAACAAATGTCTCTTCATTGTCAACAATTCGCTAATAAACAAATGTCATAACTATATACTATAATATAAAAGAATATCAAAGAATAATAAAGAATAGAAATTATAGAAGTTAAAGTTATTAATTTAAAGTTATAGAATATTAAAGTAGACTTGGAAGACACCACAAAAAATATAGTATGCAATGCAGAATTAATATTCGCAGTAAATGATATCATTCGTTTATTAAAAACATAATTTTTACAAATGATTGTTAATAATGATATAATAATATATAATAATACTCAATAAATACATTAAAAACAATTTTAGTATTGTTTTGTATTGTTATTAAACACCAATATTTAATTAATATTTTTTAAATCAATAAAATATAAAAGAAATGAAATAAAATAACTTAAGGTTCAATGTTGAGGTTGTT
Source organism: Belonocnema kinseyi (assembly GCF_010883055.1). Lineage (NCBI taxonomy): Eukaryota > Metazoa > Arthropoda > Insecta > Hymenoptera > Cynipidae > Belonocnema > Belonocnema kinseyi. The sequence goes on from NC_046664.1 coordinate 47,556,097, forward strand.
GGATAGCCCAGAAAAATTGAGGTTTTTCGATCCCTTGACGTTTTTTATTTGATTTACAAGATGTGTTTATATGCATGGAGACATTTTTTTTACTAGGTTTCATCCATTGATTATTGAAACATAGATTTTTTTGGTAAAATGCGTTTCAAAATGAATGAACATATAAGAGAGGGTTAAAAAAGTACACAAGGTCCTAAAAAATTGAAACTCTGAGATTTTCTAAATACAGTATCATAAAGGAAATGTTAAAATAGATTAAAAATTGATAATTGACATTAGAGTAATTATTTTAATGAATAATAATTAATGTATAATACAGTTTAAGTGTTCCACTACTTTATACTAATTTTTTTACATCTTCTATCAGTTCAAAATTTATCTAATATTAAAATGTTATGGTTTTTGAAAAGGCTTTGCTAGATTTGGCTGGATGCCTCAGAATTTATAGATCGGACCCATTGAAACAATTTTGTGTACCCGTGATATGATATACTCACGATTCTGTACATACCAAATATTTGGTTCTGGCTTTAACATCTCCTAAATATTCACGTCAGGAAACCGACATTTCTCACCAACCTCAGACTGTTTTTTGTGGTAAAACAAGTGTGTGATCCAAAAGTTGAGGCTTTTTAACGGCTATTATATATTTAAGCAAGTAAATCCGAACATAATTTAAAAATAAATTCAAAAAAGTACGTGGAAAATATTTCATCAGAGAAAAAGTGTTGAATTAACTTTAGGATATTTTTACCATCGTTTAAAGATTCAAGCAAGTAAATCGAGTTTTCCTAACAAGCAAAACGATTGCAAATTTGCTATTAAGCTGTTGGGGTGGAAAATAATATCAGAATGAACATGGGAAACATATCTCATCCGGGAGATTGTTCAAATTCAATTTGAGAGTTTTTCTGACAACCCTCAAGCACTCAAACAAGGAAATTGACATTGCCCGAGAGAAAAATCACAAAAGACTTTTTGGTTATTTTAGTGGGGTCGAAAATGACTTTAAAAATTAATTTAAAAAACATCCCCTGTGAGGAGAAGTCTTTAATTTTATCTTAAGGGTTATTTCAATGTCCCTTACAGATTCAAGACATCTCTTAAACACAAAAAAGACCTGACTTGTTTTTATTGTACTATTAAAGTCGGAATTTATTGTACAATATTATCAAAAAACATATTTTAACAGCTAGAGTTTTAACATTTATTTCGTAGGTTACTTCAACATCTCTTGAAGATTCACACAAGGTAAGTAAAATTTTCGGCGAGTAAAAAATATAATTTCTAAAGTTATCAACACATGTTAGTCAGATTTGTCTACTTCACACGAGTTTTTCAGAGAATGTACATACGTTAAGAAAATTCAATTCAATGAAAACCCTGACATATTAGTCCTCTTTTCAAGCTTTACCATCGTGACGGTGCACGGTATTTTCGACTATTATTTATTACATCATTAAAATGACGATTTCACGTAAGCAACAATAATTGTAAATTTAAAAAAAAAATTTCTTGAGCCAAAATATGGCTCAGAACATTAGTAGGAAACAATGAGACTGTAAATATGTATTTTAATTTTTCTATGTTGCATTATCAACGCCAAAATAGATGCAGTAAGAAAATACTGACAATTAAATAGCTTCTAAGTGACTATTCGTTTGAGATCACATATTTTACACTTAAACCAGACTTGAATACATCATTAGAAACATGCACGGAAACCTCTAGTTTCTAACAGCTTATATCTTAAAAGATTTTATGAGTAAGGTATCAGCACCGAAAATCACTTTGTAATATTTTCAGAAAACTACCCACTCCACCGAAAATTAAATATTTTAACTTTTTGAAAGTAAGTATAATTTTTATTTAATAAAATGTTTCCGTGAGTTAATTATTTCATGATTTTTCAGATTAAAAAAAATTTTTATTGAAATTATATTGCCAATCGCCTAAATGTATAATTTATTGTCACAGATCTATCGACATAAACAAACTAAAATTAGGCAAATTAACTTGATAATAATACGTGTCAGATGCTGAAGTTTTATGAAAATTGTTGAAAAACTTTGAGTGAAGATATGTAGCCATAATTTAAAGGCCGGTTTTAAACACAAAATTAATCCGAGAAAGGTTAAAATGGTAAAGAATAGGCCGATATTACTTAAAATTGTATCGGCCTATCGGGATTTTAACTAAAATCCCACGTTATCAAGCCGGGACAGCAAAATTTTCAAAGTTTGGTGGTTTCACCTAAGTACCATAATAATTAAACAGGCTACTAAAAATACATTGATCCCTTTGAGAAAATAATAGCTAAATAAAAAAATGTTAAAATAGCAATTTTACAGTCGGAAATGCCATGCGTTTAATGTTACATAAGTATTTGAATAATGGAATAGTTCAATTTTAGCAATAAGCTAACGGAATAGTAACAAAATCACAAGTTTATATTACTGACTTCAATTTGCGAAAATATTCATTATTACTTAAGTGATTTCCGTTACTAATCAATCAGTGAACTGTTTAATTTAATTTAATTTTTTTAAGATAAAATAATGGACGTGACGTTCATCATGCGCGTGCTTTTGTTTATTATCGATTTTTGTTATGTTTAGGTACATTTAAGAATGTATTGTTGGTGGAGGTGACGTAATATTATTTAAGATCAGATGACTTAATATACAAGTGCATGCACAGTAAAAACTTGAGGGTATATTTTGTTGCAGGTAAAATTATAAGGCTATTCACTGTACCTCGGTAGCGATTCAGACATCTCTCGAACTTACGACCCTAAATTTAGCTATACATATAGATTTGAAAATTGGGGAATTTATTTAAACATAACTAATTGGCCTAATTTCTCTTCAAACAGAAGCTTGTAATGAAACCTTTTATAATTTGAAACAGATTGTCTTCAAACTGGAACATCTCACGCTTGGTGTTGACAACCTCATTCGGTGTCATCTTAGCCAAACCTATTGAATATTCTAACATCACGTCAGATTCGGTTAGTAATGTAGAAATCTATAGGGTCATACCACTTGGTGGACTGCAAATCATTGATTACATAGGAGTTTGACTGAAATTAATTTTCGTAGACGAAAGTAATTGAAACATCGTGATATGGCTTTGCTTCTCAGATTACTTTAAATTCTTTGAAATTATTTTAAATCTATCAAAGTATCTCGAAATTGATAAAATTAATTTTAATTAGGTAAAATTTTTGAAATATTCTTAAATTCCTTTAAACCTCTTGATAATCCTTAAAATCTTTGAATTTTTGCAAATAACTTAAAATATTCTCAAATAACTTTTCAAAAACTCGCTTAAAATTCTCTAAAACCACTGAAACTGTTTCAAAATCTTACAAAATAACTTGTAAATCCTTCAACCTTGAAAGAGTTCGTTTATTTCTATATTTTATCAATTTTACCTAGCCTAACCTCGGTAAACTTAGTGTATAACCCAGAAGGAGAGATACAATTGAATATAACACGTATTTAAACAAATAAATTCGTTTATTGCGGTCTTTATTATAACGCCATAACATTTTTTAATTGAAAATAGTCGCACAAGTACCTTCAAAAGACTCTATGTTTTGTTCCGAAACGATCAATAATATTCGACAACCTCTTGAAATTCACCCCTATCACTTTTCACGAAACAATTCCGAAAAGTCGTCATGTAAAACAGCCGTAAAATTTTCAAATAAAAAATAGTCACAAGCGCCACCTTTACAAAACCCCATATTACCTATGTTTCCAACCCCACAATAATATTCCACAACCCCAAAAACAACCCCTAATTTATTTAGCGTGCTCGTCCGCCATATTGGACCCGTCATTTTGTTTTCTTAATTTTTGATATCGACCTTGTATTCAGCGACTCAAAAAACCCCCGAGTATCATAATTTGGCTCATTTTATACTTTTGGTCAGCCTGCGATTCAGTTTCAGTGTGGAACGATATAAATGTGGAAAAAATCAGATAAAATAGTACAAGATACGTAATATACTTACATTTAAAGACGCGTATAACAAACAATTCTTTGCAAAATCGTTTGCCTAGAGTTCATAAAGAGATTGATCTTGGAATAGGTGGAAGTTCATCGCATAATAAGTGGCTCATGCAGGGGAGGGGTATTTGAGCAATTGTCGCAAATTTTACGACAACGCGCCCACTGGAAGTTTAAACATCTTACAATACCATTCAGTCTCATGAGAGCTTCCATTAATATTGGCGATATTCTTCATGGTCGGACATGGCAATAATTCAGACTTATTAATTTTAATTTAATAATAAATCAACCAATTGTTCATATGCGGTTCTTTGTATTCCTCTATACAATATCAAAGGGGTATTCTACATTAAGAAAAGAAGCTGGTCGTCCCTGAACAGCGTACATGAGTAAATAAAAATCAAATCACGGTATCTCGGGGCCTGGGCAGCGTACCCAAGCAAATAATAATCAAACCACGATGTCTCGGAGCCTGAATGGCGTACCCGAGTAAATAAAGATTAACAGAAAAAGTACAGTCTCTCGGAGCCTGAACAGCGTGCCCGAGTAAATAAATCAATACCACAATGCCTGGGTGCCTGAACAGCGTACCCGAGCAAATAATAACAATAATAATAATAATAATAAATTTGCAATGTCTCGGAGCCTGAGCAGCGTACCTGAGGAAATATAAACAATAATAAAAAGGATCAGCTTGGAGTCTGTGCAGCGTATCCGAGAAAAACAATATAAATAGAAGGAGGCTTTGCAGGCTTACCCAATCAACAAAAAGGATATAAAAATAATCTAGATCCTGGAATAGCGTATCTAGATGAGCTAAAACTGCAGACCTCTACTCTTCTAGAGCAACAGCTCTAAGGAATATTTCCGGATGCGTGGACGACAATTTCCCGTTGTCCACTCGAGTGGTGCTGATCTGCCTCACGCTCACCTTCTTATAGAAGTTATCGCTGAGGTAGACTAGACAGTGGGAGAGTTTCTTCGACGCTATCTAGTGTGGTTTCGCGCAACTATTCTCGTAGACACTCGCCTTCCGTAAGGCTTCACGTGTGTCGAGTTTTTCCGGTGTATTCAGGTTGTCTAATCGCAGGCGCAGATTGAAGTGACCGTTTCAACCTTTTTAAGTTGTTTTTCAATTATTTTAAATTCCTTTGAGACGAAACTTGAAGATTCCGCCAAGTCCCTAGTTACTCCTTGAAATCACTTAAATTCTTAGAAATCTCGTAAGATTTCTGAAAAATCCTCAAAGACCTGCGAATTTTTCTCAAGTTTCTGCAACTTCTTTGAAATAATTTAAAATATTGTAACATTGACTAAGATTAATTAAAATCTTTCAAATCCAAAATTCATTAAATTTTCTTAGGATCCTTAAAATTGCTGAAAAAAAACTTAAATCAATCAATTTCTTTAAATATCTTGAAATCTCTTAAAATTCATTACATCTGTTTCAATAACTTTTCAATAACTCGATTGACTTTCTTTAACTTCACTCAAACTCTCGTAAGATCTTATGACATCTCTTGTAAATCATTAAATCATTTGAACTATTTTTGGATTATTTTTGAATCCTTTAAAAAGGAACCTTAAGATTGCGTCAAATTCTTAGTAATTCCTTAAAATCAATTAAGGTCTCAGCAATCCTTAAGGTCCTCCGATTTTGTTTAACTCCCTTCAACTTCTAGAAATCATTTTAAAAATGGACTAAAATTAATTAAAATCGCTTGAAATCCTTAAACTTGTTTAGACTCCTTGAAATCTCTTGAAAATCCTTTAATCATTGAATTTTTTCAAATCCCTTGAAGTTGCTTAAAGTTTTTTAACATCTTTTTAAATAACTTTTTTTTCAAATAACTTTTTAAATATCTTTAAAATCCTTTTCCTCCAAAGTTTTTTGAAATTTCTTTAACCTTTTTGAAATCATTTCAAATTTTCGAAATTAAGTACAGTTAATTAAAATCCTTTAAATTTTCTTAATCTCCTTAAAATATTTAAAAAAATTACATCCCTTGAAACCTCCTCAGTCATTAAAATATGTTTGAATAACTTTTCAGTATTTTGCTTGACATTCTTTGAAATCACATAAACTACTTTAAAATTTTATTAAATCTTTTGCAAATCCTTAAAAATTTGTGGACTCTTTAAGAAATCTTTAAAATTGCTTCAAAATCGTTCAATTTTTCTGCATTATTTTAAAATCTTTTATACTTGTTGAAATCACTAACCAAATTTAGGGAAATCCTACGATCACTTAAAGTCTTTTAAAATCTATTAGAGTCTCTTTGATATAACTTTATTTGATATGAAACTACTTAAAATCACTTATTATCGAAAATTATTTTGACATAAGTTGCCGGTAATTGAGGTTATAACCTTAACTACAGCCAATTATAATTTTTTGTGAAGGATTGCCTAATCGCACATTTTCCGAAATACTAACAACAATAAAATAAATGGCTGTTCTTTTTCAAAAGCAAAGCTATAACACGATTTTTTTACCTAATTTCGCCGAAATTAATTAATTTTAGTCAAACTCTTATCTAAATAATGCTTTGCAGTCCATCAAGTGGTATATCCTTACAGATTTTGATGTTACCGACCGAGCGTGACGTAATATTAGAATAATCTATACCATAACTACAGTGTGAAATGCAGGATTCGATACAAGACTTAATAAATAAAAAAAGATGCAATAAAACCATTGCGCCTGAGTTCGATCCGCCAATCTAATGGAATTATATTGATTTCTGGATTGAAATAGGCTCGAAATAACAGTCATCCGTATGCAACTATGTCTGGTACAATAAATTCTAAATAGTTCAGCTTAGAAACAGACAGAACCATGACATGTCATGTTTACGTAATTGTTACTCAAAAGTGTGGATTTTCTTCACTTTGAAGTTTCAATTTCACTTAATACTTCAAATTCCTTTTAATGCCGTCTTGATCCTACAACAGTTCAAAAGATCCTTTTGAATTGGGTTTATACGAAAAATGTTTTCAGTATAATTTTTTAAATTTTATAAAGTCTAAATTGCGAAAATCAAGAGACTTTTAAAAATTTTGAATTCCGTACACTCAAAATATCTTGAGTTAATTTCTGAACCTCCAATAACTTGTCTAAAATTTTTTTCTATTCTATGTTTTTTTTAATCATTTCAGTTTCTTGAGTTCTTCGAATTACTTGAATTATTTAAAATTCTTGAATTTTTCCAATTCCTTAATTTATATGGATGCCTTGAGTTCCTGCAATTCCTTAACCCTTTTCCAGGCCGAAAGAATTGAACCACGGTACAGAAAAACTGTATATGACGTAATTTTCAGACCAATTCCTTTGAACTGGAAAAGAGTTAAGGAATTCCAAAAACTGAAGGCATCCCTATAAATTAAGAAATTGGAATAATTCAAGAATTTCAAATAATTCAAGTAATTCGAAACTCAAGTCACTGAAATGATTAAAAAAAACATACGAGGGTTGTCCGTAAAACAAAATTCCCAGTTTTTTTAACAGTGTGCAACATGTTTAATTCCATGAATGCGTACATTTTTGGAAAGTTCAGACTTTTACCTATTTTTCTACATAGTCGCCACTGAGTTCAACGCATTTTTGCACGCGGTGTACGAGCTTTTGAATGTCCGAGTCGAAAAAATCTGCCGCCAAGCCACGCAGATACCTTAGAACCGTTTCTTCCAGCTCTTCTCTGTCGCCGAAATGCGTTCCATCCAGGTGTTTCTTCATGACAGGGAAGAGATAGTAGTGACTTGGGGCTAAGTCCAGGCTGTAGGGTGGGTGTTTGACAATACTCCATTCAAATTTTGCGATGAGCTCGTTGGTGGCGTTAGTGTTAGACAACCCGTTCTTGAATTCTCTGCACCATTTGCGCACGTGTTGTATGCTCATACACTTGTCTCCATAGATTTCGCATAGCTGGGAAAGGATTTCTACCGGCGGAATGTTTATTTCAGATAGGAAGCGGATCAACGAGCGCAGCTCACACCTGGCGGACGAAGCGAGGGCGAGATCCATCACGTACGGTTGCCAAGCCAAGACTGTGCTCCGAAGGCACCTCTCTAGGGAGGGGATTTGGAGTGGGGGAACCAAGGTACAACACAGAATCGCGGGATCCACCGTAACAGCGCTTTTAAGGACTGTAGCGCCATGGAAACCTTATTTTGTGGAAACCCTCGAAGAATTCAAGAAAGTCAGACAATTCAGAGAAATATAAAATTTTATAGAATTTTGTGGATTTGAAGAATTAAGAAAATTCATTCAAGAGAATGCGAGGGAGGAACGTGAGAGTAGAACGGATGAGAGAGGATGAGAGAGGAACGGATGAGGTCCGTGTTGCGGCGGGCTGAGGGGTCCGTTATCGCGCGGCTAGCCACCGGTCAGGGCGTTGCATCCCTTGTGGCGGTTGACCCGACTGGTGGGCGGGGCAAGGCTACCCGCTTGATGTCCCCGTGAGGAGCTTCCGGCAGGCGGTTAAACCGTCCCTGCGCGACGGAGAGCGGGGGAGGGATGTGGGTGGTCGCCGAGTGCGGCTGTGCTTTGTTGTTGTTGTGGGGGAGGGAAGGAAGGGGAAGGAAGAGGATAGGAGAGAAGTTCCTGGGTCAGCGCGTGGGAGGCCCAAGGTGATTCCCCGTCAAAGTTGATATGACGGCGGTGTGTCCCGCAGAAGCGCTTGGAAGGTGGAGAAGCTAAGAGGGAGGGCCAGAACGTCTCGGGCGTCTCGTATGCGGAGAGTAACAGGGTATCCGATCCTGGTTCCGTGGGAGAGATATTATGACCAGGTGTACTAGCTAAGGCCGACCCGGCCGTTGGTGAGTTGCCGCGCGGGTGCGTGTTTAAACATGGTGTCTCAGCACCGGTACTCGACACTGGGAGTGCGGCTGCGTGGCTATCGACGCCGGTGTCGGGTATCTCACGGGACACTACACAAATTTCAATCAATTCTCTCGGTTCCGGGAGTGGCTGTGACGGGGGAACCTTTAGTGCCCACGGACAGGGTGGAGAGTTCGGGCAGTCCAGGACCACCGGCCTGCTGGGTCCGGCGGCTGAAGAGTCCGCCCGACAAACCAGATTTACTGGTGGAAAATCGTACCTGGGCTCGGTCACGAATCGAGGTACCCGAAGGTATAGATGCCGTCCGCGAAATGGCTTCTTAACGCGCGGGTCGCGGGTCCCGTCCCGGCCGCGACGGATCTCGAGAAGATTCCACCCCCCTGGTACGTGCGGGTGTGGGGCGAGAGGTTTGTACCCGGGTACGTTGGCTGGGTGGGGATGAGCACCGATGACGGGTGACGCTTCTCTCACGGCGCGTATGGATCCCACTTCGATGCGCGGTGCTGCTGCCCGGTGTGTCCGGGCGTCCTGGGTGGAAGCGGGTAGCGCGGCCTCCTCGGC
>NC_046664.1:47565617-47567498 GCF_010883055.1 Belonocnema kinseyi
GGAAAAAGTCAACATAACAAGATAAAAAATTGAGCTCCTAAAAAGGCTGAATAAAATTCAACGCAAAATAAGAAACAAATATTAAATTAATCATGATAGATACAATTTGTACTTATTTTGTAAAAACTGAAAATATAATCTCAGGCGAAAACAAGAATCGAGAGCCCTAGGCACACGTGTTATAGCATTCGATGGACATCAATTTGAACAATTTGAACTTTTTGAATAATTTTTTCATGTAAAAATATAAACGATTTATCGAGCTACAGTCATTCTCCGGAGAGTCTAAAAAAAAAAGACGCAAAACAAGCCTAATGCCACAGCCCTGAATTATCTTAAATCAAAAAGTTAAACGTTATTTTTAATAAACAGTTATACAAAAGTTTTTGATAATCGTAAAGTTGAAAATATTCATTTTTCACAAATTGGCGGACTTCATAATTCAAAATTTGATTTATTTTAGAAATCGCGAGCCCCGTTTTAAAAATGTAGTTTCGAGAAATACGCGTTTATACATTTAAAACTAGAAAATCAGTATAAAAAATTACTTTCGAAATGTTATACTTTTGAACTGTTATACTTCTAGAAAATGCAACGTACAAGAATTTGATTTTTTTGCCTTTAAGGTACCCTACCCCATTAAATTTGCGAGCGAAGCGAGCCGCGCGCAACGTGTGATGACAATGTACGCGCACAGCGCGGTTTCGAAAACTGCGAGCCTGCCGCCGGTTTCGTTACGCACGAAAACTTTGTCACGGTCTCGATCACGTACGCCAGAACCCCTCTCACTCACTCCTACGCGCGCCTTCTCTCTTCCCCTTTTCCATCTTCCTTCTCACTCTCTCCTCGCCTTTCTCTTTCTGTCGTACGGACAGAGCCGGGGAACTCAACCGGCACCTCAAAGTACCCGATGTTAGGCGAATAAATGGATAAAAAAAAAAATATAAATATTAAAGACTGCAAATAACTAATCGCTTCGACGGGAAACGAGGTCGTCGGTTGTACATGAATCCATCCGGCGGGCAGTTACGGTCTTTCTTTTCTTTACTAATTAAATTTGAAAACAGTTAAATAATTAAACAAAATAAATAGAATAAAATCTCAGAATGCACCCCCCCCCCCCCGGGTTAGCCCTGTCCGAGTTATTAAAAAAATAGGATAAGTTCATACTAGCAATTAGTCCATTAGGATAAGAATATCATTAATTAAGAATTGTTAGTTCCGGGCTTCTCCCGGTATAATTTGGCTAAATTTAAGATTAAAATGGGTCGGTGTAGAAGGGCCATGGGAGTTCTGGCTATTTTTGTTGAAATCAAATTATTAAATAAACAAATAGACCAGCAAAACTCCAACGGCCGTTCTATTCGTCGTAGCTCCATGATTCTTCGTGAATCATGAAGCTACGATAGAGTATAGATTACAGTTTTAATTTAATTATTTTGGTATCATTGCTTATATTTGTAAATGCTAATTAAAGAAGCGTAATTTTTATTAATTTCCCGGCTGACGCGTGAAGACCGAGGCAGTACGTTCGAGGCTGCGCCTCCCCACTGCTTGGCTGCGACTCCGTTGTCGGTCTAGTTTTTTTTTCTTTCTCTTCATCGAGACCCGTTCTTATTATTCGGGTTATTACAGTGAACCGGGAATTAAGTGGGATCTTCGCCTTAGGAAATTCTTTTCGTATCATCCGATCACCGTGACAGGGTCCTGCAGTGTTCCGACGTGAAGTTCGAGACGGTGTCCTCGCGTGTGTTCTCCCCTTTCCAAGTGCTCGTGAAACCGCGTTAGTTAGGCGTCGGTGCTGTTGGTGCTTGGGTTCGCCCAGTTCGTGCCAGGCCCACGCGATTACGGTTTGTTGGTGCCAGGGAAGCCCTGTTAGTG
>NC_046664.1:47567598-47614039 GCF_010883055.1 Belonocnema kinseyi
TAAGAAATATATTTTTTATAAATCAATGCTCCCCTCCAAGCCAAAATTTTCAAGATTTCTGAAGACTTAAATTCGAGCTGAAATTAGATTCTGATAACTGAAAACAAGAGAATAAGTATTATCAGTCTATTTTTTTTAAATTATGTAAATTATATTCGCCTCAGATTCTTGAGAAGGTTCCCCAGTATTTTTAGAAAAATATTTTGAAGTTTAAAAATATTTTTAAATTCGATAAAACTGCTAAAACTCCTAAGTATTTTTAAAAATTACAAGAATCGTCAAATCTTTTGACATTTTTTCAAAATATTTTCAAATATTCTCATACAATTTATCATTTTAAATTAATAAACAAATCTGTTTACCTATGAAGGTAGAAACAATTATTTATTGTATCAAAACGTTTGAAAAATTTTTAATGCTTTTGTTTAAAAAACTTCTAAAACTCGTTATTCTTTTTCAATATTTGAATATCGCGGGAAAAAAATCTTTAAAAATCCTTTTGAATTTGCCTGATTATATGGGACGACTGAAAAATCCCGAGAAATAAAATTCCGGACACTATAAAATTTCCAAATAAGAAAATTCGCGAATAATAAAATTGCCGAAAAATAAAAATACTGAATTGGCTTATTCCCGAATTATAAATTTCTCGAGTAAAAAATTTCCGATTTTGAAAATTCCCGAATAAGAAAATTCCCGGCAGTTATTAATATTACCGAATTCAAAAATTGCCGGCTAATAAAATATCTAAATTGAAAAAATCCCGAAATTAAAAAATTACAATTAAAAAAAAAGGTTTTATTGTTTACAAATATAATAATGGAATATTATTTTTATAAATTATTTTTAATATTTAATTTTGGAAAATTTATAATTCATAAAATTTTCTAATTCGGATATTTAATAATTCGCCAATTTTTCGCAGGGAATTTTCCAAATCGGCAATATTATAAACTGTCTTAAATTTTATTATTCGGAAATTTTATAATGCGGGATTTTTATTATTCGTAAATTTTATTATAGAGGGGGTGTAAACAATCTTTAAATTGAAATTTTTGCATTTTGAAAAATTTATTTTCATTCTAAAATATTCCATATTAGATAACTAGTTGTCAGTCAGTTGTAATTGTTGTACACTGATTGCTAAAACAAATACTAAATATTATAAACAATATCCTTGTTTAAATAATAGTTTTTTCCATGATTCAAAAATAACATAGAGATATGGATGAGAGGCCTTCAACGATACCTTTAGTTTTTTTCTGGGACAGTTAGTTCGTTCTAGCTATGTCCCAATTTTAAAAATCATTTTTAAAGGATTTTTCGAGTCAGAGTGGAGGGGGTATAAACAATGTTTAAATTCGAATTTTTGCATTTTGAAAAATTTATTTCCATTCTAAAATATTCCATATTAGATACCTATTTGTCAGTCAGTTGTAATTGTTGTTTACTGATTGTTTAAACAAATTCTAAGTATTATAAACAATATAATTGTTTAAATAATAATTTTTTATCAATGATTCAAAAATTCCCTAGAGATATGGATGAGACCCCTTCAACAATACCTTTAGTTTTTTTCTGTGACATTTAGTTCGTTCTAGCTATAGTTCCCAGTTTTAAGAATCATTTTCAATGGATTTTTCGAATCAGAGTGGAGGGGGTATAAACAATGTTTAAATTGGAATTTTTGGATTTTGAAAAATTTATTTCCCTTCTAAAATATTCCATATTAGATAACTATTTGTCAGTCAGTTGTAATTCAGTGAGAGTGGAGGGGATATAAACAATGTTTAATGGATAAAGTGTTAACTTTGTTTGTTCGCTTAAAGCTTAAAATAATATTATTTTTATTTAGTTTGCGTTATCAGGTTTTACTTAACATTGTTGTACATTACATCGTGCAGTAATGTGCTTGAAAATATTTTTCAGCTTTTAGGTTTGTTTATATTGCGTTCCCATTTGTTTATAACAATAAAATTGTTTAAAAATCATTATTTTTGCTTAATTAGAAAATCACCTGGAGGGATGGCTGAGCCGAATTCGGATATGTTTTTATTTTTTTGATTGGACAATTAGTTTTGTTTAAATAAATTCCCCAATTTTCAAATCTATATGTATAGCTAAATTCAGGGTCGTTCGAACTTAGGGTACGACATTCTGAGTATGTGGTGTACGAAGTACCGACTAGGTGGGGTACGAAAATTCATATGTAACTGGTTTAAAATTTTGACAGTTGAAGTCAAGCATGCCATGGTCTCAGGAAAGTTAAAGGTATGTGGGTTCCACTTTATAAAACTAGGTTTCTAGTCAAGAGCATGATTCAAATTAACAGGGGTGGAATTTTAATGCCCCCTAATCTAGTTTATCGAATCTCTCTTTCTAACGCATGAATGTTTAGAATTTTTACTATATATCTTTTCAAAGCATTATTTATTACCAAAAAAAGGTCTAAAGATCGAGCTATAAATATAAGTTTGCGTATTTTGTTGGCGGGAAGTTTAAATCAAGGCTCTGTTATTTCCATTAAAATAATCACGAAACAAACAATATGAAAAAATGTAAAAATTTACATATCGACGAAAAATAAATTATTATTTAAGCTGTTTAGTTCTATATCCTAGAAATAATTTTAGATTCAGTTCTCGCATCTTTCATTTCTAATTTAAACCAGTATTTTTTCTGAATTAATGAAATTAAACTTCATATTATAAATAATAATAATGTTAACATGGTATCATAATATTTAACGTTATTTAATAAAGTAGTGATTTAAAAAATACGTTACACTTTATAGATTAATGTCTCGTAACATAAAATTTGATCATAAAGGTTTTATATTGATGGCATTGAATTTGTACGTTTCCCTAATGTTTTTTTTAAATTCAGGCCTCGCGACCAATTAAGGCTGCCTGATGGCCCACAGTGGGGTGAAATCGGAAACGAGGTTCAAAATGATATTTAGAACGCAATTATGTATCGATCTTAAATTTTTTTAAACTCAAGACTAAATTTTTCAGAAAATGATGAGTAGATTTTTCATTTTTTTGCTTATTTAATTTTTATTTTAATGCAAACAGCGCAAAAATGTCGGTTTTTTAATTTCATTTTTTATCTTCTAACCAATCTTATTAACAAATACTCGAAATTAGGGGTTACATTTTGTCCGTTTTTACGTGAAAAGAAACAGTTTGATCTTCCGTCCGTTTTGAAATTATATTGCCCATGATGTTTTCTAAAGAAATTTTCGCCACTCTCCAATATTTGTTTATATTATAAACAAATTATATAAAAAATGCGCATTTTGGGCGTTTTTAAGCGAAAAAAATCGTTTTTTCCTTCTGAACTTGCTGAAATTATATTGCCAATAATGTTTTTTGGAAAAAATGTTGAAACCTATCAATATTTGTTGATTTAATAAACAAATTATATGAATAAATGCATGTTTTGGACGATTTTAGGCGAAAAGAAACCGTTTTTTCTTCTGTCCTTGCTAAAATTATATTGCCAATAAAGGTTTCTAAAAAATTGTTTGCCACTCATCAATATTTGTTTATTTCATAAGCAATTCATATAAACAAATATAAATTTTAGGTGTTTTAAAGGGAAAAGATCTCATGTTTTCTTCTGATCCTGCTGAGATTATATTTATAGGCAGAAGGAAATCGTTTTCCATTAATTATTTTTTAAACTATATTAAAAATAAATTGTCTACATAAAATTTTGTTATGCCTTACTACTTATTTACTTTAAATACATTTTAGGTAAACAAATGCACATTCTAGGCATTTATATGCAAAAAAAAATTTTTATTATTATTTATTATTATTTTACTCATTACTTATTAGATTTTCGTCAGTGATTTCCGTGACTGACTTTGGGACGTTTAAAGTTCCGAGTTTGCCACCCGACCCGAAAAGCCGATAATCCGAGGCATGCCAAAATCCAAGCCGGGATGAAATTTGAATGAATTTTTTTACATTCTCATCCTTTATGATTGTGAAAGTATTAGAATTGTCAGAAATTTGACACCACAGTATTTCAACGGATCTCCACTTTTTGAGACCTCCTGAATCCGAAAATCCGGTTTTTACGATGGCGTCTGTCTGTATGTCTGTCAGTCCGGCCGTCCGTACGTAAACATGATAACTCTAAAAGAAATAAACGGATAAAATCCATCTTAAGCACACTTATTTAAGGTCCTAAAAGAAAGGACGAGTTTCTTAACCAGCTATTTTTGATAAAAATTCAAAAAGTGAGCGCATTTTGAAACTTCTTGAGACCACTTTTTTTGTAATTTAAAATTATATGTACAGATATTTATAGTATTAAAATGTACAAACAATTTATCCTTCTGACTTTTTTCGATTAAAGAAAAATCTCAGAGTTATAGAATTTAAAAAATTTATTTAATCAACCGAAATTCAAAATTGTAAGCCAAACAACGCACGATATGAAAAAGTCAAGAAAAGAAAAAAAGATTGCTTTTTAAAATCCCTACAAGTCTGTCATAACAAATTTTTGAATTTTCTTGCAAAATTTCAAATTCAAATTTTGATTGCACAAAAAATAATGAATAATCAAAAATTCTATTTTAAGGTCACACTATGTAGGATACGGAAAAAAGTTAATTAACAAAAATTTTTATCCCAAAAAAGATCTCCAAATTCGTTAAAAATCACTTCGTGATAGGACGCGTACTTTTTGTTTTATTCGTGAAAAATAACATTGAAAATAAACAACGAAGTAAAATTTTGTTCGAAAAACGACGAAAGTTACGAAAAAAAAGATTTAATAAAACCTGTTTACAAATTTCTGTCGAAAATTGATCGCACAGCGTGAGTGTCAGGATAAGAGAGCCTTGAGAAACTTAAACTGACTATACGTAATTAAGTAGATAATTAAGAATATGAAGACGCATATGAATACTGCCATCTAAAAGAGATCTTTTTGATAAAGCTTTATTCAAGCACCACAATGCAAATAATAAATATCCGAGAGCGAAGCGCGAGGTAACCCATTATTGAGCGCGAAGTGCGAGATTCAACAGAAGCGCGCCTAGCGCGCGACGAGAATTAACCCGCGATAATTTAACATCCAGCTTTTGCAACATAAATTTTAATAACGAAACAGCTTCCACGCATGACCACGGTTATACTGGTATATCTAACATGCAATTCTTATAACCATAAAAATCCAGATAACCATCGAAATTCGCAAAACAATGAATATCTATATTGTACTTCGGAATCAAATCAAGAAAGTCCTTAACCCAACGATAATCATCGTTCTTCCCATAAAGCATCCAAAATTAGCGGCACGATGCATTGCTGACATGAGTCAGGAGAATAGCAACCGTGCGCTCAAGATCAAGTTCACAGACAAGTAAACATTTACAGTCAGCGGCCTGCGAAATGAGCCATCTGTGATAAAAGTCTATGAGCCTGACTTAAAATGGAACAGGGTTGGCTCTTTATTGACACCGGCGCTAGTGTGAGTTAAATTACGGCACACATTTCCCATTTATTCAAATGGAATATTAGGTAGAATACTAGGTATATAAATATTAGAAACATTAGATAGGTAACATTATTTCTAAGGAGGAAAAAAATATATCCCATTGAAATAATTTTACAGCAGTACGTTAAAAAGGTTATACTACCTTGATCAAAAAGTTCCCGGAATTTATTTTTAAAATTAAAAATATAAGTTTATTCTTGAATATTGATGTGGTCCCATTCAAAGTAATTACCATCGACTGCCACGCACTTATTCCAGCGCTTGATCCAGCTCTCAAAACATTTTTGATACTCAATTTTCGGTATGCCCATCA
Source organism: Belonocnema kinseyi (assembly GCF_010883055.1). NCBI lineage: Eukaryota > Metazoa > Arthropoda > Insecta > Hymenoptera > Cynipidae > Belonocnema > Belonocnema kinseyi. The sequence continues at coordinate 47,573,429 of NC_046664.1, forward strand.
GTGCCGTTTTGGATTTTTGTATTATCTCCGATCGGCTGCTAAAACGCGTTCCGCGTAGTGGCTTTTTCAGTCGATCGAACAAAAAATGTCACAGGGAGCTAAATCTGGCGAATTTGATAGCTGCGGAATTGTATTAGTTGAGTTTTTGGTGAGAAACTCACGGATAATGATGGCATTGTGCGACGGTGCATTGTCATGGTGTAAAATCCAAGAGTTGTTTTTCCAGAGATCCTTTCTTTTAGAGCGAATTGCTTCACACAGACGCCTGATTACACCTAAATAATACTCTTTGTTGACAGTCTGCTTTTCTGGGAAAAATTCGTGGTGTACAATACCGTTGTAATCCATGAAAACCGTGAGCATTACCTTCTTTTTTGACTGAAAACGACGTGGTTTTTTCGGCCTTGGGTCAACGGGGAGTCACCATTCACTCGCCTGATGTCTGGATTGAGTGTCGTACTCATAAACCCACGTCTCGTTACCAGTAATGATGCGTTTGATGAATGCTGGGTCCGTTTCAATCTTAGAAAGCATGTCTTGAGTGATATCGACACGATCTTTTTTTTGCATCAAATTCAGATCATTTGGTACTAATTTTGCAGCAACATGACGCAATCCCAAATTATTTACGATAATGTCTTGAACAGATCCATAAGCAATGTTTCAGTCATCTGCCAACTTTTGAATTGTTAACTTACGATTTCCAGCCAACATTTGTTGTACTTTATCAACGTTTTCGTTGGTTTTTGATGCTGACGGCCTACCACTGCGATCATCATTATTGATGGACTCACGTCCATTGGTAAAGTGTTCATGCCACTGATACACAGTTGTTTCTATCTTCGTTTCGCAATAAAAGATTGAAAATTGTGCAGATTCAAAGAAATAATCAAAATTGTAAATAATTTATAATTCGAAGCTTCACAAATTAAATATCTTGAAATGAGAATCATTAAATGATTTTCTATTTCGAATTAAATGCCATTAAAATAAAAGAATTTTAATTTGGAAGCTTTGAATCTTACTAAATTCCGGCAAATTAATCATTCAAAACTTAAACCTTTTAAACTTCAAGTGATTTATACAAGCGTTAAAAATGGAAATTTTTCAATTGTAAGTGCATAGAATTGTACATTATGAAAATTTCATTATATTTTTCTAAATTCGGTCGTTTTTTTTATTAGAACCACCTAAATGAAATTGATGTTACTTTCATGATTTTCACACAAAAATTCTGAATTTTCGTCTGAACTTAACTAAAGAAATATGCATGTGTTCCTACTCTTTAATTTCAAGGCGTCATCTCTACAACAGGCAGCTTTTGGGCTTCTTTTGGCTTAATATTACAGTTTTCGATAAAAAATTAAAAAAGACGAGTTTTAAGGAAAAATGGTGAAACAAAATTTTGTAGGAATTTTGAAAAGCTATAATTCCCCTTTGAGGCTTTTTCACGTATTTCATGACGTTTGGCTTAAAGTTTTGATTTTTTCATAGTGTAGTAGATTTTTGCATGGCATTTTTAATGGATAAAACCACAAAACCATGTCAAGAATGACTAGTTAACTAACTAGTTCATCCTTTCTGGAACCCAAGAAATATTTTTTAGACATTTTTGACCTACGATTCTAGTTTTATTTTTCGAAATTGCTTTTAATGATCTAAAAGATTCCATTTTATAGCAAAATTATAGGAGACGTGAAGACAAATATTAAGAAGATCGATTATAGTTTTTGTTCTAATCACATAAAAATTTTTTATCAAATAAAAAAATTAATTTTCTCGTTAAGATATGCAATTAACATGTAAAAACCAACAAGGTCATACAGAGAAGAGAATAAACTAAACATTAAAAATATAAAATTTTGTAGGGCTTTAAACTTTAGTTTCCTAGAACTTTTATTAAAAGGGAGATGTTTCTTCCGCTTAACCTATTCTTAAGTTTGACTATTAAGATATGAGAAGTACATAAGAGCTAGTTTTTTGATAATAATGTAAATTAGAGGGAGTTTGGCCTTTCAAGGACCGTTTCGCAGTTCAATAATTTCAAAAATTTTCTTGGTACACTTGATATTTATTTTTTATTTGGAACTTTGCGCGAAGGATAATCTAACCTTACTTGAATAAAGTTTAAAAACACATTAAAGTTGAGCAAATGATGATTTTTTTACAGAATTTACAGTAAACAACAACAAATGGGAAAACAAGAATTTTCTATACACTTAATCTATTTTACCTCCATTTATTGACGTAATTTTTTTAATATGAGATATTTCAAAATGTTAAAATGTTTCTATTTCATTCGTTGTATTATAGTGCATTACTAATTTAATTAGTAAAATTGTTTCTGATTCAGATTTGAACACGAAATTTTGAAAAATGATGATATAAGATGAACTTGAGTTAGTAAGATAAAACAAAACTAAAGAAGGGACTATTTGCGGCGAAAGTTCTGTAGGAATAGCCGGAGTTTTTCGATACCTGTAGACACTTCCTCTAATAATAAGATTTTAATAAAAAATTCGCGTCCATGCTAAATGTTTTTATTTCTTATTTTAGTTTTACATTCTTTTTTATTATGTTACTTTAACATTATTTATTAGCTTATTATTTTTCGCTAACATTGGTATGCTTAATTATTCGTATTCTTTTAGTATATGGCGTCGGCGTTCGAGCTTCATAATTTCACTAGTTTTTTCCTGAACTTGATCCTGTAAAAGAAAATATCAAGTTTATTTGTTGTACTAATAAAAAATGTATGTCACGTGCCACGAGAAAAGGGATATAAAGCGCCGAAAACTGAAATTTTTTTATTCCTTGTACGGGTAGTTGAGTCATCCTATTTGAAGCAAAAAATCAGCAAAAGTATAGCGATACTTTTTCTAAAATTAAGTGTGGCTTGCAATTCTCGGCCGTGATTCTTGTTCGCTCCCTTTTTCCAAATTTTTTGCCCTGTCAAATTCTTGCTCGGCATGTGAGGTTCCTTTTCTCTTGGCCCGTCACATATTTATCATTTCAAAACACTATATTTGTATGAATTCAAGAGTGCGATCATTTTAAGCAGCTCTCATTTTTTAACTTTTCTTGGATTGATAAATTTTCTGAACTGATCTCAGCAAAAAATTATTCAATGAAGCGAGCGGTAAGCTCTTTCACTTCATAGAACTGGGTACGGTTAAAATTGTTCTGTTTCGTTGTTGTTAAAAACTTCCCATTTCGTATTTTAGGTTTGAGATAAATTTCTGATGAATTTTTTTAGTTTTGACCCTATGAATTTATGACGACATGTTCTCCCTTCTTTAAAAAGTATCCTATGTTGTGTACTAGTTTTGAGCTATATCTGAGTCAATTTCGGGAATATTTGATTTGAAAGGCCTTAATTTTTATGATTATACAAAGCAACTACTCGTTGAGAAGACAATCTCCACGTTAAATATGAGATCATTAAAAATATACTTCTGGTGCTAGGCGTGCTTACAGGGTCATTTTTAGGCAGAACGCCTAAATTTGTATTCACATAGTAACGCTATAGTAATTATTTTTCTACGGATTCGAAGTCTTTTTCCTGGAATGAGACACCACAAAAACACGTTCATTCAAAAATAAGGTCTATAAACCAAATAGATTTCGCGTCTGTCTTTTTCACAAGTTTATTTTTAATAAAAAGGGCTACATTTTCATGTTTTCGCATATCTATGTCTCGATTTCTATTTTTTCTAGAGTTCTTACTGTTTCTTCAGGGATTAGGCACAAAATACACATCCGCGTGCAAAAGACGAGGTTGCTAGACCTAGTGCTTTTAGCTCTTAGCATGCTAACAGGATATTTTGGAAGCAAAAGTATTAAATTTGTATGTATTTATGTAGCAACACTATGACTAGCATTTTCCTCAGGATTCTCAGTATGCTTCCTCGCATTAAAGACACGAACAACATGAAATTAATCAAATCAGAAGTACTAAAGTGTATTGAATTGTGAGCCGACTAGAAATAATCGCACAGTAAGGACACACTCAGAGGACAATTTTGGGAGCAGTGAGGGTGTCTTAAAGTTACACGTCCGCTTTTATTCAAGAAAATAATTATTCTCATTCGTATTCAGACATGGGAGGGAGGAGCATCTGGAACATCTCTGGGTCTAACCATGAAACACTCTATAATCAAGGGAAAAAATTATATATTTAGGCAGAATTCTCTCTTATTTGTTTTAGATCCCGTTTTAGTTTTAAATTACCTTTTTGACTTTTTGCTTTCTGAAGTGCCCGCTCTATAGTTTTCTTCTCTTTAAGTAGCTGCTTTTCTTGTCGAAGGCGCTCTTCTCTTTGTGCTTTTGATTCACGTTTCGCATATACTTGTGCTGGTGCTGTAAGAAAAATGTATTTACTACATTCTAAAGTTTGATTTGGTTTAATTTGCAAGAAAAAGATGTTTTCATTGAAATTTACCTAATTTCTTTGGTAAATGGAGGACATTACTGCATTTAAATAAGTCTTGCAATTATTTTAAGATACAATACAAAACAGAACTATTAATATTACAAAAGAGTTATGTAAAATCTCAAGTCCAAATTTGAAAATTTTCAAACATTAGATTGCACAATTTTTTAGAGAATTTCACTTTTATGATGAGAGAAATTACACAACAGTATGGTAAAATGAGATTCGCTAGGAACGTCAGCATTGTCAGGGCTAAGGTTTAAAGCTAAGTTCCCCGTACAGACTTTAACATTTTTAAGTTGCAGTTAATATTGTAGGACTTTAGAAAATATTCAAATATATGGATTAGTTTTACATGTTTGATTTTATTCCTTAAATTCTAACCTAATTTAATTTAATAGATTTTATATAAATTTAGTTTGTAAGTTTTTAATGTTCAATTTTTAATAATTCAAGATATTGAAAATTAAATAACTTAGGGTTTTAAGGTTACAAAATTCTTAATAAAAAAAGTATCCAATGTTTTTAACAACTTTCTATAAATTTATAAGCCCTCTTATTATTAAAATGTTCAAATAAGAAATTTCGGCGAACGGGGATCATACATTTTTTAAACGATTCTGACGTACTGATACTTCTGTTTAGTCGAGATTTTTCGCCAAATATTCTAAGTGTTCAGTTAGCCGTGAGGTCTAGTCGTTAGCGATTGAACGCGTTATACTCAGAGCGGGTGGTTCGAAACCCGTCACAGCGTTTTCAATTTTAAAAGTTTGAACATCATTAAAAGCGTACGCGTATATGATATGTAATGTATTGTAATTTAATGTAGTTGTTTAAGACAAATTATGTGAGGATGTTTGTAGTAATTTGATGACATTCCACAGAATCTGGTTGTAGCAAGAATATTTTTTCTTTTTTTGCTGACGCACGAAATTGTACATTACTGGAATGGAGAATTCACCTATAGAGCGGCAGACTTTGTTTTCTTTAATTGAGACTGTAACTAAAAGTTCGAATCATTTTACCTAACTGGCAGGTAATCTACATCTCATTTTACCTAACTGTCAGGTAATCTTTACTATCTTGTTGTATTATTTCTTACTGAAAGGCGAATTAAATTATAATAAATTTATATTAATAATTGATATTTTCATATTAAATATTATCCTATTTCATTTTACATGACTGCATGTGAAATTTAAAAAAATGCCGCAATGTCCTCTGTTTACCGAACTAAGTTATGTAACATTTAACACACAAATATTCTCCTTGTAGAAACACTGAATTGAATTTTAATTTGCCATTCTACGAATCATTATCCGAGAAATTAAATTTGTTGATTTTTCGTCTAGTTTCTTTAGGAGTCCAGACGGTAAGTCTGACTAGCCTACCAGACGTATCTTTGTGTTGTGAATGCAGGGTCCGTGTACCGCAGTTTCGTCCTGAATATCCCTAAAGCCTAACAAACAGCCGTGGACAATGGTCATGTGATGTCCCCAAAGAAAAAACCCTCAAGTTGAGGTGTAAGCTACCGTGCCGATGTTTGTGTGGTATCACGTAATGGTGCCTCAATCATTGTCTTTGGGATACTGGACGATATGCTCAAGTATTTAGTCTCACATTCACTTGCAAGGCTTTGCGACGACGGACAAATCCTTTCCCTAGCCACTTGTAGAAACAAGAATGATAAAATCAAACCCAGTTGTAAATGATGTTCAAAACAATCGAACCCATAGAGCTTTCGACAATAGGTCGAACAACAATACTGATAACTATAGAGTTGTGGGAGCCAATCAAGATGGACTTAATAACGTTTAGCGGCAACATCTTCATAATTTTCAGTAGACGGATCGACTGAGGCACGATCTGCTAAAGTTCTATGATACCAGTATGAACCCTAAGCGAAGAGGTTACATGCCGTGGCAGCACGCTCTCGGCTGCGAGAAAAAACCAGAGCTCCCTTACTTTTATCAAAGACAATTGCGAAAACAAGCTGAGAACCTCCTGAAAAAGGGTTTTCATACACAGAGCTTCCACTGCACAGCAGCCATAACAAGCCCATAGCAGAGAAAGAGATGTGACACTAAGAGCAACCCTGGGCAGGGACTCAGCAGAGGAAGAGCAATACTTTACTACCAGGAGAAACATCAATATCTTGATTTTTCTCAAGCCCAAAGATCTAGCTCAACTGAATTGAGTACGTCGTGGAGATTTTTCCGAAGAATCCTGCTTCTGGACCATAAATTGAGGTATGTATGATGCACCAAAAACGTTGAAATTGAACAGTTGCAACCCGTGAAACAAAACCAACGACTGACCATAAGACCAAAAGCTGCATTCATCAACTTAGCACAATAATAGGCTGCAAAAGACAGAAAGCTTTCCGTCATCACAGACGCTGCAAGTAAAAGCTGTACACCCATTAGTCAGCACATTTTTGATGCCACACAGGTACTCTCCAATGGTAGGAAAAGCCTAGAGCAGAGGGTAAAGCGGATCAAATGAAATGAATCGTTTTTGTCTGTCACATGTCAGAGAAAAATAAATAGAAAATTAATAGCTGTGTAGTGATCTCATAACACATGAAGAGGAATGCTGACCTATCACTACCGAAAAGGTGAAACAAGTATTTAGAGGCATGAAGAAATATTCCGGTTCGATACCAGATGATCTTTAGAGTTTCTAGCAAAAGAAGTTTCATCCGACCCAACAGCATCTGACCCACATTTTCTGTTCATATCTAAAGTCGAGATAGAATATTTCCAAGTGGCTAGTGGAAGGACATACAATACTCCTCCCGAAGAAGGGCAACTCGTCAGATCCTAAGAATTACAAGTCAACAACTTGTCTGAACATGTCGTATAAGATCCTCGCAGCTATCCTAAGTGATAGATTCCTCTGTACAATCAGAACCGCGTGGTGAGAGGTGTATGAAAAATTTGACTCAAGGAAAGGCGCAGCATGATCTCGTAAAAACCTGCTCATTTATACGTGCATCTGCAAATACGCAGATTTTAGCAGCGCTATCTGCCGATGGCCTTAAATGAATACTAGCAAGCGCTCAATTGAACCTCCCATCGACGTATAATCTGTCTGTTGGCAAGCTTCCTTAGAAACTCTAATTTTCTATCTTAGCTCGAAAACATTGTGTGACAGCTAACAGCGTCAATTTCCAGAGAGGCATCTTTCAGGGTGACAGCATGAACCTTCTCCTCTTTTGCCTAATACTATTGCCATCATATCTCGCACTTTGCAATTTCTATGGGTATTTCGGCAGTGAATCTAGATATCGAAAGCATACAATTTTGTACGTCATTGACCTGTATGATGTCAAGGTCTACGCTAGAACTCTAGAGCAACTATATCTGACGAGAACGATTTGCTGGAATTTCTGAGGACACTGAGTTTGTCAGCTCTCTTATCTGTTTTAATTGAAAGTGTTTCTCAGCGATAGGTGAATAACTTGTCATGCACTTAATTGTCTACCACACTTGTCTCCCACTTACGCCGAATCGAAGTTTCTCTAGAAAGACAATTTTTGAAGGAAATAAAGTCATTTGTGGAGAACTAGGAGTGCCGAATTTACGGAAACTATACGTGAACGAATTCTCAGCTCCAACCGACGTCATTACAGTAGTCAAGCAGATATAAAAGGGAAGAAGTATTGATACCTTATGAGGAAACTGCCATGCTTGCACCCATGATATTTTGATAAAATAATTGTTCTCTGAATTGGTGCTCTCAAACGTCTGAAGCAATTGCTTGTTCGTAACCTCAAGACCATGCCTTCATGCAAAAAACACGTAAAAGCATTATGGCGAGATGCATGCAGATAACTGTCATTCTGCTGGCTTGTCGTTATTATTTTATCGTGCCCTGTGGCCCACCCATACCACGTTTATGAAACGTGTCCTTAATTGTTATCTACCATGGTTCTACTGGATTGGTTAACGTATATGACCCCCTTCTGCATTTATTTATTATAAAGCACTTGATACTTAAGAAAAAAATTAGAAGTTTCAGGCAGTGTTTTTGAGTATTTTCTTTAAGATTATATTTTATTTTTGTAATCACCTGTATCAAGAAAAGCAAGCGAATGACCAGTGGGCACAGAAACAGGCTGTCCATTAACCAGTTGTTCGTTAAATGGGCCTGGCTGTGGATTCATTGATTCTGTAAGAAGAAATATAGGGATACTTTATGAAGCAATTTTTTATTTAATGTCAAAGTATAGTTTATCCTTTTTAATTAGAAAATGTAAGCCTGAAGAAATATTTTTATTTGTTAGTTTCAACATTGTCAAAAAAGTTTGAGATTTTCCGTCATTTCGTCTTATTAAAAAAAATGTTTTAATTGAATCATGTTTGGAGGTTTAGATGATATTTAAGTAATTACCTTTCAAATTGTAACTATTATGTGTAAGTTTATATTGAAATGTATCTTTCCGATTAAATTCATTTATAAAATATTATTTAACATAAACAAGAACAAGTCCGATATTGTAGACATATATATGTCATAATTTAATAAAGCGGTAATTTTGACCATTTTCCTTATTCAGGGTGACCACTAAAACCTGAAAAAATCTAGCTATTTCCCAGTTCTTTTAGTCAAAAGTAACTTTTTTCGATTGGCGTTGTTGTGTATATGGTGAAAAATATAAAATAAGCATATGCCAAAGTTAATAATACAATTACCTAATTAATGCAAACCGTAGATACCAAAGGCTCTTATTTCGAAAATTTCTATAATGAACTGCGAAACATTCTTCATAATTTTACGATCTTGACTTTTAAATAATTTAATCGAATAGCTTTGCTTGTTTTTGCTATCTATCGGAGGAAGGTAATGTAATCTAATCGGCGCATAAACAAAACTCTTACTTAACATGTGTAGTAGATCTTCTTTGACGTCGATATTACATAGGGTGCATAATTCCTGTGGGTCAATAATCGTAGTTTGTGGTTTCGTTGTAAATTTCAGGATATGTTTAAAAGATATTTTAATTTGCATTGGGATACGTGTTGAGTAAAATGAAAGGTAAATCAGGAAGTATGTTTCAATTTGAAGAGTGCCAGTTAAACACGATTTGTAGTAAATATTAAATTTAGCGATTTCTAATCATGCACCATCCTGCTTATGTAATTTTTTTTATGTAATCCAATGAATTGTGAAGTTCGACTTTCAAAGGAGCCTGTCCTTAGATTTTCCCAGTCAATAAAAGTACGTGCATGTGCAAGTATAGCTTTAATCTGAGCTACCCAATTATATGTTAATTCCTTAGTGCACCTGCTCAAAAGTCAAATTCAAACCCAATTAAAAAGTCAGGTGTACCTTTTGGTAAATAAAACAGGGCTTTATGAAATTAAACTTGGATTTTGTCTGTCTTCTAGATGATATTGGCCCTAGTCTTGTCTTGTTTAGAGCATCAGACTTAAGCTTAGAGACTAAAAATTTATTTCTATTTCTGCCAAATTATGAATTTTTGTTTCTGGCTATGATTCTCAAGGCAGAGGCATTTGCGATCCCTGCTCTACTTACTTCTAAGTTATAATCTTTTTCAAAAAGTTCTGTTTTGTTTTATACAACAAAATTAAAATGTTTACATTGACCGAGATTGCATGTCGCGAAAAATACTCTACCTAAAAAGAGTTCAACATGCGAAATGAGATAATTAAAAAACGTAAGAATTTGGATTCCCCCATGCAGCAAGCTCTGATTAGTAATAAATCTGATGTGCTTATTATTAATTCTAACTGGATAAGGCTGCCTTATCATACTAAATTTTAGAGATTGTTGCAAGAGAAAGGATATGGCTAATACATCCCCTCCGAATGCAGAAACTATCTTGCGCTTCAGAAATTAAATGACATTGTTTTTTCCCAGTAGTCTTTCTTGTAAAATTATAGTAAAAATGTTGGTTATTGAATTGATTGGCGCCATTGCTATATATTTTGGAGTTTCACTTGGATTGTCCTTTTTAAAGAACTTTATCATAAGAGATTTTAACCACGCGTCTAGGATTTTTTACTATGAAAAATTATGTCAAGGCATTTTTCGAAAGAACGAATTCACGTAGCAGGGATCACCTTGTAAAACTAATTTTTTATTCCAGCCGGCCATGGGGCCTTCTGAAATTTACATTTTCTTAGGGCTCGAAAATTTTTACAGAGAAAGTAATCACATTGAGCAGTAGGTGTCTGACATCTATTAGATGATTTTAAACGTCACTCGTTTCGGAAAGAAATAATCAGAATGCCGCTCCCAATTTTTATCCTTCCGATTTATAACGCATTGTGAGAATATTTTGCATTCTCTGCAAAACCAAGGCGTTTAGTATTTTTAGTTACTTCATTTAATTGAATTTTAAAATTTGATAAATCCGCGTCGAATTATTCTATTATCTTTGTACCGGAAATTCCTTCTAATTAAGGCAACTTTTTTTATTTTAAATTTTCTGCCAAAAATTTTGAAAGAAAATGCATTCTAAGAATTATTAGAAAATGTTCTATGAATTTTTTTAGATTTTTTCTAACGACAGATACAGAGAAAAAATAATTTAAAATTAAAATTCATTAATTTTATCTGACGTAGATTCGTAGGAAAATTTAATTTTAAGTTTTCTTAGTTTTATTTTGTATAGCTGAAATCATAAATACTGGCGGTAGAAGGCTGGCTTAAGAACTAGAACTATCTTTTAGACCACAAAATGTATACCAAAGAAAATAGGTTCGAATAGAAGATAGGTACAAATTCATATGAATCTGGTTTGTGGTACCATAAATGATGATAATGTAAAAATACTGCAAATGTATTTTACTGAAAGTCATAATATTTAGAATTATATCAATTTTGAGAAGAATTGGACTTGATGAAGTGAAAATTGTAAGCGTCTCAATCAATCAAATTATTAAAAAAGTTGAATTTTTTACCCTTTTCCACGACCACACACAAGCTTACTAAAATCGATTGACACCAAACTTGAAATGGACATGGACAGTACTCGTTTCTACTGCTTGATTTGATTGAAACTATGATCACTTTATTTTTCAAATATGTATTTATTTGCTTTTACTTTTGCGCAGTGCACTGTGCTGCATGAAAATCTACTGGATCAATTCACGTACAATTTTTACAGTAGGTGTGCCATAATATTCACCGATTGTATTTTTAGGATTTCTTAAGTTCTTTAATCGCTTAAAAAATTATGTATAATAAATTTAACATAAGAAATTGAATTTATCATTTCTGCCCATGGCTACAGCAAAATCTATTGACGCAATTAACGTTAACTTTTCACTGTAGATGCGTCGTTTTATTATTTAGTGCTTTTTTAGAAATTTATGATATACTAGTACTTTTTAATTACTAAGCAGAATTCCTGAAAATAAAACCAAAAATCGAACGACCAAATTTTCTCATTTTTCTTTCATCTTTTTTATTTTCGTCTAAAGGGAGAAGTTTTTTTTTGGTTTTCTGAAAAAAAATTTTAGATTGCAAAAGGAACATATTATGATGATTGTTCAAATTTGGTCGTTGGACTCTTGGTTTTTTTCAGAAATTCTGCTCAGTAACTTGATTATTGGATGTTATATAGGATTATAGATTTGATTTTAATATAATTTAAATTCGTTAAATTTTAATTGAGCTGACTTGAATTGAAGGTCATTTCTATTTCAGGTATGTATATAAATGGTTTGCCTTTAGACCCTCTCTTTATTCTTGGATTTCAGGGAGAGAGCATCATGGTTTTGTTACTGTTCCTGTCGACTTGCATTTTTATTTACTATTATTTTTTTTGCCTTAATAAGGGTGCTGTATGATTGCCGAAACGTTTGTGATTATTATTTTAAAATATTTTCTTCTATTATTTTCTTTGCTCTCTTTTATTTGAGTCCAAAGGGAGAAGTTTTTTTTTTCTTTTCTTTCCTTTTTTTAGGGACAAAAAGAATTTTTTCACACTGCAATGGTAACATTTTATGGTGATTGTCCAAATTTGGTTTCGTTGGATTCTTGGTTTCATGTTCAATAATTCTGCTCAGTAACTTGATTATTGGACGTTAAGTAGAATTTGAAATTTGATTTTAACCTTATTTAAACTTCCTACATTATTATTTATAATTTCAAAAATATATATGGCCCGGTTAATTTAAAGTTGTAACTGCAAGTGTGAATTACAATTGTCTATTACTGTGCCTCAAGAGTTTACAATATTACCATAAGTTTTCATCCAGGAATGCCTAGTTATAACTAGGTATTATAACTTTTCGCCCTAAAAGAAGAACAAGTGCGTAAACCAACATTCCTAGATCAACACTTATGGTATTATTCATGGAAAATGCTATCCCAAGGTTGAGTATTCTTATTTTATGCCAAGCAAAGAAAGATACGCAGAAAGAGTCCAAGGGAAGAACGAAAGCTTTTTAAACTATATACAATTTTTGTTCAAACCATTTTTTGTTATTGCTTGATATTTTGTTTTCATTTATCGAAAATGCTACAAAAAATCCAAAATTCATATTTTGAGCCAAGCAAAGAAAAATATAGAAAAAAGTCTAAAGGAGAAATTATACTTTTTAAAAAGTTATAAGAAATTCTTGCAAAATATTTTTCTAAAGGACTTGTAACTTTGGTTTTATTTATTGAAAATAGTGAGAAAAAATAAAATTTTCAAATTTTGAACAACATAACGCAAAATACTGAAAAATTTCATGAATAGCAATTATAGCTTTTAAAAATAGCTTTAAAATTCTTTTTCATAATGCTTTGATACTCTTTAGACTATTAATGTAGTACGTATTTTATTTGTGAAAATTACTTCCAAGTTATCTGTTGCCGATAGTGAAAGTGCGCAATGAGTACAATTATTATATTATACATATATTGTAATGTAAAATGATCAAACACTTTAAATTTAAAATTCTTGTATATTTGAAAGCTTTAAATTTAAAATGATTCAAATTGCAATATTCTTCTAGATTTTTGAAAAAAAATTGGTCTCAAAAAAACTGACTGTTTTTTCTTGGAATTTTTAAGAATACTATATAGCGATATCAACTAATTACCATAAATCTTTCGATTCGATTTTTTTTCAGAAGAAGAATAGTTATTTTTAGTTTTTGTAAAAGTGATTGTTTTCTCCCAAAGACCAAAAAATATTAAACGAAAACTACATGGGTACCTTTTAGTCCTACAAATTTCAGAAAAATATGGAATTTTTCCTAAATTTTTTTCTGTGTTTTCAAAATTCGAAAAAAAAAATTTGCAGTATTTTGTTACTTTTTCTATATTTCGAAATAGTTCCAAAAACTCGATAAACTAAAATAAATAAAACCTTCGTATCTGATATATTCTAAAAATCGCTTGGGTTTTAAATTAGAATTGGCTAAAAACCCATTGTAATTTTAAAATAATTGTAAACGATACAAGAATGTTGCTATTTAATAAAAAAAATATGGGCTTCCTTATTTTTCACTTACGGAAACACGTTTCATAGGCAAGCTAATCCTGAATATGTCATAAATCGCCTTGCGTGATTTAATGTGGATTTGGTCATTAACATAAAGTAATGCAAAAAATTTTGAGCTTTGTTTGAAAAAAGATAGAAGTTAACCAGATCTAAGTTTTTGCATCGCTTATTTAAAAAATTATTTTATATTTCTTTTCTGACCTAAGAAGATCACGGAATTGAAAAGTAAAATAACAATTGTATTATAAAAACTTGAAAATCAGTAACCAAAAAAATTAAAAAACACAACTGGAAAAGTTCCTGAATAATTTAAATAAAAGTAGACTTAAGCTTACATTTCAGTTATTTTGATTGCGCAATTTATTTATCTTCTTGGGGAAACTAGAACTGGCCATTAAGTCTTTTGTCAAACAGATTTAATAATTTTCAAATTTCTTTAATTTCACTACTCAGTTTTGTTAAAATACAGAAAAATCTGAAAATTCAAACAAAATCAGTTAACATTTAGGGGTCGCGCAAAGTTGATGAATTTTTCTATTGATTTACCATGGGAAAAAGTCAGCTTTTTGTAAATCTAGTATTTAAAGCTGATGATGTTTTAAAAATTTTTCTATATTATAGTATCGTGTTCAGAATTCTTCCGACAATAAAAGTCAATCATGAAATAAAATTGTTTAAATAATTTTTATTTGTTTAAACATTTACCAGTATACTTAGAAAACGAATCAGAACATAAAAATAAAAAATCTGTTAAAAATTTAGTGAGATGATGTGTTTTAGAAAGCAGGAGCTCTCGATTTTTTAGCCAAAATATAAAATTTAATAAACACGTATTATTTAATTATTTCGAAAATTATTTACACAAATGATTTTATTGCCATCATCGATTAAAGTGCTGATAACGTCTAGAAAATACGTTAGCTTCGCGACATACTTAAATAGACAAATGTTTATTAAAATAAAAAAATTTAAACAATTTGAAATTAGTTAAAAGATGATTGGGTATCATTTAATCACCGATTCATGATTTTTAATTTAATAATTGTCTCGTTTGAATATCAGATCGCCGAAAATGCTGACTTTTTCCTATTTTAAATCAATAGAAAACTTTTTGATATTTGCGCACAAGGCCTCAATATTAACCGATTTCACTGAAATTAGGAGGAAAATTTTTTATTTTGGGTACTAGAACACAGCTGGGGGTGGGGGGACTTGAAGCAGATAATTTTTTTTTGAAATTGACAAAATATAAATAAGAAATACCCTAATCTATAAGATGTATTTTGTATTGTATTGTAGTATATTCTACTTACGAACAGAATCAAGATATATCATAAAAGACAAGAGCACAGTAAAAATAAAAAATTTCATTTTGCTAGAAATACAAAACTGATTTTTATCAGAATTCTGGAAATATCACGCACAAAATGTTTAAAGTATATTTTGGTTTCTATAAAGTGAGCAACCTTAATTTGATTTACTTGAGAATATTAAAGTTTTGAGTGAATTGGATCTATAAATAGCGGCCAGAAAAAGCCGATGTTGTAAACGATTTTTCACCTTGTTCCAATTTACTATTTTTATTCAGGCAAGTACATATTTTCATTGAAAATTGAACACGCACTTGCATACCCTTACACATGCCATCATTAAAATTGCTTGCTAAACTAAACATGAAAAATTTTTTAGTGGTAGTTTTTGATTAAGAGGTGTTAATTAATATAAGTACAGGTGCCATCATTTAAAAAATTAGTTATATTATTATTGATTATCCAAAATAAATATTTTAATTCATTACTTACAGAAATGTTATATTAATAAATATATTTATTATTCATTGAAAATATTAAAGGAGTGAATGACACATCATTTACTGGTTACTTCGAATATCCTTAATGATTCTTCATAGAATTTAATATCAAAACAAGATATTTGCAGCAACAAAGTCCAAAATCTTAAACTATATGTCATATGGCAAAGTGTTCTAGGGGTAGATTTTTTGAATTATTATATTCTAGCGGGTAAGTTTTTTGACAAATCACGTTGATATTGTAATACAGCATCAATCAGAATAATTTTGTATGAAAACAATAAATAAAAACAATGCTACCTCTTAAAACACTAAAAAGCTCAAAAATATAAAAGGGATGATTCAACCCCTAAGTTTGAACGTTTGCCCAAATTCTTATTTTCGTAGTCTGGAATCTTCTCTTCACCTGCCAAGTACCGAAAAATCGGTGCCAGACACAAACGCGAATATCTCTCCAACTAGAACTGACCATAAGGACCCTTTTCATGCAGACGTCCAAATGTGGAGTCCTGAATAAATTTATCATAGCACGCAAAAATGCGTCCACGTATAAAAATGATCATACATCAACTGATCCTAAACAGCAAATACATAACTTTCCCTCCTGCATTTCCTGTTACAATTTCTAAATCCAAATAATTTTTCTACATTTTTTCACTATTAAACTCGTTTTACTCAACAAGCTATGACAAGTATTCATCTTAATTTGTTATTAATCAAAATATTCAAAAATTTTAATTTTGAAAAGGGCTTCAGTTAAATTGGAAAGCTTATTAGAATGCATAATTTTCATGCTTGAAACTTAAGAATATTTTAGTCTTTATGCTACTTTAAAGGGAAAGGACACATTTATAACAAATGAAACATAATATCATAACAAAGTAAAAAAGTGAAAAATGAATACTCATTCTTAAAACTTTGATAACAAATATCCACTGATAGAAAAAAAGCAGTACTATGATATAGGAAATTTTATTTTGTAATGCACGTCGAAATTTCAAGATGTTTAGGGTTCTCGCAAAGATAATTTATTTTCCCATTTATTTCAAATAGGTAAAAGCTCTTTATAAATCTAATATTTGAAGGTGAAAAAATGTTACCCATAATTCCTTGTTTCAGTCTGTTTTTTAGAAGTCGTCAGTTAATAAAAATTAATCATAAATTTTTACGGTGAATAACTTTAAGCCACTCTTATGGGTCTCCAAAGGAAAACCCCATTAGTGCTAAATAAATTTTTTACTTAATATCGCGATTTATCAACGTTTTTTGAAATTCTTTTATGCATAAGGAAGCTTTCACATATAAAGTCACGCTTTATTTCAAGCTTTTTTACCTCCCCGTACCCCTTGTCACGTTCAGTCACGAATAATTAATTAAAACAAAATAGTTCGTTTCAATAAAATTAAAACTATTTAAGTAATGTGTGTGTTCAAGTATATACTTTAACTAAAAAAAAAAACAAGAAAAACATTTTACCTGACTAAATTTTTATAAGATTTGAATATTTTGATGTACTGATTATTTTTTATTATATTCGCACATGTTCCAGCAAATGTAAAATGCTTAAACGATTAAAAATTTGTTTCCATATTTTACTTTTGCGATTTTACAAAAAATTGGATTATTTTTAGGTACTGCTTGGATAAATGCTGAAATCTTTGGGTACAAATGCATTATTTGTCGTTGAAGATAAATAATTTTATATAGAAATGTATTTTTTTGTTATTTAAAAATTAAACTAAATTGTTAAAAATTAATCTTTGTGAGTTGTACAGTAAACTATTCTGGTAGTAATTTCATTCTTTATTAAAAATGAAACTCTATCTTTGATAATAAAATCTATTTTGATTATAGTTTCAAGTATTTTTTTGAAAATTCGTAGTTTTTAAAATTAAATTCGACTGTTCTCTATCTTTATTTAAATCTTTTTATTTGAAATATCATCTGTTTCATTTTGCGTTAAAAATTAATCTCATTTGGTTGAAAGTAGAACATCTTTGTAAAAAATCAATTTGTTATTAATGATTCATCACTTTAGTGAAAAATTTATGTGTTAAGTTTAAAATATAAATATTTGGTGAAAATAATTTTTTTACTCAGGCTTAATGCTTTTAACTGAAAAATAAACTATTACATTTTACATCGATTCCCGATGAAAGCTTCGGTGCAACAAAAATTCACTTTACCGAATAAGCTTTAACCAAATATCGGTTAAACTTTCTTTTAGTTTTCCAAGACAAAACATGTGTTTTGAAAAACGCGAAGTAGTCTAAATAAAACGTTATCCTCCAGAAAAATTTTCTGATACAAATCTTATCATTACTTCCAGTTGAAAATAAAACTATTTGGTAGGAAATTCTTATTCTTGGTTAAAAAATCCTCTTTCCGGTGCAAAATTCAACTAATTGGTTGAATGTTAAGCTCTTTTGTTGGAATAATTTATTTATTCTTAACGCTTATTCATTCTTGACAAAAATTCATCTTAATAATTGGAAACAGAAATACATGTTTGAAAATTCTTTCTTTTTTGTTTGCTTGAGAATTTGGTTAAAAAATTATGTTTTTGTTCGAAATTTGTCTTTCTTGTTAGAAAATATATCGTCATGGTTCAAAATTCACCCGTTTTAGTTAGAAATGCAACCATTTTTTTAAAATCGTTATTTTTGCTTGTTCAATAAGACTTAAAACTATTCTTAGTTGAAATATCAACTATTACATTTTTCGTTGAGAACTCATGTTTTTTTGTTGAATGATATATAACTGCTTGGTTGAGAATTGAAATAATTTATGAAAAATTTATTTTTCTTTCTGAAGATTCACAATTTTAATACAAAATCCGACTATTTAATTTTAAGTTAATTCATGTAGTAGAAAATTCAACTTTTGGGATCGAAAATTTTAAAGTTCGATAAAAATTCATTTATTTGATTAGGAATTCGACTTTTTTGTGAGAAAATTATTCTATGTGGTGGAAAATTGATCCTTTTTTAATTTAAAATTGATCTTTTTTTGCATAAAAATTTAACTGATTGGTTGAAAGTTAAACTATTTTTTTAAAATTAATTTAACTTAGAAGATTTACCTCTTTGGTTGAGAAATCAAGTATTTCGTAAAAACCCGTTTCTTTTTATTAAAACTTAATTTTAAGCTGCAACTTTAACTCTTCCATTTTTTTTTCAAAATTCATCTTTTATGGTAAAAAAGGTGCGTTTTTGAATTTAAAATTAATTTTCATCTAAATAAATCGTCATTTTGGCTTCAATGTTGGAAAAAATACGAGCTTAAAAAAATCTTCTGGAGTTTTCATTTGTTAATAAAAAAGCATCTAGGCCAACGAGCTACTAAACTATTTTGAACTATTGTAAACTATTAAAGAACCTATACACTATGTCTATATTCCTTTCCACTCCGAATTTGCTAGGTCCTAGACTTTTAGTCAGAAAGGTGATACCTAATATTAATAGCGTTTTTTAATCTTCATAAGCTCTCTTGATCCATTATCTGTAAAAATTATTATAAATAAAAACCGTTAATAAGCATAGTTTATTTATTTAAACAAAAAATTAATTAATATTTAACACAATATCAAACTTTTTACTCTTGAGATATTTTTTTCATACGACGAGCCATAATTAATACACAATCTTTCAAGCAATATGCTTTTTTCATAAATTTATATGCTTCCTTGGATAATTGCAATTTTTTATCAAAAAATAAGAAAAATGTACAACTGTGAAAGTTTTGGAAAATCTGAAATAGAATTATGATCAGAAGTACCGTAGTAGGACTCTATATATGAGGCAATAAAGTATGCCTTACGTAAGAAAAAGGCTATAAAATAAAAACTTTCCTAGACACTCAAGTTCATCCTTATTCAAGGTGAATAATGTTCAAAAAGTTTGCAAAATGATTTCAATTTTTTAGTGAAAAATAGAGGAAATTTATCAAGGAAAAAGTGTTTGAAAGTTAAAAACAGGATTTTTCTGAAAAGTAAGAATTGAAGACCCTGAATATGTATACATAAGTTTTATTTCATTAACCCATTTTAATTTAAAGAGTCTCAAATATGCTGATTATTATTTACTTCGTTCCAAAAATCACATAGAATACAATGTCTCTAAATTGAGGCAGACTACGTGACCTTTACAATTTCAAAATGTGACCTTCTTATTATTTCAATCGAGTTAAGAATGTAACACGATTGTTATTTTGTTTATCTTTTGAATTATTCACGTTTCCCATTTTAATAAACTTTTTAAAATTATTATATAGTCTTAAATAAATTTATTTATTTACATCAACGAATTAATTTCGTTTCATCCATATCCAAGGTGGTCCTTATTCAAGCTGAATAATTTGTACAAAGTTCGCTAAATAATTTTGATTTTCTATAGAAAATAAGAAAAATATATAACCAAAAATGGTTTAAGATCAAAAACATCATTCTGCCAAAAAATATCGAACAAGGATCAATTAATTAATATAGTAACAAAACATATTGATTTTAATAGTCATCTTATCGTTTCAATAAAGTTAAAAATGTTATACTATCTTGTTGTTTAATTAAACTTTTCTATTTTTCACGTTTTCCATGTTTATAACTGTTTTGAAACTATTAATTCTGTGACTTACGTTTCGATAATCGAATCTGAAAAATTGTACTAATAATCAGTCCAATTTTACCAATTGGTATTCAAAGGTCAGAGATGCCTAAAAACTAAGATGTACTTATTTCGGCACTCAAATTGATACTTATTTCCCTTGTGCCTGATTAGGAAAATAGATTTTTTGAAATTTTTTATTAGTCTCCAACACAGAATAAAACTTTTTACTCTCACGTTTTTTTTTCAAATTGCACAACACATTGCAACGAGCTTTATTCTTTTCAAGTTCTGTTATCTAGTTACTAAAATTAATAAAGTTACTAACGTTAATGAAATAAATAAACATTTTAACAAATTTAAAATAAAGGTTAAATTTTTTACTAGCAAAAAAAAACTTTTAACAAAGTATTTCTATTTTCAATTAATGTGATTGAGTTTTAGACAAAAATAATAAATCTCCATAAAAAAGCATTTGTAACAATGTAATTTGTTTTTAAACGAAGCAGTTAACTTTTCAGTCAAAATAGATACATTTTCAAATAATATGATAAAAATTCAGGAACAATTAAATACATTTTTAAGAAAAAAGCTTAACAGTAAACCAAATATTTAAGTTTTTAACTCAAGACATGCTTTTCTGTCTAAGTGACGAATCTTCAATTATGAATATGTTTTTTATAAAGTAGTTTTACTTTCAAACAAAAATATTTAAATGAAACATGTAACAGCTGGTATTTTAACCAAGAAATATGTAAATGAAAATAAAAAAATAGTTGAATTTAACCAAAAAATACGAATTTTTAACAATATAGTTGAAACTATAATCAAAACATATTCTTGTTTCAACCGAAGAGTCAAATTTTTAACAAAAATTGATGAAATTACTAGCAAAAAAGTTCAATATTCTACTCAAAAAGACGAATTTTTAAGAAAGCAGTTGAATTTTGAATCCAATAGATTAATTTTCTACAAAACAAAACAAATTTTCAACAAAGACAAGAATGTTAAACCCAATAGTTAAATTACTAAATGAAAATGACAAATTTTAAACCAAGTAATTATTTTTTCATCCGAATAGTAGAATTTTTTAACAATCACATTTAAGCAAAAAAATATGAATTTAAAAAAAGGGAATATGAGAAAGGGGGTGCACTTTGAAGTGTGAAAATGATTTTCAAATTTATAGAGTTATTATTGAACTGTACCGTTGTAGGGTCACTTATCTCCTTTCTAGGTTGTCAACAAGAAATACTAGGCTTTATTTTAACATAAATTTTACATGAAGACCTGAGGATGTATATTTTGAGATGTTGACAATTTATAATTTTTATTAAAAACTACCGAAAAAGATATATTTTTACCAAATCATTACCAGTTCCATACCATTTTCCACCCTTCATGTATCTGTAACCATGCAATATGATGGCCTATACTTTTTATCTATAATAGGGCAAAAAAACTTGATGGAAATAATTCCCTGAAAATTCCATGTTTTTTGGGTGTATCTTAGGTTTTTTTTCAAGTATAATTTCTTAGATCACGGATCTAAAGTTCATGAACATGAATGATAATTCAAACCAATTTCTATTTTATCTTCTAATAATTAAAATTTAATGCATATTTAGGTAAGATTATTGTAGTTACTAAGATAGTAATTTATTGAATTTTTAACCAAAAAGATTAATTTTGTACCAAAAAAGAACATTTTTCGACAAATGTGGAAATCATTTACTAAATCGTTAAATTCTCAACAGAATAACATAATTCTTCAGCTAAATTTGGAATGGTTATATTTTCAATTAAAGAATAATAATTTTCCAAGAAAAATGTCAACCAAAGTTATGAATCTTTAACAAAAATGATAAATCGTCCACAGAAATAGATGAATTTTAAACCAAAAATACCTGGCTACTACAGGTGGGCATTTAACCAAATCATATTCTTCTTAAAAAATATACATTTTCGACGAAAAAGTTGATATTTCAACTAAAAATGAAAAATTTAAAAATAAAATATTTGAACTTTAAACTAAAAAAAACGATTTTCAAAACAACACGTAGACTTTTTAACTGAAAAATAATTAATTTTTAATCAAAAGTGAATTATTTTAATTTTTAGTTTAAAAACTTAATTTTCCACTGAAATGACAAATCTTAAACTAAAATTGTTCAATTTTATACCAAAAAGAAGAATTTCTAACTAAAATAGTGAATGCCTAATTATAATACAGTGAAACTCTTCTATAGCGCCAATTTTGCGGCCGACGGTAGGTGGGAACTAACTCATTATAGCCCGCTCCGCTTTTGTTGTAATTGTAATTGAATTTTCAACCAAAATATTAACTTTTAATTATGAAAATGGAGAAATCCTAAATGAAACATTTAGTAGTTGATATTTCAATTAAAAATACAAATTTTAAAAACGAGTTAAATTTTCAACTAAAATTATTAATTTTCTACCATAGAGAAATATAACCCCTTCAACAATGAATGTTTGAAACAGACGATTTTTAACGAAATTGTTAAATTTTCATCCATAAAGACAAATTTTGAATCAAATAGATTAATTTTGAACTGAAAAAAAACAATTTTCAAGCAAATAGTAGAACTATTAAGTGAGCAAAAAATGCATTTTCAATTAAAAATGGATCAAATAAGTTTTCAGTTAAAAAATTAATCTTTATCTAAAATTATGAATCTTCAATTGCAATAGTTGAATTTTTAAAACAAAAGATCAAGATAATACAGATAAGTTCTCAATTACATTATAATTATGACCAAAATACAAATAAATAGCATTATTTTTATTATTATTTATATTTTTTATAGGTTTTTATTACTTTTTATCAATTATTCTTCAGCATAAATTATAAAAAAAGATGTTTACAAAGAAAGTATTTATGTATATAATTATAATTAATTACTTCATAAGAAATCGAAGAAAAATTTAACTGTCACGTTGGAAAAAGCAATCTTAAGAAAATATGTTTCCAATTATGAATTTTCAATTAAGAAATACTCGAGAAATAAAGAGATTTGGTAAGAAGGAGAATATTGGGAAAATGCTCGTTTCACATTGCGTCAATGTTCAGTATGAATAGGCAATGTTAAGGTCTTGTAATGTGTAATAACGTCTTTCCTGAAACCGCTAAACAGTTTACTATCGAAGCATCAAATAGTAATAAAAATGTCTCAATGATTATTTCCATACATTTTTACTTTCACACATTTAAGTTACTGATCAAGTAGTAACCTTTTTTTGCGATTGCTTTTTTTATCAAATATCGTTGTATGTTTGTATTTGCTATGAGTGAAATTTACACACGCATTAAAGGGAGTATATGTAAAGTTAATAAAGTACGTTGAAATAGGTTAGAAGTCTATACGATTCTTCTATTTTCATTGTGAACCAGGAACTTGTAAAATCGCCTTATTGGCGGAGGTGACGAAGTTCATATGATTCAAGATCAGGAGGCTTAGAATGCGAGTATATTGACAAGTTTTTTAAAATGCTGCCTTCATATTGTTCTAATAGAGCTGAAAATGTTACACAATAATCTTTTATTGAACACTTCTATTCTTCTCGTTTCCTATTTTCATAAGCTTCTTTCAATTAACAATATACATATTATACATTATATACTACCATATATTATACTCTGTATACATACATACATTATGAATGTTATGTTATATTTAGATCGTGTAGAGTACATTAAAAATAAGTTTTATGTGATTCAGAAATAATGAGCTTAAGTTACCCCCAGAACTAGAGTGGGCTTAAACAATCCAGTTCTGGGGGTAATTAGTTAATACCCTCATTTTCGAGATAAGGGGCCATCCGTATACCATGTGGACAATTTTTCACCAATTTTTACCCCCTCCCCCCCTATATATTGAAAATATAGATATTATTAGGCTTCAAAATGTCCGGGAGTTCGCGACAATTCCATGGACGTCATTTTACAACTCACTAAAATTGCAGGTTCTTTTGTTTTCATAGTCAACAGTTCGAAATTCGTTGACTGGCTAACAGCTGTTCGTGCATTTTGCAACAATTTATCGTTAAACTGGACGAAAATTCGAGTGCAAAAACGTCATTTTAATACTCTTCAAACCCACGGGGAATGATTGTTTGTATGCTAAAAACTAACAACAAGTTTGACTGGCAGCTCCTGAGTGGTGCCAAACCTAACTAGCAGACTGTCAAACATGTAAAAATTCAAGTGAAGAAACGTCATTTTAGTACTCTTGAAACCCATCAGGAGAATTTTGTGAGGACTTTTCCGTATCTGTGAAATTGAAATTATTATATAATAAATTAAGAGACAATTTATATTAAAAATTTGAGAAATAGTTTATGTATTCTGGTTTTTTAACTTAAGCTCATTATTTCTGAATCACATGAAACTTATTTTTAATGTACTCTACACGATCTAAATATAATATAACATTCATAATGTATGTATGTATATAGAGTATAATATATGGTAGTATATAATGTATAATATGTATATTGTTAATTGGAAAGAAGCTTATGAAAATGGGAAACGAGAAGAATAAAAGTGTTCAATAAAAGATTATTGTGTAACATTTTCAGCTCCATTAGAACAATATGAAGGCAGCATTGTTAAAGCTTGTCAATATACTCGCATTCTAAGCCTCCTGATCTTGAATCATATGTACTTCGTCACCTCCGCCAATAAGGCGGTTTCACAAGTTCCTGGTTCACAATGAAAATAGAAGAATCGTATAGACTTCTAATCTATTTCAACGTACTTTATTAACTTTACAAATACTCCCTTTAATGCGTGTGTAAATTGCACTCATTGCAAATCCAAACACACAACGATATTTGATAAAAAAAGCAATCGCAAAAAAAGGTTACTACTTGATCAGTGACTTAAACCTACAGTAATAATCAATATGATCTTAAATTACATAATAAAATGAATATATTGTAGGTAAGCTGTTCATTTAATTTTACATATTTGTAATCACTATACTCTGAATAGTTGATTCTTAAGCATTTGCTTTAACCTAAAGGTTTAGCATTTAAAACTGAAGATTATTCGTTTAATGTGCCATTCTTACGTGCCGCTAACTCGATAAATTAACAAATATAAATTAAAAATTTTGGTAACTGAAAATATTATTTTAATTAAAATTTAAGAAAACAAGAACCTCCTGAAAAAGTAAAGTCATTGTAACGCTTTACATTTGTTTCAATACCTTACATTTGTTTCATTTTGCAAAAGTCTCGATATGTTGTTTTAATTTAACATTCGTAAAAATCTGATTCAATAAAATATAAAAGTAAATTAGGCATTTGCATAATGATAAAATAATTCGTAATTTATTATCAATTCAAACAAGGGGTTCTTCAGGGGATGTTAAAACAATAATTTAAATGAATTCAACAAAAGCTGCTAAGTTATGTTTTCCATATTTATAGCTAAATCGTTTCCGACCATAATCTTAAACAGAAAAAAAATCGTCCATCGTTTTCTTTATTTCTGAATTGCGATTTATTCCCTTGAATATAGATGTGATGATCAAAAATTCTTAAAATAAATTAAAACGCTTTTCCTACTCTGATATATGATTTCCCAATTTACTGAAAATTGAGTTTGAAACCAATTGTGTAATAAAAATAGCTCATAAGATTGTACTTATTAGGGAATGTCGGTTTCCTTGCTAGAATGTTTAGAGGACTTTTAAACTACTTTCCAACTTTCAGTGTCCATAAAATGGTGAATTCTTGCATTTAAAGAGTACACAACTTTTGTTGTTAATGAGTTAGATCTACAAAATATGCGATCCAGCTAAATCAAGCAAAGCTTCTTTAGGAGGAAACTTGCAACAAAATTGGAAAAACAATCCTTGTGCTAATCGCTATCAATTTTTCAAAAATCCTTCCAAAAAATATTTCACTTAGTATAATTCTCCACTTTCAAAATTACCAAAAAACCACCCTTCGAATTTTTAACGAAACACATAATAATATTTAGTAGCCAAATATGTTTTGAAACGAATGTTTTCCTAGAAGATGTAAAAAGAGACAGTAAAGTATTTACAAATATGAATTTGAAATTTTTTAAATTCAACATTGGAGTGAAGAAAAGACATAAATTGATTTTAAGTTAAAAGCAAGGCCAATAATTAAAAAACAATTACTACATTACATTTACTGAAGTTTATTAAAATACAGTAATTAATATTAATTTAAATAATAATGATAATGCCTATTTTTTAACTTTGAATCTACTCTTAATTTTATTTTTTCAATATTATCTTTAAAAATCTCTCCATTTATATTTTTAAGTTCTCTACTTTCTTTCTCAATATCTGCTGTCAATTCATTCAATAAGAAAACTTATTTTTATACAAAAATCTTGTGTTCAATAGGTCTTCTCAGTATCTTTTTTCTTTCACTAAAGAACATGAAAAAGCTCTGCAGCACTGGGTGAATGCTAGATAATGAAGTTTTTTCATGATTATAAGCACGACTAGTAGATAAAATAAACATTGTTGGCTTTACTAAACGAAATATTTTTGTATTTATTACATTTTCTTTAAACTTCCATTTCTTTGACGAGCAAATTCGTTTTACTGGGAAACGCCTCTCGTATTTCAAAAATTTTTGAGACAATAAAAACTATTTTGTAAAACATAGCTGCCATGCTTTAACATTAATTTAATTGAATAATAAGAAATAAATATTAATAATAATTGTTTAATACGCTCGTCTAGGTTAAAATTAATTCCTATATAATATAATATTCACCTTTTGGCTTGAAAATAATAGTATTAGGTTGAAAGTCGAATTATTTTGTTAAATTGTCTTTTTGGTTTAAAATTCGTCAATTTTAGTTGAAGATAGATCATTTCAGTTAAAAATTCATCGATTCGGTTTAAACTTTTTTAGTTTGAAATTAATTTGTTGCAATGTAATTTGAACGATCCCATTTCTAGTTTAAATCTAATCTTCTTTTAGTTGACAATTTTAAGTATTGGGTTATATTTCTCTTTGGTAGAAAATTAATAATTTTAGTTGAAAATTTAACTCGTTTTTAAAATTTGTATTTTTAATTGAAATATCAACTACTAAATTTTTCATTTAGGATTTCTCCTTTTTCATAATCAAAAGTTAATATTTTGGTTGAAAATTCAATTACAATTAGAAGAAAAGCGGAGCGGGCTATAATGAATTAGTTACCACCTACAGTCAGCCGAAAAATCGGCGCTATAGAAGAGTTTCACTGTATTATAATTAGGGATTCACTATTTCAGTTAGAAATTCTTCTTTTTGGTATAAAATTGAACAATTTTAGTTTAAGATTTGTCATTTCAGTGGAAAATTAAGTTTTTAAACTAAAAATCAAAATAATTCACTTTTGATTAAAAATTAATTATTTTTCAGTTAAAAAGTCTACGTGTTGTTTTGAAAATCGTTTTTTTTTAGTTTAAAGTTCAACTATTTTATTTTAAAATTTTTCATTTTTAGTTGAAATATCAACTTTTTCGTCGAAAATGTGTATTTTTTAAGAAGAATATGATTTGGTTAAATGCCCATCTGTAGTAGCCGGGTATTTTTGCTTTAAAAGTCATCTATTTGAGTGGACGATTTATCATTTTTGTTAAAGATTCATAAATTTGGTTGACATTTTTCATGGAAAATTATTATTCTTTAATTGAAAATATAACCATTCCAAATTTAGCTGAAGAATTATGTTATTCTGTTGAAAATTTAACGGTTTAGTAAATAATTTCCACATTTGTCGAAAAATGTTCTTTTTTGGTACAGAATTAATCTTTTTGGTTAAAAATTCAATAATTTACTATCTCAGTAACTACAATAATCTTACCTAAATATGCATTGAATTTTAATTATTAGAAGATAAATTAGAAATTGGTTTGAATTATCATTCATATTCATGAACTTTAGGGACGAATTCGTGAAATATGATTCATTATGTTTTTAGCATTATTATATTATTTAGTCACACGATTATAATAAGATTTAAGAATATCTTGCAATTCAGTTGGTTAAAGCTTTCTAAATTAAACATATTAATTGAATAACGAGAAATGATAAAAAACATTATTTCTCATAAACTCGCGAAACTGTATACATACTCCAACTTGATTGTTTTAAAAGATTCGAAATATTTGAATGGCTCCGTAATCTAAGAAATTATACTTGAAAAAAACCTAAGATACACCCAAAAAACATGGAATTTTCAGGGAATTATTTCCATCAATTTTTTTTTGCCCTATTATAGATAAAAAGTATAGGCCATTATATTGCATGGTTACAGATACATGAAGGATGAAAAATTGTATGGAACTGGTAGTCATTTGGTAAAAATATATCTTTTTCGGTAGTTTTTGAAAAAATAATAAATTAGGAGCATCTCAAAATATAAATCCTCAGATTTTCATGTAAAATTTATGTTAAAATAAAGCCTAGTATTTCTTGTATATGGGGGGTCAAAAATTGGTGAAAAATTGTCCACGTGGTATATGGATGGCCCCTTATCTCGAAAATGAGGGTATGAACTAATTATTCCCAGAACTGAATTGTCTAAGCTGGATTGTCTAACTGGATTATCTAATATACTGTAACTCAACTAGGAAAAAAAAGAAAAAGGGATAATCCACTTTTGGAAGTGACTTTTTAAGCCCTTTGATAATACCATTAACTTTCTGTTGCAAGAAACCTAAAAGGTCAGGCTAAGGAGTTTTCATTGTTAGCTTCATTCACGTCTCGTATTTATTCTCGCCAAACATATTTCTTTGATTTGCAATCTATTTTAATTAACAGTAGTTTCTTTATTATTTGATATATTCAAAGCATTTATATTTATTAGGTTTTTATTTAATATTATTTAGGAAACTTTAATTCAATTTACTTTAATTTGATTATAATTTTAACTTGTCACCTTCAGAAAAGTTTAGGTTATGTCTTTGTCCATATAATAATATTGAGCAACATGCCAAAAAAATTCCGCAAATGTCTTTATATCCCAGGTTTCCAAAAATTTTTCAAGCTTTTTCCAGAAGATTTTCACCATGTACGAGAAAGAAAGTCTGACCTGAAAAGTTCATGCATACTATCCAAAAATTATTTATGAGCAAATTTGCAGCTCTTTTATGTGCGAGCAAATTTTGTCTATGAATTTTTTTCATAGCGTATGTTGATCTTTTTTAATTGCAGAATTTTTGCCTATTAATTTTTTTCGTACTTGCCTCGTAAAAAAAACTGATTCTTGAACGAAAATGCTCTCACTTTTGGAGTTTTTATCGAATATAAAGGGCTAATGAACTTGACCTTCAGTTTAGGTTAGTAAAAGAGTATACCAATGGCCAATCCAATTTCTCAATTCTTTTGAAACTTATCGTGATGACACAAACAGAGATTGTTGGGAAATTATTTTTCAGATGAAATGAAATGAATGCAAAAAATAAAAATGTTCTTGGTTGAAAACTGCGGTATAAGTTTATGTATCTATAAGAACTGTCGTAAAAAGATACTAATTTTTTGCAATAACAACTGTTCAGAAGTTTATATAGGATTGAACTCGGCTATGTTAGAATTATTTTATTTTACGATTAAAGTATTATGTATCTTCAAAGGCGAAGGTTTTCTGAGCAAAGTCATTCCTTCGAAATATGGCATTCAAGTCATTGCCAAATCAAGTAAGTTGCCCATAAAAAGTTTTCAAATTTTCTGAAATCAAGAGCAAACCCTACTCTTAAAATATCAACCGAGGACACGCGTAAAAATTATGTGCTTTCTAAGTAATCACAAAAAATGTTTACCTGTGGAATGTCACTTCGTCAGTGTGGCCTACGAAAGAATAATGTGATGGCCCACTAATGTTTATTGTCAATATAATATTCTTATAAGGCCAACATGGAAGCCAACATATCCTTCTTCTTTAACTTTTTTATATTTCTTAACTTTTTTAACTTTGACTAATTTTGACAATTATATAATAAGCAAAAAGTTTTTATTTCTTTGACTTGACATGGTTGACTCCATAAAGTTACCAAGGATTCTCTCCACTGAATTATTATATGGTAAAGTTTATACGGAGAAAAAAGTTAAAAAAGGTTGTTTATAACAATGTGATTTACGTTGCTTTCATTTTCTGTTTTTAGGCTATGTGCATAGTTGTGTTTTACTGAAGAGACCCTTCGTCGAAGGGCGAAACGTCTATTAATAAGGAGATTTTTTTGGATCGGTATACCGAAAATTTAAGATCTATTATTTGTATTATTTACCTGTATTATTTACTCTTATTGGTTCATAAAAAATTTTTATACATTTGCATTGCTTTTGGACATATGTTTTGCATAGTTATTTTTTAGCTTTATAGGTATTTTGAATTGAACTAAAGTATTTTTAAAATACCTATATACTTCAAAAGTCAAATTATTTTTATTTTTGTTATTAAATAGAAAAAAAATTAAACAAAATTTTAAAAAGCGGGTATGACAGTTCGATGTGCAATTTGATTAGCTTCTATTAAAAAAAGTTAAAATCGGATAATAATTGTCTTGTGAAAATCAATATGTTCGCGAACATTTTTTTCCCCCACTGTGCGGTAAAAGAATACGATACTAAGTAAGTGACATTCTGAAAAGAAGCAAGTTAACCTCTTCTCGACAGATGATCCAGTGTAGAATTCGCAACCGTTCTCAAATATGCGATTTGTAGTTCACAGGGCTTAGGCGCGGACTCTGGAAAACTAAGAATGTCTGACCATAACGGTATGATACCACTGACTTGCCGAACGTACACAACCGAACATACATGTCTGTCTGAATCTGTCTGTGACTACTGGTACACCGCGCAATCCGACGGCACATTGGGCTGAATTAGGAATTTACTATTCAAAATGAAATAAAAAAAGAATGGTGGCCGGAGGACTGGAAGATAGGGCTGGTAGTACCATTGATTATGAAAGGAGAAGGCAAAAAGGTGAATGAATATAGAGGTATCACACTCATGTCCGTGGGATATAAAATTTATGCGGAAGTGCTTAGAAGGAGTTTGAAAAGACAGGTGGAAGAGAAGGAAAGTATACCACACAACCAAACGGGTTTTAGAAAAGGGATGGGAACCATAGACAACGTCTACGTGCTCAACTATCTAGTCAATAGGAACCTAGTGCGGAAGAAAGGGAAGCTAGTCGCATCGTTTGTAGACTTTAAGGCAGCATTTGACTCAGTTAATAGGAGAATCTTATGGGCAGCCACGAAAGATAGAGGCGTAGACGAAGATTTATTAGAGAGGATAAAAGAAATATTTATGGATACTAAGATAAGGGAGAAGAATGGAGATAAGATAGGTGAAGAATTCTGGACAGCAAGGGTGCTCAGGCAAGGTTATCCTTTGAGCCCACTTCTCTTTAGCATTCTTCTCGCAGATTTATATGAGAAGCTGAAGATGAAAGGGAAAGAAGGAACAACAGTAGGAACGAGTAAATTCTGTTAATTAGTATATGCAGATGAAGTGGTGCTACTAGCTGATGATGACAGAAGTATGAATTTGTTGATGAGAGTGTTCGAAGAATATGTGAGAGAAAAGGGTTTAACAATAAATGGGAACAAGACCAAGATTATGTGTTTCAGAAATGAAAGGGTTTGATTAGAGTACGAATAGAAGATAAATAGCGTGGTGGTAGAGTTGGTTGAAGAGTTTTGCTACTCAGGATTTTGGTTGAAAACGAGAGGGACAAGCGAGCTGCAGGTGAGAAAGAGATTTAAATACGCAAGAAAAGTAATGGGACAAGTATGAGATGTAGGAAAAAGAAGGTTCAAGAATGGCTGGAAGATGAGAGTGTGGATGTTTGATGCATTAGTATGGTGAGTGTTAAGCTATGGTGTGGAAATCTGGTGATGGGAAGAACACAAGAGAATAGAAAGTTTGTATGAGCGATTTTTGAGAAGGTTTGTGGGAGTGAGCTGAAGTTGCCCAGGTTATATGTTAAAGGAAGAAACAGGATGAGAAAAAATGATGGTGAGGTGAGTAAAAAGAGCCTAGAACTTCTAAGATAATCTAAAAAGGGGAGAGGGAAGCAAAATTGCACAAGCATGTGTCCGCGAGGTCATGGATAAAGAGAGGAGGGGTAACGAGGGGCATTCAAAATGGGAAGAGGAGAGATATGTAATGAAGCGTGAATGTGCTATACATTAGAGGGGTACAGAGTGGGGGGAAATAGAGGAAGAGATGGAGACAAGGTGAGAAAAGATGGGAAAAAATCGCAGATTCAAGGTACAAGAATTGGTATAGAATGGTTAAGGGGCAGAGGGACCAGAATACCTGAAAAAGATTAAAAATGAGAGCAAATGGAACAGAGTAGTGATATTCAGAATGAGAGAGGGTATAAGAGTATGCTGGTTTTGGATGAATGAAGAAGAGAATGTTTGTAGAGTATGTAGGTATGAGCAGGAAACATGGTTGCATGTGTTAAAGAGGTGTACAGGGGACAAAGAAGGAGGGGAGAGTACAGAAGAGAGAATTAAATGGATTCTGAATGAAAATGATCAGGGGGAGGAATGGATGAGGAAACTAGAAGATCTGAGAGAGAGAGCTGGTTGCACAGGATAGTAGAAACAAAAAAGCCAAAAAATGACTACGAAAGAAGGAGGGTTACGAATTAGCGTTGCGAACTAGAGTTTATATTTGAAATTGATAATGGTAACAGGAAATGGAAGCCCAGGGCAAAGTCGCAAGCATTTAGAAATAAGTATGATAATCTAAGGCTGTACGAAGCGAATAGTTTATAAGATAGTATAATCTTTGTTTGTAAGAATAATTGTAATGGTTATGTAAAGACTCTTAAATCCGTAAAAGGGAGAGAGTAAAAACAAATAAAGAATAGTTAAGTTATTTATTTAAATTTATTTATTTTTCTTTATTAATTTCTTTATTTTTAATACAAATTTACGTATTTTGATGTTGTAGATATTCTCATAGTTTAGCGAGATCCTCGACCGACTAAAACAGATATGCTTTTAGATATACATAATTTATTTTTAAATAGTGTAAAATTTCGGCATAAACAATTCGTTAAACAAATTTGCGACTTTTTCGTTGGGATATTAATTTTTTTTCGAATGCTCTTATGTAAAACACAAAATTAGCATCGAACGAAGTTCTAACATACACAGATAAATAATCAATTTTATAAAGATTAAAATTAGTAAAGTGATATTGTATCTTGCCAATACAGATGTAACTCCCTTATAAGAGTACTAGTATCATGTGTCCTAATTCAACAAATTTATTTCAAGTTTTAAAGTTTTTAATTGGATATATCGTAAAACTTAAAATAATATTATTTCTCAACAAGCGGTGACATCCACCGTCAATAGCTTTTCATTTAAATTCATCCTCCGCTATATATGAGTAGTTTTATTTTCGAGTATTCTTTTATATGAACATATTTAAATATGATTTCGAATGATTAGGGAGGCGAGGGAGACAATTATTGTTCCCATTTACTTTACAAATGAGAAAAATTATTTTAATTACACTTAAAATTTTAGTGTAGTATTTTAGTTCATTAATAACTTTTTCCTTCTCTTCTGCATCAATATTTCTTGAAATTGTCATCGTTTATCATGAAAAATTATCCTTTTCATAGTCTTTTCGTGATATTTGATGCAATTTGGGACAGCGGATTTATCCAGTGCTGAGTTTAAGATATTTATTGATATTATTATTTCGCTGGTACGAACGACGTCTCATTTGCGAGATAATCACTTCTCGCACACGTATGGAAATTTACTATTTTTTCCTTGGTAATATCAATTACAGGCGGTACATTTAAATTTGCACACAAAGCACTTAACATCATTTTTTATTTATGGATATAACTATAACTAAATAACACAATTACACTATAAATATTCTGTATGTATTTAGCTTAGAAGTGTACATTCCATTTTTTAAAACATACATGTAACTTATTTGTACGATTTTTACACAAATATATGTTAATTTTACCAAACCAAGAAATTTGCATTGCAAGAAATTGCACAAGTGGATGTAAAGCGATTCAAAAATTAATCTTCGCCGCGTAAAAACGGTCATTAGAATACGTTTCTAATAGATTTCGTTACATCGAACGATAGGTAAAACAGTTAGTATTTCATATCAAACAATTAAAAAGATCAAAAATCATGTCGTGTTTTCAGAAGATAAGGACTCTAACGATATCTGAATGTATGGAAAATATATCAATGTTAAAAAAATCTTACTGAACCTTAATGCACATATTTTAGATGTTTCCCCCCAGTGTAAAAATGATTTAATTCGCCTTAGATTTCCCTGTAATCACATCTTTTTTACTTTATAGATAAACTATTTATCCT
This sequence comes from Belonocnema kinseyi, assembly GCF_010883055.1. Classification (NCBI taxonomy): domain Eukaryota; kingdom Metazoa; phylum Arthropoda; class Insecta; order Hymenoptera; family Cynipidae; genus Belonocnema; species Belonocnema kinseyi. Next base: position 47,608,134 of record NC_046664.1, read on the forward strand.
AAAATCATTTTATAATCTGAAAATTAAATGTATGTGAAATAACTTGTGGGTTAGCTCAAGATTCTGAATTCTATTTGAATTATTCTGCGAGGTTTATAGTTTCTAATATTTCTGGATGTATTTTGACAGGAACTGCGGAATATTTTCATGAATGAAAATAAATAGTATGGGTCAAACATTTGAAAAAAAGGATCAAAATGATTTTCGTCAATGAAGTTCCAGTTACAAATGCATGAATATGACTTTCAATAACCAATACCTTAACTTTGGGTTATATTTAAGTCCAGAAGTGATTCTATTTTCTAAAATTGTGTAGCAGTGCATATATAATTTAAAGGAATAGGAAAAATTTCGTCCGTCGTGTTCGTCTCGAAATTAATAACTTCTGGATGTGAACAGATGTGCAGGGTCATCTTTAGAAATATACGAAATATTCATAATGTGATTATAATCAAAAAATCATGTCAATGTTAATTATTGTCTTTATTATGCTGTTTTAACACTGATTTTTTTTGAATTTCTGCCAATGTTCGTCTTCGACATCAGCATCCTCGTTAGGTTGGCCTTTGGTGAGTGCGGTTGAACTTCATTACTTCAATCTAGTAAGACATGGAGAAATGCATTATTTTAGTTTGTGTTATGCCTTGCCTATCGTTCTTTACTTAGGTGCTTGAAAAAAGTTTACTATTCTTACTTTAAAACAATAAATTCATCATTTAAGGCTAATATGATGGTTAGTCTACACTAGCTCTGTAAAATATATATTCTGACTTTTTTCTATACAGCCAAGAAATTCAATATTGGTGCAAGACAATTAAATCTCAGAATTAATTTAACAAACATGTATATGTGTGTGTGTGTGTGCATGCTATAATAAATCATACTAATGAATTCAAATATAGGTGACTTTAGCCAGGGAAAATTGTATTGTGCTACAAGTATGGAAAGTAAGGCAGTTACTCTACTTCCCAAGAGTTGCGACAACTCCTCCAATCAAAGTCATGCTCATTGAAGCCATCCCTATCAAAACAAATTCACTTTCTTGAGTATACTTTTTATACTTTTTTGTGGAAGTTATATGTTTTTAATCCTTCTTGTGCAAGTTTGTTACACGATTTGTATTTTTTAAGTTTATGTTTCAAAATTTCCTTTTAAGATTTTTATGAAAAGAGTCACTAAGCCCTGCTACCGTTCTCTAAAGTTAAGTTCGTCGTTTCGTCACCACAAAGCTCGTAACGAGTGCCCCGAACTCTTTTGAGCATGCGTCGCGCTCAGTCTCTGATTAGTTGCTGTTCGTGCGCCATTTAAAATGCTAAAAAATAACATTTCAATTGTTTATTATGAACGATGTCATTTTAACTTATATAAATGTTTATTAGACCAATATTAATGAATCTTGATATAAAGAAAAATGTATTAAGTGCATACTGTGTTATGGTTGTTTTTGCTAGATATATAAATTGTTGTATTAATTAATATGATTCTATTGGAAAACAAGATTGTCAATACATTTTAATATTTTAATATGCTTTGAATAACAAAATTTCCGAATAACAAAAAATATGCAAGAAAACTACAAGTGAGTACCAAAGGATATTTTTTATTTACACAGTATGCACTTAATAAATTTTTATTTTCATCAAGATTTGTTATTATTGGTTCAATAAACATTTATATAAGTTGAAATGACATTATTTATGATAAACAATGAAAATGTTATTTTTTAACATTTCAAATTGCGCGTGAACAGCAACGAATCAGAGACCGAGCGTGACGCATGCGTAAAAAAGTTCGGGGCACTCGTTACGAGCACTGCGTCACCATCATCAACTCGTGGCCCTTTGAAAACTTGGTATTTGCCGAGAATTATTCTATGATTTCAGAATCGTGAGTAAAAAGATAAATTTGCAAACGATTCTGAGTTGTATAATCATTGGACTAAAATTATAGCTTGCAGACAACTTTTTTTAAAACGTCTTTTTTCATTTGTGACAAATTTAGTTAATTTTAAACCAATATCTTCGCAACTTATCAAGTTCTATTTACAATAAAGAAGAAAAAGGTTTTGTTGTCTGGATGAATTGGTAGTTAGATGTGTCATTCTATAGTAAAAACAAAGAAATCATTCAAAGATTACCTGCGGATTCTCGAAAATTGACAAAAAAGTTTTGTTTAAATGTAGTATTTTTGAACGAGCGTAGACATTCAGGATTTTTTTATTTTACTTGACGTGAAAATACTTGCTTCTTAAATTTATTGGTGTACAAATGTTAGACAAAAATTACTTCTGACTGTTTACTGACAGTTTGCATCATTCACGAGAAAAAATAAGTGATTATACTAGACAAATTCCTGGTCTCAAAAGTGATTGCGGCATCATGAAACTGATAGAATGCATTTTTACATTAGCAAAAATTTATTTCTTTAGAACCATCCCAGGTATGTAAAATTTTATCTGCACATGTGTTTGCGTTTTTCGCTGCTCCTAAAAAATGTAAAAATTCGATTGAAAAAAAACCTTTTTTCAGTGGGAGGTAGTTGTTTGCTTAGTATAAAACACACGTGACATGGAGTATTCATATGTACATATGTTTAGTATGTTGCGAATGATTGTAACAAATACAGAATTTTTTTTATCAAACTACGAAGAATGTATTTCTTTATTTTTATCATAGAATGATAATTATGGAAACTTAAGATACTTTCAAATTTTCAAAAATACTTGACGGTGCTTTGCCACTGATAATAATGATTCTTTCTACTCTCCCTAGAAAGTAATCTATAATTTATTAGATTCGTTTGCGATTTCATATTATTAAAGCCAAAGGAAATAATTCGTTCATAAACAATATTTTTTATTAAAAAAAAAAAGAATTGGTATGCTTTAAATTTGTTTCGTGGTAATAAGATATTGTTCCCAAGACCGTCTTTCTGTGTAGATATGAATAAAATGGTGGAGAACCTCTTTATACCTCTTAATTATGAAAAATCTCGACGCTTAGGTAAATTCTATAATATAATTGTTTTAGAATGAATTTTAGCTTTCTAATTACCCGCTGGACGAGGAATTGTATGAGCCTATCCTCGCTCAGGAAACTTTTGCCATCTACCGTACGAATAGATTGCAATATTAGTTTCACCACGGCGCACTGTATAACCACGTTTAGGCTTAAGTTTCTTGGGTTTACCTGTTCGAGGAAGAAAAATATTCATTAAAGAATTTAAACTTTACAAACTTATTAACTTAGATATAATAAATTACAATAAATTTTGAGCACTAACAATATTTGTCTACGAAGGCTGGATGTGAATACACCATCGAACCGAAAAAAATCTCTTTAACAAGCCCTTATGCAAATTGACATTTAGAAAATTAATCAAGTCGCCACTAACAATTCTATCTGCAGCAAGAGGCATTGAGATAACTTTCGTACAAAAGGTCAAGAAAAAGTCCCCTGATTACGACCATTTTTGTTGTTTTTTCGATCTCCTGGTCAGTTTTTGTTGGAACAATTCTTTCTAATAATTTAATTATTTATTAAGAAAACAAATGCATGAAATAATTTCGAGTATCTCTAAGAAAAAATGAAGCTTTTTTGCTTCTTACACTTTTATAAAGAATAAACCGGTTTCAATTCACAGTGTTACAAGCAAATAATTTTTTAACAATACTGACATGTTTGCACAGTATTCTATTTGCGTTAATAGTGGTTAACAAATAGCTATTTGTACAAGAAAATAGTCTTGATTTTTTGACCGGTTAATAAAGAATAACTCTGGGCAACAAGTTTCAAAATTCTCTTTAAAACACTTGCAAAAGATATATCTACATTAATGAAATTGTTTCTACTTTATAAACTGTCTTACTATACTATCTATGAAAATTGTTATAAATAAAGAACCTCAAAAACCAGATTTTATTTCGTTACCATTTTTAAATTAATTTTTGACAAAGGATAAAACTTTTCACATTTGTGATATTTGCTCGTACGATGAGCGCATTTCATTCACAGATTCTTAAACTTTTTTTTCATAAATTCGCTTTCCTTTATAAACCACAATGTTTAAGTTATAAAAAAATATACTTTCGGAATAATAAGCGATTTTTATAATATTCAACTCACATCCAATCGTGCTAAAACTTATAAATACCACGTTAAACCTAAAAAGAAAATATCAACTGTATAGAAATGATAGTCAATCTCTATATTTAATTTATTTAGAGACTGGTGTATGTGGATTCTTCTAGTTATTACCTCGAGTATGGTGAAATTAACGTTATAAAAAAAAGTTATTGATAATAATATATTGATAATTTTGGATTGTAGGAAGGCGTCTATTTGTTAATAATATATTGTTAAAAAGACTGTGAATAAATTATATCTCATCACACGATAAAATGTTGCGTAAGTAAAAAGTTTTTTTTCGTCAGAGAGTAATAATGAATTTATCTACAGAATCAATTCTGGTCAATAAGGGGTTTCATGGTTTCGCAGGACTCCTTAAAAACTATTGCTTCTATTGACTTTATGTATTACATGGTGCTGTGCTTTAAGTCTCTAATGCAAAAAAAATACTATAAACCACGATTTATGTGCTAATAATTGCGTTCCTAAGTAAAAACGTACAAATTTAGACCTTTTTACCCAAAATGATCAAGCCCATTTTCTGACGGGACTAGTTTGAAATCGGTGGGTCTACCGGCTTAATTTTTTGCATAAAGATATGTTTTAAGTGTTTAAGGCGATGAGAAATTATGAGAACCCTGTGCTAAATGTTCATTGTAGAGTTTCTAAGCAAATTCATGAAGATTTAGACTTTTCGGCCCAAAATCCTTCAGATTGACTTAAAGACTCAATTAAAAATAAAAGATATTTCACGAATAAGCGAAAAAATCCCAACCATACTGCTTAGCAAACTAACTTCTATTTATAACAGATGTTAAGAAAAAGAGGTATGCTATTTTAAATAATAAATTATTTTTTTAGAGGTAGGTATAGTCTATGCAACAGTTTTAGAGAAAATGTGTTTACTGATTGGCCTGAATGATTTTTTGTTGACAAATGAAAAGTCTAGACAGCATCGTTTAAAGAATAAAAATTTGTAAACAACAATTTGTAGAGAGAAGTTTTCATGTACTAGGAAGATTTCTTTCTGCAGTTCAGGGATCTAACTTCGACATAGATAGGGTACTAATTTCAAATTTTTTATGACAGCAGACCCTGAGTTATAACTGTGCAATTCTTCAATTTAGACGAACATTTCTTTGTAACGCTGTAAATTAAAAACGGTTTATCCTACGAAAAAAGTGCAAAAACAAACGAAGTTAATTTTATTTAGAAAGGCTGGAAACCATTTTATTAATTAGTTATCAGAGGAGTTTAATTGAACTTCTGAAAAAAGGATATCTCGGGGATCTCTAAGTGTACACAGTGGTGCTAGTGGCCACTGGATTACAAAGAAATTTATACAAGTCACTAACTAGTAGCTAGGTATCGAATATGGGGGAAAATTAATCGGATAATTATGTTTGCTATATTTGCAGAATTTCAGAAATAATGGATGAGTTCGATGTCAAAATTTTAAAACCGTTCATCACTTATTTTTGTCGATAATTACAAAAATATTATGAGCTATTGGGAAAAAACTCTCAGAGAACTCAAAATTAGCCAGACAAATCTTATGGTTCGTCTGATGGACGGACATAAGTATTAAATAACCTATATTTTTTCACCTACATGACTTCATTATTTTATATTTTTTCATTTGATCACATGTGAATAAAATAAAACGAGAGTTTTATGATCAAGTGTTGCATTGTTAAGCAGGGTCCTTCTAGATCCTACTAGTTCCTAATAGAACTTACTTGAGAAGCTGAGAATAATCATTCTTAGTGAAACCTTGAA
>NC_046664.1:47614049-47615213 GCF_010883055.1 Belonocnema kinseyi
GGTGTTAAAGCACCCGAACCGTCTTTGGGTCCGTAAATACAATTAGGGAAATAACACACATTTTAGCCGATTGCTCTAATGTTTGTTTTCGATTGTATTGATTTTTTAAATTACCGTTTGAATTAGTTTTATTCAAATGATAAGGCACCCCATCTCGGAATATTCCAACTTTAGTTCCACGTTTCGCATGCACTGTATCATCATTTCGAATGTTTGGCTTTTGTTGTGTTTGTGCATGAGCTGGCGGTTGTGATCCTGATAGTGATAGTGAAGCTAGAGCTGTGCGAAAAATATAGTTACTGATTATTTTGAAATAAAAATTTGTTTAAGTAGAGGTATATTTAATTGTGCTTATTGAGAAAATTATATAAATACCATGAGTTGGAGCAAGGTTGCCTGGCGGTTGTGAACCTGATAGTGACGGTGAAGCTACTCCTGTGAGGAAAATATAGTTACTAATTATTTTTAAGTTAACATTTTTTTTAACTTGGACACACTGAATCGTACTATAAATTGAAAATATACTAATAATTGTCGAACAAAATTTAATAAAATAAAATTTAAAAAAATAAAAATAGTAATTTAAAAAATATAGTAAGTATAACTAAGCATTTTTTCACTTTACTTTGACTAAACTCTAGTATATAAAACACTAAAGTGTCGGTTTCAGAGTAAAGGTTTCGGTAAGACAGTCTTAGACTTACACTGCAGCCTCTACTTGAAAAGCCGAGAATCATTATTTAAATTAGCCACCACTAATCTTCTGTAATCACTGGGAGTTCTAGAGGGTTTCGTTGGCTTAAAAATGTCAATAAAGCCACTGAATTACTTCCATTTTAAAATAGAGAGAGAGAGGTCCAGCTTAGGGAGTCTCAACTCTCCAAATTTGAAACAGTAAAAATTTCAATAATTGAATTAGTGATTGAATGATTCACTGCTGAAATAGTGATTTTTTGGGTTTTCACTACTGAATTAGTAGTCTTTTACTGTAAAAATAGTGATATTTTCACTATTTCCAATTAGTGGATTTTATTTCAGTATTATTTAGTGGTTTAATTCAATATTTAATACGAGGGTAGTTCAATAAGTCCTTAGAATGACCAACAGATGGCGCGCGAATCGCTCCAAATCATCTGTTTTCAGTCAGCACCACTCCCGACTAGA
>NC_046664.1:47615313-47627639 GCF_010883055.1 Belonocnema kinseyi
GAGCTCCAAGGAGATTATGTTGAAAAATAAAAAAAAATTTACCCAAAAAAAATTGTTTTTATACTTCATTCTAAGGACTTATTGAACTACCCTCGTAAATGAAGTCGAGATCGAAGCCGTGATCACGTGATCGCGACTAATGTTGGACTCGCGCTAACCCGCGCTCACGTCTCGTTTGCATCATTTACATTTGTCAGCTTGCATCATTTTTCTTTCTATGAGTGTAACAAATTTTTGAAACACAGGTTAGTAATATTTTTGAGTTTATTATACTTTCGTGTAGTTTCCCAGTGAATAGTGTCCTCATTATGTAGCGATATGTATATCGAGATGAAAATATTTGCCACAGACCATGAGCGCTATGTTCGTTTTGAGGTTATGAAATTCAGCTTTCTATTCATTTCTATGGAAATACATGGAAAGCTGAATTGAGATTTTTCTTTAGTAAGCACAGTATCAACATAAACTTATTTTTTATTATTATTACACCATTAAGCCATTTCCCTTTCGGGGTAGGCGTGACTCATTCGGTAGGGGAAAGGAGTAGTGTGCGGAAGGGATAAAGATTTTTCAGATTGATCCAGAATTCTCGTGCTATTTAATTAAATAACACGTTAGATCCGCAACACTGCTCCAACCCAGGTGGCTGATCAATCTCTCTAGCAATCAACCCAAGCGAAGAACCTCCCGAAGTCGTTATGTAAGGTTCCCCACTTGGGTCCATTCGCGGCCAAGATCTTTTGTTTTAGGCGTCATTCACTATACTGACAATCTTTTTATTAACTATTTGCCGCCATACTTTTCTGTCCTGGCATACTTCTCTAACTTCTTTTATGTCCATGCATTTTTTCATGCAGGCTCTTGTGTTTCTGTGACTTTTTATGTCTCTTCTAACTAGGGTCTCATTCACACATTCTATACATTCTATCCGAGGTCTACCTCTGGGCACGCTGCCATTTACTTTACCTTCTTGTTTCGTTAGTCGTTCATTTGGCATTCTCTCAACATGTCCGAAACATCTTAACCGATTTATTTCCCATGTGTCTACTAGCGTCTCTTCTGCACCACATTCTTTTAGAATTATCTCGTTACTTACTATGTCCATCAGGGTTTTCCCACATATTATGCGCATGAATCTCATGTCAATTGCGTTAATTTTCCTCTTACCTTTTTCTTGATAAGTCCATGTCTCGCTACCGTATAGTACAGTCGGTACAAATATAGAATTATGTATTGCCATTTTAGCTTTATTTGATATATTTTTACTTCTGATAAGGGGACCTGCTCTACCAATAACCTTCTTACCTTCATTTATTCGTCTATCTAATGCCTCATCTATCGTCCCATCCATAATAAATAAGCTACCAAGGTATACGAACTTATCAACTCGTTCAATTATCTCATCATTTAATAAAATATTGCATAGTGTTTTCTCACTCTTTCCTTCGAACACCATAGTTTTTATTTTATTTGCGTTAATTTTGAGGCCCATGCTCTTCATGCTTGGATCTAGTTTATTCAACATTCTTTGTAAGTCTTCTATAGACTCTACCATAACAATCTTATCATCTGCGAACGCTAACCCACGTACCCTTACTGTTTCGAGATTCACACCCTCTTCGTCGAAGAGTGCCATTCTTAAACACTTGTCCATAAATAATATAAATAACCATGAAGACATAACGCATCCTTGTATAACTCCTTGAATAATATCCTAATAGTCACTCAGTTTTCCATTCACTCTTACACTTGCTTTGCTACCTGTATATATTGTTTTTATAGCTTGTAGGATCCATCCATAATATCCATACTCTTTCAGGACTTCCCAAAGTTTACGTCTGTCTTTTGTTATTTTCATTACCCTACAAATAAGTATTTTTGAATATATTTTACTTACGGTCCTTAATAAGGTAATCCCTCTGTAATTATTGTACTCGCTTTTATCTCCCTTTCTCTTGTATATTAATACGATAAGCGCGTTTTCCAATCGTCTGGGACGTCTCCCATCTCGAAACATAAATTTATCAATTCGCACAGTCTCTGTTGTATGCACGCGCCACCGTGTTTAAGCATTTCAGCGTTAATACCGTCTACCCCGGCAGCCTTACCGTTTTTCAAGTTCTTAATTATATCCCCAACCTCAGTGACACATACTTCTTCAATTGAGTTTTCCATCGCATCATGTTCAACATCGCAGTTGTGGTGTCCTATAGCTTCATCTCCAAATTATCTTCTAAAATAGTCTCTGAAAGCCTCTAGTATTCCGTCTGCATCATATACCATTTCCAGCCTACTATTTCTCATGTTGAAAAATTCTGTACTTCTGTTTCCTTTCATTTTTTTATAAAGTAGTTTTCTGCTTTCCTCAAATTCGTTTTGTATTTTTATCTCTTCTTCTCCTGTAATTGTATCTTTACTTTCTTTAACTAATCGTTTAAGTATCTTGTTTTCGCGTCTATAATCATTTCTACGTCTACTTATTTCCTCATTGCTAAGACCTGCGATGTTCAAAGTTCTCTTGTATGCTTCTCTTTTTGCTTTTTGGGCAGCCTGAATTTCATCATTCCACCACGCATCACCAGAAATTCTTCCTACATCTGCGGTACCACACACTTCGATCGTGCATCTAACAAGGATATCCCGTAACATTGTCCAGGCGCCCTCTAAATCTTTGTTTTTTATACGGTCCTTTCATGTTGCCCTATCTATGCTTTCGATTATCTTATTTTGGAAATCTATTCGCACATCCGGTTTCTGTAGGTTCTAAATTTTGATTCGCGTTTGTTTTTCTTTCTTGGTTCTATTTTTTCCCCATCCCTGACCTAAGTCAATTATACTGCGGCTATTTCCTTTAGACCAGGTGTACATGTGGATCATTTTATGCCTAAACCAATTATTTGTGATAAACAGACCCATTTCTAAGCATAGACCAACTAATTTATCTCGGTTATAGTTTGTTCTTGGATCCACAAAATTACCTAATACTCTTTCTGTATCCTGATTTTGGATGCCCACCCAACCGTTCATGTCTTGTAGTAGAATTATTCTTTCCCCATGTTCGCAAATGTTTATTGTGTCATTTAGTGTCCCAGAAGGCGTCTTTTACTTCTCTAGGATCACTATCAACCGGCGCGTAGCATGCTATGATAAATAGTCTTCTGATTACTACCTAAATTCTAGCCCACAGCAGTCTGGGAGATAGGAAACCATGGTCTCCGAGATACTGCTTTGCTCTTTTATTCAAAATCAGAACTACTCCTTGTTTACCACGTGCACAGTCTACTCCTGACCATATTTCAAATCCGCCTTTCAACACGCCGTTTTTTATGTCTTTGGTTTCGCATCCCTTTTTCTTTGTTTTAGAAATACATAAAATGTCTAGTTTCTTCACGTCCATAGTTTCATGCAATTCTGTTACCTTGAGATCATTTACTCCCCTAGCATTCCAAACGCACAGTCTCCATTCGTCGCCTGAAACATGACCTTTAGATTTTCCGTGTGCATGCCTTTTGTCATTAAAAGTTCCAGCCCTTTCCTAGGCTATTTTGTAGTTTGTATTATTCATTGTTTAGATTATACGCCCAACTAACACCTTTATGCAATAAGTTTATTTTCTGAGTCGAATTCATGTCAAAGTTAAGTATCAAATCGTCATATGGTGGAGATTGTAGTTCTAACGTCAGTCCCACCAAAAACTTCAGTTAATAATCGAGGGTTGGGAAAGGGGGAGGTAGAACTGGAACCGAAAGAGTCGTCTTAGGTTTGTGTTTTTATTTTCATGCTTTTTTGTATGTGTTTATTTTAGGCCTACATCTTTGAATTTACAATAAAAAGAGAGATATACATTATACTTTACTTCTATAACTTGTCTTGTAATATAGTTTACTGTTGGGGTTATTGGTTGACTCTAGCAAATATTTTATTTCACTGTGTAATTAGTGATTTTGCACTAATTAATGCTAGATACTTTACCTCTCAAAACCACTATTTGCTTAGTGAAATTTCACTATTTGATTTAGTAAAATATTTTCACTAATTGAATCAGTAGTTTTTCACTATAGGTATTCAAAATGATATTTTTTTATTCCACTTAGCGGCTGATTTTATGAAATTATTTTATTTCGATTTTATACAAGATCTCATTTTTTATTTTTTGGTTAATGTAGAAATAGTTGGTCATATGTAATCAATATTTTGTGAGCTTTTATCTTTGTACAGTACTCCTTCACATTAAAACAAAAATTATTTTAAAAAAATCGATTATTGCCATTTTTCTCGTGAGCCACGAAAAAAAATCTCTTTGTCTTTTGTAGTATTTTCTATAGTTGAAAAGAAAAAATGAAATTTAATATAGAATAAACGTTCCTGACCTATAATATGGTTATCGCCGTATAAACTAATAGGATGCATTTCTTATAGAAGAAGAAACTGTGAACACAATATAAGAAAGAGTAAAAAAGGTGGGATTTTTCAAAAAATCTTTTTTATTTTTATTGACCAAATTTTGAAAACGTGATTTTTAGAAGAACGATACATTTTTTTCTATTATACAAAAAATGTTTCTGCTCATATGAAAAACGCAGCCTATACATTTATGCTAGCGTAGTCATTTTTGTGGACAGAAATTTGTTTTAATATAATTTTTTATGGTGTTTTGGAAAGGATACAAGTTATGGCGAAAGAGTATTAAGAGTTTTTTGTCAAACTTTTCTAAACTTCTGCAATTTTTGCTGAACAAAAAAAAACACTTCTAAAATATTCAGAAAAAAACTGCTGATATTTAGTCATTTTTTTTACTTTTGTTAATTTTTTGTGAGTAGATTAAAGATCAACAATGCCCATGTACAATAAAGAATAAAGAAAATCCAGAATAGCTGCGCAAGTTCGAAAAATACTGCATTTTTTTCAAACTCTGTGTCAATTTTTTCAAATTTGCAGGTAATATTTAAATTATTATACCCAGCCGAAAAAATTGTAATGAACTGTAAAATACGGGTTTCATTATTTCTACCATATAATAAAATATTTAAGTACTAAAAGATTCTCACATCATAAACTTGAATATACTTATAATTTGGCCTGGTTTAACATGGAATTGGTTTCCTGGTTATGGTCATGCAGGCCACAGAAAAGTTTTGCATTCTTTTAAAGCTTCCAAAAAATATTTTACAGAAGATTTCTCATAAATGACGTATTTGTTTAAAAGAAGACTTTAAACAATTACCATTAAATTTCAAGAAATTACGTTTTGCTATAAACATTATCAGGGGTCTTTTCTCAAAATTTTAATCAAAAATCTCCTGTAGACCCTGGGTGCATATTGAAGTATTAGTGCTGGTTCGATTATACGCATCCGGGACAACTCAGGGCAGAAATTCTATATTATTTATTTTCGATTATATTTAGTATTCTAATTACCTGCAGCAATAGAGTTTCCACCATTTCTCGCAGAATCCGTAACTGACTGACTAGCGGGTTGAGTACTTGATTCTGTAAGAAGAAAGATAGAGATTTTTCATTAACAAATATTTTTCAACGACCTGTCAATTCTTTTAATCTATTTTAAACAGCCAGCATTTTCGTGATGAAATATTTCTAATTTTATTTGGCCATATACAAACATTGTTGAAACATTTTCCCATTTTTCTTTATTAAAAGAAAGTGGGATATGTTCGAAAGAACATGAAAATCGAAATTTTACAAGATTCTGCATTCGTACCAATTACTAAAATATATAGCATCTTTCCATTTTTTATCGTTTATGAAAATGATAATGAAAATCAAACAAAAATTAATCTGATTTTAAGCTTAAAAATATTTATTAATTGAAAAATATATGGTAAATATTATGGCGGTGATTATGAACCCGACGGAAAAAATGCACACTAAATATGCTCGAACCCACATCAAAATTATTATTATTTTTTTTTTACCGAATTTATTAAAAATCAGGTAGTCAATAAACACGAAGTTGCAAAATATCCCAAAAAATTTTGTCATTTGAAAAAAAATTTCTACGAAGTTATGCGTATATGAATTTTCTGATTTATTTTTCAAAAAACCTTAATTATTTTCTTAGACCTTTGTAACTTTTCATTTAATTGAGATATTTATCATTTTCCGTCTGATTCTGATAGTGTTTATTGGCGATTTTTTAACGAGCAAACTTAAGAAAGGTTTAAAATGAACAGATTGGCAGCGGTTTTTTTTAAAACACTGAAAGTCGATTTTCTCGAAAAGCCACAATTATACCTATATTTCGTCTATTCTTCCCTATTTTTTTATGCTCATAAGGAAAACACTTTGTGAGACTTATGCAGAAACTAGTTTTGTGCCTAGTAGATGTTTCTTATAGACGACAGTTCTAGGTTTTGTCTAAACAACGGCAGGCACAAAAAAATTGTACAAGTTTACGAAAAAATATATCGTTTACGAGATAAATAAAGAGCAATATTTTTAGGAAAAAATTCTGCCAGCCTCAAAATAGTTTAGGCCACATAAAGCTACAAAAAGGATCTCTTTTTTTATTAGTGGAAACTTTAAAGAAATAATGGGAAAAATACAAAAACACGGTTTTCCATAAAGTATTCTTTGTGATTTTTAAAAATGTAGAGAAAAAAAAATAAAAAAGATTTTCCGAAAATTCCACCTTTTTCTTCTATTTTTAAAAATTTTTCTTGATATAAGTAAGATATTGCATGAATTTCATGCTGGCTAAACTATTTCTGAGGCGACGAGCATTTTTCTCCTTAAAAATAATCTTTTTTATTTTTCCTGTGAAAGATACAACATATAGTAGAAAAACAAGAGGTATTTTTAATATAAATATTTGTCGTGCAAACTCTTGTTTAAAAAATGTTGTATATCTGTCACTGTTTGCGATAAAAATTAAAAAATTAGATTTTTTTAAGGAAAATTCTCCTGGCCACATATTTCGTTTCAAAAATCAAAAACATTCGTGTCGCCTAATGGATACTAAAAACAAAATATTTCGTCGTCGAGAGATTTTGCAACTAGAATTATGGAACGCATATAATTTGAAATGACTTCGATTAAATGATATGTGGAGGTTCCGTAAGTCAATATTATTGTGAATCGAGTTGAAAATTAATACTATTCTTCATAATTAACCATATAATATGAACGAGTAATTGCTTTTTAAATATTAACCACTCAAAATCCGTTTAAGTGTGTAATAAACACACACACTATATTAATGAAATGTTTAATTATTTGTCCACTTTATACTTAGCGAGGTAATAATCAAGCAATTCAACACAGATAATTATTTAAACGAATTATTATTGGTTATAACTACTTTCGCTTAGATAATTGCTAGGAAGTTGCTGTTTTTTTTCCAATTTTTTACGTTGCGTGGCCTTTTAGTTGTGAACAAAAAATAAATAAGCATTAGGGTGAATAATGTTTTAAAAAATCTTATCATTTTTTGTGTATATATTTTCCTGAAATAAATCAGATACACTGGAACCTGGATTTCCGTAAACTGCCTTTGTGCGTTCCAAAAATTGATGCCACTTGGCGGCTTTGTGATGAAAAGCGTCGCTGGCCCGAAAAAGGGGATGTGTTTAATCCAGCGTGACAAATAGTGCACTCTCACTTGATAGTTGCATTAAATTGTGTCATGCTTCGAAATCTTACAAATTTTGTAGGTCCCTGCTTGTGTAGGTTAGGAGGTCCTGGAGTTGCATCGAAGGCGATGACCGAAACCGTGCACAAATCTAGTTTCCAGGGTATTTGAAGTATTCATTAAACGTTCTATATAGATCATATTGGATGCCAGTTACTGTTGACGTAGTCACTGAGAGGCTTTGGTAAGGTATCGAGACCTTATAAAGGAGTTGCAACGATTGTACCCGGAATATTCTGTTAAACTAATCGTCCTTATCATCTGCGCTCTTGGAGGTACCAAGCTTTCACTTGTTAATGGCCTAAAAAGCATCCCTGCGTGTCAACAATATGCTAAAACATTTGCGGGAAAAATGCAGAAGGCGGTTGTCCTTGGGTCGCTCCGTGTTCTTAGGGTGCACGAGGCTTTTGCTGGATCGTCGTATTGATTCCTTTACATACTGTAACCACCTATCTCACGGTCGTGAGACGTGGTTGTGGCTGAAATTTTACCGCGATATATATATTTAAGTATGCCGATCGAAAAATTACCAGGAGTAGACTACCGAGAAATTCATAAGTGCTTTTGGTTTTCTTTCTAATCGTCAACATTCAAAAATCTATGTAAACGAGACTGGCCTGTTCATGTTGAACTAAGTGCAAAGTTTTTGGACGAAAGAACGATAAACGTTATATAAAAAAATTAATATATATTTGGGAAATAGCAGATTCTTTAAAAGATTCTAAAGCATCATCAGTTATTAATACAACGCATAAATGAGAACAAGTTCAAAGAGTTGCTAAGTGTATTGTTTGACATAGTCTTAGTAGGCTTTCTTTATCACACCGATGTTTTTAAAGAAGATAAATAATTTATTTTTTCTACTATTTCTTTACTTAACCAAAAGATTTATTTCCCATATATTATTGGCGTTATTTAGAGGAAAAATTGATTTAATGTTATCACTTTGATTCAAGAAAATTATTTTTTAAGTCGAATAAAAGTTTAATAAAATAAAGCGATTGTGTAACTTTATTTCAACATTATAAAGGTTCTATTGTGAAACACGTTAATAGGCTAAGTCACATGAGCATGGATCAAACTACGTCAAGTCTACCAACCAATAATGCTTTGAATGATTCTAGACTCAGATAAACATGACGAAATTCTATTAAACGTTACAGGACGTTGACTTATTGATAAGTAAAATAGTATAGTAATACTATTTTTTCATTGAAGCATTTTATAACTGCTAAACGAACAAGATTGGAGGTGGAAAATCTGCCAAATACAATAACAAAAAAGTCTGCCCGTTGCGTTTTTATGGGAAACAAAATTGTTAATTTCTCAAGATCGATCTCACGATTAAAAGAAAAAATGTGTGTCTCGACAAAAAATGATAGGTAGACTTATAGATCTTTTAAGCACGAAAAATTTTCCTAAAATTTTTTTTGTGTTTCGTACAGTTTTTGTGGAAAATTGAAATTTTTTAATTTTTAAAGAGCATTCTCTATGGAGTAAAACAGTATTGTTGGTTAAAAATGGATAGTTATCGAATTCGTGCTTTGATTTGGGGTCATTTTATTGTACTGATATTTTATAAACTCAAAACCAACTTCAAATACTTTTTTTACGAAAATATTTAAAAATTAAGTTTAGTCTCATACATTTTGTTTCGTGTTAGTTAGGTTCGCAAAATAAATTCAAGCTTTCCATGACATGCCTCTACGTCCCAGCTTTACTTAAGTTTTTCAGAATATTTCCGAAATTTAGGTGAATTTCTTTTAAGTCTTGTAACTGGGTTTTGATCAATTACACAAAAAAATATTTAAATAAAAAGTTACACAGAAAATATTTAGTTTTTTTTAGGAAAATTGAATAATGTTAACACGATTAATATTTTTTCATTTTTTGTTTGAAAAATAATGTTATTTCCGTTTTTCTGACACTAGGATGATTATGAAATCAAAAAATCAGAGAAGATAAATAAAGCTTCAAGTTATAAAATTTTAATAAAAGTGCCGCAAACATTAAAAAACCGTATTTACAAAAATAAATGGTTAATTTATCTGAAAGTAGGGACGATATTTCAATTATCTTATTTTCTTCAACTTCCTAGGGTCAGAAAATATAAGGAACTAGGAATTTGTAAGCAAATATTGCAAAAAATATCACCTTTGTTATATTTTCCTACGGTTCTGCAGAAAATTCAATATTTTTTTTGTAATTTTTTATTTAAAGAATGGGTTTTATTTTCAATAACAATTGAGTTATAAAAGCTTCTCATAAGCAAAATAAAATGATTATTTTCCTGATTTCGAAAAACGCAAATGTCTCCTAAGCAAGAACTAGTTATAAATGCTATTTTCAAACAACAGTACGCATATGGATGAATATAAGATACTTCCGATACATAATAAATTTGGTATTACATTATATTATATTTTACTTACGAACAGATTTAAGACATATCACAAAAGTGACGAGCAAATTGCAAATAAAAGACCTCATTTTGCGAGAGACAGAAAAATAATTTGTATTAAAACTTTTGAGATGTATCTGATGTAATATTAAATGCTTTGGTTATATATATATACTAGCCATTATCTTATTGACAAAAATTTCTACCTAAATTTAGGTGAGTGGGATGGAGAGAATATGGTGAAGAGTTGCGTAAATCGAATTCTTATTACAACATATAATAGGTAGGCAAACTTTACTTAATTTCCATGAAAATATCAGAGTCTGAAGTAAACCAGATCTGCACGCCTCGGTCTTTTTTTTCTATAATGAAGCAATAACTTTTAAAATACATTGTATCAGCGAAGTTGACTCAATATATTTAAGAATTTCATAATTTCGCCTTCTTATCGTTTCGAGAAAGTTTAAAATCTTACACAGTGGCATTCTTCTGGCAAACTTATATATTTTTCACATTTTACATTTTTCTAACCTTCTTTTAATTCATATATTCGGGCGTTTACATGAGGAGAGCCATTCTATCCGGTATCTTATACCTATGGAAAACCCATTAGAATGAAAAAAAATTGCGAGGCATGTTGAATCATGTTGTAATAAAGCCATTACAAATATGCATGACATTAAAAAATATTACAGATAAAAATAACTTTAAAAACATCATGGCCATGTAAAATCTCTTACTCTTACATCAAAACTTTTCTTCTAAATTTAAAAATTATTTTTCTTCATTATTATAAAAATAAAAAGAAGAATTTTTTTAAGGGAAAGAACACATTTGTGAGAGATATTTTGATGTAGGTAATGATAGGAAGAACCACAAGAAAATAAACTTATTTCACCAGACAGTTTCAATGTTAGTTGCATTATGTAATTGGTAATCTCTACCTTTAGGTACTGTTCCGTACATCTTACCCATTTTCATCTCTTCTTGAATGGATAGTTATTTAACTTCTTTTTATTACATTTTACTTAAAGCTTGTTTTTCGAATCCTTTTTTCATCAATATTATTCTACCAGAAGCGGTGACCGATTCGGGAATCGAAAGAATTGAGGAAACTTACCTCGAAATTGTATCTTAAAACATGAAAAGCAATTGAATAAGGGATATTATCGGCAGTTTTTAACATAAATATAGCTAAATCAATAGGTAAGACTTCAAATAGCGTAAATTAATATTTTCAATCATTTATTTGATTTTCTTCAAACTCTTTGTAAGGTTGGACACCTTATAAAGAGTTTGAAGAAAATCAAATAAATATACTACGTTGGAAAACTATGAAGGGCCCACATCGTTTTGACAGGATTTTCCATAAAGTATTCTTTGTGATTTTTAAAAAATGAAGAGAAAAAAATTAAAAAAGATTTTCCAAAAACGCCACCTTTTTTTCGCTATTTTTTTAAATTTTTGTTTATATAAGGAAGATATTGCAGAAACTTTATGCCAGCTAAACTATTTCTGAGCGAGGGGCACTTTTCTCCTTAAAATTAATCTTTTTTATTTTTCCTGTGAAAGTTAATACATACGTATAGTAGAAAAGCAAGATGTATTTTTATATAAATATTTGTCTTGCAAACTCTCGTTTAAGAAAATTTCATATCTGTCACTGTTTGCAATAAAAATGAGAAAATTCGATTCTTTAAAGCAAAATTCTCCTGGACACATATTTCGTTTCAAAAATCAAAAACATTCTTGTCGTCTAATGGATTCTAAAAACAAAATATTTCGTCATCGAGAGATTTTTCAACTTAAATTATGGAAAGTATATAATTTGAAATGAATTCGATTAAATGATATATGTAGGTTCCGTAAGTCAATATTATTGTGAATCGAGTTGAAAATTAATACTATTCTTCATAATTAACCATATAATATAAAAGAGTAATTGCTTTTTACATATTAACCACTTAAATCCGTTTAAATGTGTAATAAACACACACACACACTATATTAATGCTAGACAGATGCGGTTTTTATGAAATATTCAACTATTTGTCCACTTTTTACTTAGTGAGATCATAATCATGCAATTTAACACAGATCATTATTTAAACGAATTATTATTGGTTACAACTACTTTCTCTTAGATAATTGCTCAATAGGTAAGACTTCAAACAACGTAAATTAATATTCTCAATAATTTATTTGAGTTTCTTCAAACTCTTTATAAGGTGTACATCATATCCATTTAAGGGTGTCGAATTGAATTTCTAAGTTTTA
>NC_046664.1:47627739-47648593 GCF_010883055.1 Belonocnema kinseyi
CCTTCATCCTGAACAACTTTTGTCTGAACAATTTTTTTGTACAATATCACTATTCTGAGATTTTTTGGTAAATAGATTAAAATGGCCCACCCTGTATATACTATTATAAAAACATTTCTCTGTTGAAATGTTGTCACAGGCTTATACTGCCCAATATGTCGAAGGCATTTTTCGTTAGAGTTGGATTTTTATTTGATCATTTTTGCACGGGGCTGTCCCGGTATATATCATCAGTCACAGAAATATAGGACAAAGCCTGGTTTTACCCCATCATTGATGAACTGGGTTGCAGTGAAGTACACGATGGGGGTACCTACAGCTTAAGGTGGGTTCCGAACCACCCGAACCTCAGTAAAGGTACATTGAAAAATTTCTGGAGGTACCGGAACAGGGATCGAACCCCGGACCACGTATATATGACTTTGTCAAAAAAAAATATTTTCGAGAGTTTTCCAGTGTTAAAGTAGTCTCTGATTTTTGGGCTCCTCGAAAATATCCACTCCGATTTTTGGGCTTCAACCCTTATCTTATAAAATCAACCCTTCTCTATCATGTATATATGACTTTGTCAAAAATTAATATTTTTGAGAATTTTCCAGTGTCAGTAGAGTTTATGATTATTGGGTTTCTTAAAAATACTTACTCCGATTTTTGGTCCCCAACACTTGACGTTGAAAACAGTCCCTTTTTAACAATCAAACATAATTTTGTGTGAACCAATTTTTTTCGGAATATCACAGAGTTACTATAATCTCTGATATTTTTCGAATTTTACGGTTCAAATGGAGTCTCTAATTTTTGGGCTGTTCAAAAATGCCAACATCAAAGTTTAAGTTTTTATTATTAGGTTGACGTTTTTTACACAGGGGTGGTTTTTATTATATAATGTTAAGTGCATTCGAAACTCTAAAATGAGCCAAAAATCTAGTGTATTTTGGATTTTGCAAATTTTATTTTTTGCAAGGGGGTAGTTGTTTTATTTTTTTCATGCATTTCAGAGCGCAAAATAAGCGCAAAATTTTGGTGTTCTTTGTTTTTTCCGAATTTGGTTTTTTATATAGGCGGTGGTTTTATATTTTGTATGGGTGGCTTTTGGAAATTAATTGTTGGTGTATTTAATAGCCCAAAAAAGCCCAAAATTCTGACGTGTTTGATTTTTTTTTCTTTCAATTTTTATATAGTGGAGGTGCTGGCTTGATTCAAGTCAGCACCTCCACTCAAAATTTGAATTTTCACAAAAATTAGCAGAGCCCAAAGATTGGCAACACAGCCCAAAAAAAGCCCAAAATTCTGACATAGAGAAATTTGGAAATTTCGTTTGTGGAAGTGCTAGCTTGATAGACCTCTAAGAAAACGTGCTTTGAGCTTTACGACGTTGAACTACGAAGGGCCCACATAGTTTTGACCCGAGAAAAAATGCTTCGACTTGAGTTCGACTTGTATTGCCTCCAATCAAGACATGCTGAAGTCGAAAAGTTTGACTTGAGTTTTGAGACGGAGTCAGACTTCAATTTATGTCTTGGATACAAGTTTATATGTCTTGAAGACATCAATTTATCTCTTCAGTCGAATTTTTATGACTCCAACACCACCTTTTTATAACATCAAGTGTATACCTGTCCTAACAAAAAGGGTCATTCTGTCTGTCTTAAAAACTAAGCTTTGTTAATGATTAGACAGCCCTGTATATTTATTTCAATCAGCTTCCGGATTTTAATTTGTATTATACTTTTTTGGCGAGGATACCGAAAATGTTGTTTGTTTTCACGTATTTCTAACGGCTTAGGAGATCCTTCTAGAAAGTTACGATGCTTATTTTGGTGCAGAAAAGTTTTAATATTGAATTTCAATTTATTTTAGAAAAAAATGTAGGCTTTAGCTGGGCATTTCCAAAGTGGGCCGTCTTTGTGGGGACTCTAGAGGGCCACTAATCCAAAGGGGTCTAATCGAGGCAACTTCTGCCCTGACTCGTGTAAAGCTTCTCTGATTCCCTTTTGAATCTTTTAAATTAAAGTAAATTGCATCCCTCAAACAAAATACAAATTAAACTCATTTTTAAGATTTCTTTATTAAATTAATACATTTTAAATAATTCTTTTTTCTCATGAATTTGACGGCTATGTAGACCGTAGCATTGAAACTGATATGGTTTCCCATGCGAGACAGGCGCCCTGGGACTGCTGCTGGAGTCCACATCGTGCGAGCCGGTGGTGGTGAGCTTCGTAATGGACAGGTAGATATCACCGGAATACCCCGAAGGGCTACTGTCCAGTCAGAGAATCGACAGCAAGTGATAATTAGCAGAACAGCTCCACAGCATCATAAGAAAAAAATAGCTTTTAATATATACATAGTTCCGTATAAATTTAAAATAAAATTATAATTTAAAAAAATATTTCTCTATTTCAAAGTTGAATTACGCTACTGATAGCATATATTTTTACATTTATAAAAGTATAAATGTATGGGAATAATCGTTATACAGCTTGTATTCTTATTTCACGCTTCAATAGTAAACTGTTGCATGTTTTTAGGTAAGCCGTGATTACACATAAAGAAGTCTTAAACGTATCTATATTTACCTTGAGCCTTGAAAACGTTTAACGCAAGTAAGGCAATTTGAAACGACTGCTTTAATTGTCTAAATATTCTGTTTCTTACAAAACCTCGTTATTTCTCGAGCATTTGCTTAATAAAAAATCAATAATGGAAAAATATTATCTTACGATTCCTTTTTCCAAGACGAGAGAAAAAGTGGCGTTCGCTTTCTTAATAGTAATTAATTATCTACAAATAATTACTTTCTATAAAGAGATTTAATTCCAAAATTTAAAAATGAAAATTCCCCATTCGTTAACCCTTTAACGGCCGATGTTGCACCTGAGCAACATTCACTATTTTCAATTTTTCTAAATTTTATGTAATGGGATTAGAATTACGCAAAATCAATGCGTGCATTAGATCCAACTGGTCTCTTTTGCATCTTTTAAGGTGGTTTTGACCTATTGCGTACTAAGTAAAACGCGAGAAATATATCGAATTAAAATTAAATTTTATTATAAAAATCTATCAAAAAACGACCATACATTGTTCCAGATTTTTTTTCAGAATTTTTATTTAACGGGATCAGGGCTTGGTCCTTAAAGGGTGAAGAGCTATTTCCATTTCATGTGTTTAAGAGCAATTAGTTAAAAATTATTACAACAAATATATATTAAATTATTTAGGAATATCATTAATACGGAATCACGACAGGTGGTCATTAATTATAAATATATGACGTTAAATATCTGAAACATTTTTGGATACTTTCGTAAAACATGCGAATGGTATTATATGTTTAGAAGTTAGGAATTACCCACCATCCTATATGTTTCTATGCTACCTTCTTATTTTTAATCTAAATAAGACATTTCGCTGAAATATTGAAAATAGCAGAAAATCTACCATAAGTTGGCTGCCACTCCCATTTACCTTTTCATTTTGTTTGAATAATTTAATTTATTTTGATTTTGATCATATAATATAATTGGGAACTAAGCTGCTACATCTCAGTTCTCAATTACATTATACGTACATTCTTTCTTATCAAAGATTAAAAAAAATGGGAAAATTTTGTTTTTCAGGTGAATATGTTGGAAGACTTTCTAATGGTTCGTTCTTTGTTTCAGGAATATCTTAAATTGAGGATCTTGATATGCAGATTTGCTTGAAAAACTAAAATGTGTTAAGTTAATGTATTGTTTTTTGTTACACATCTCCCCTGTTAGTTTAATTATTCCTTTTTTTTAGTTTTACAATCCTAACGAAAAATTATTGTATATTTCAACAGAAATATTTGTGTACAGAAGTATGTGATTTTACAAGGCAAGAATGTGTTTAAAATTGAAGTATTATCAAGTGAAAAATGTTCATAAATTAAAAGCAGAATAAAGATTATTCTAATAGACGTCCAACAGATTCCAGCTCTGCATTATTCCTCGAACCTCTTTTCAAACTAAAAATTTGGAATACTTTGATCGTTAAAAAATGTAGATGAATATCTTCAAACTCCTAAGGCTTGAATCCAGTCTAATTATAAAAAGTAGCAAAAATTGTTTTGATGTAGAATCTGTAATAAAATACGCCTTTTAGCAAAAATAGTTCAAACATAAATGTATCGATTCAAACAAAATACTAATGGACACTATTTAAGTGCTCATCCGCACAAACAGGTAGAGTGGGCAAAATGAAATAAAAAAGTTCAAAATATCTTTCAGAACGAATCGTTGATTGATTTTAGACTTTTTTCCTGTGAAATATTTACAATTAATTCAAAATGGATATGTGAAAGCAAATTTTTAATTGGTATTGTTTATAGTTTTGTGTAAACAACTTTCCTACTCTCATTATTTCTTGGAAGTAATTGGGTGTATGTAAGTGAAAACGATTTATTAGCGACATTATTAGAAAATATTAGATTCATTATTTTAAATATTGAAAAAAATTTGCCTGTTGAGAGGATACATGCGCAACACGCAATACGCGCATAGCTCTTAAGTTATTATCACGCTAAATGATGTAATAATATAAGATTTAAAATCTATATTCAGAATAAATATATAGTCCTTAAATTGATGATGCGCGCTGATCTTAAAACATACGTAAATTTCAGTCTCTTGTTTTATAATATAAAAATCTGCACGACGAATCAAAGAATGGTCGAAAACAAATTCGTAGATCTAAATTAGGCGACAAATTTTGTAAATGAACATTTTATTACATCTTGTATCGTTTTTCTAAAAATCTAGTTTATTTCAAATGTGATTTTTCATAAAGGAAAAAAAATACGCCATCTAAGGCTAAGTGCTTTTCAGAAAACTTCTAGATGTAATTTAGCTAAAAACATTGTTAATTAAAATTGTATTTTATATTGTATACTGTCTCAGAAAATGATGCAGAACAAATTGGTAGATCTTTTTTGGTAGGACAGCTTATAACTACTTACTGTATTTTGTTACATATGTAGTTTTTCTAAAAAATTCATTTTATATTATGAATTTAATTTTCGCGAATAAACGAAAATCAAGCGTTCCATTAAAAATGGTTTATAGACAATTTTTAGATATTTTTTTGGTTAAACAAATATTCTCTATTAATTTGTATGTGCATCTTATGTTGTTTTTTCCAAAATGAGTAATCAAATTCTTGTCAAAATGCTAGATTTTTTAACTATAAAAATTCATAAACGAATAATAACAAATTATATGAATAATTCTTTTTTCCAATTAATTTCAAAAAATGTAAATAAAACAATTATATATACAAATAAATAATAAAATGTTCATCCAAAAATATAAGTTTTCTTAGACACTATCTAGAATTAAACGGATTAGGAACTGAATTAACAATTTAAACTGAAGTTTATTAATAAAATTATAAGATATTATAATATATAGTATATATTACTTTCTTATGTTACATATTATATTGTTATATACAAAAATTACGAGATAATGGACTTTAGTAATAATGGACTTTTTAGTAATAACTTTTTATTTCATGCTACATAGATTGGTTGTAATAATAATAATAATGATAATAATAATAATAATAATAATAATAAAATCCAAAAACCCGAAAAGTAAACCAAAAGAAAAAAAAACAAAATGACCCAAACCTAAACATTTTTTATATGTTTGTACAATATTCACTCAAAATAGTCAATATCGTTTTTTTTTTGGTACACAAGGAAATTCTCATAAAAACCCTTATATCGTAAAGCGGGGAATCAGATGATTATATCAATAATTAATTTAAAAAGTTCCAATTCCTCATATATATTGTCTTTTTCTGCTTCCATCATTTTGCTTGGCTCTAAAAATAAAACAATATTCTGTTTAAAGAATATTTATATCTCATATAATAATATATAATAATATAAAAATCATATAAATCAAATGACGCCTGTCAAAACTTCAGCCATTTATGTTCACGCATTTACAAGTTACAGCACTGAGAAGCAAATAACCTTCGAGTTTTTTTTTTAATATGGAAAAATCTGAGTTTCGAGTTTTGATCAAACACTACTATCTTCGCAAGAAAACGATATCCGAGACCAAGGCCTGGCCCCCAGCGACTATTACTTGTTCCCTAACCTGAAGAGATGGCTCACCGGTAAGCGTTTTTACTCAAATGAGGAGCTCATAGCTGAAACTGAGGCATATTTTGGAGACCTTCCGATCGAGTACTTTTCGGACGGTATCAAAAAGATAGAAAATCGTTGGACTCGCTGTATCGACCTAAAAGGAGAGTATGTTGAAAAATAAAACCAACTTTGGCCAAAAAAACGTCTCCGTGTTTCATTTTTTAGGGACTTATCAGACTGCCTAGTAATCTAATGCATTCAGTAAAAACAAATAAACCGGGCGCGGCTCGCTTTGCTTGCAAGTTTGAGCACGCCTCGAACGCGCGCGTGTTAGATCTTGCGCTTTGCGCTTGATGAAGTATTTACCCGAGCATCCTTTTGAAAAATTATTTAATGACAAATTTGTATTCCTTTATTGTACTATCAAAAAAATTTCGATAACAAATTTGAGACTCTTTATTGTCAGAGCACCTTTTGTCTATTAATTCTTTTACAGCTTGTGCCATTTTTCCAAAAATTCCATTTTTCACATTCCCTTCACGATGAGAAGGTATTGTTTTTGTGTGGAAACTAACTATCACGAAAGTATTTAAATATCTACGTTTCGAGATCGCCTGAATCCGAAAAAACTGTTTTTTCTATGGTGTCTCGTTGTTGTTGTCGTCCTCATTGTTATCGTCTGTATATTTGAACACAATGGTATGAATGGTGTACGAGACTAGTTTGTCCTTGTGTATTTTGAGCCGCTGAATCCGCATCCGACCTCAGAATTGAGATTTAACAGTAAAATTTTTACCTAGCTTAGGGGAAAAGTGAAAAATCTATAGAATTCTGGAATCTGCGAAGGTGATAACCGTAAAATAGCAATAATGGCAATGTGATACGAACCTTTATGTTTGAGTGGCTAAATTTAAATTTTAACAAAAAATAAATCTAAAGGGCTTCATAATTCCCCTATCACAGGGGAAATAGTAGGACATTTAGAGAAACTGATGGTTTTACGCACGGTATGTTCATATACACTAAGCTTGATTAAAGATTTTGAGTAAAGAAAATTTCTTTATGTATCTCAGATCGCTTAGTAGAATTTTAGCCTCAGGCCATCCCTACGGAGTTTTTGTTTTCCCCCAGCCTAGGGGAAACAATGGACAATTAAAAAAAAGGTCAGGTTTTTACACAGACTACAGTTACGTGCACAAAAGACGATGAATAAATGCAAAATATTTTCGCGTTTCGTGTTGCAAGGTTGAAAACTGACATAGATCACTTTGCAGTTCTTCAATTTTTCCCTAGCTTACGGGAAATAGTGGGAAATTAGTAGAAATATCTGGTAATGATTACACCGAAGTAATGCACACAGAAGTCTAGAATTAAGTCAGCTAATGTAGTCTGCATAAACACTAATGTTACTTTTTGATTTTCCACTTTTTCCCCTAAACTAGAGGAAAAGAGAAGCTCTTCAGAGACGTTTTGACTCGACGCTTGTACTAGTCAACCCGAGATTCATAAAGAACTTATATTTACTCACAAACTTTAATCAACCTTAGCGTATATAAACATACCCTGCGTAAAAATAGAATTCTCTTGATTTTGAGTTTTTCTCCTAGGCTAGCGATAAAATCTGATACCTAGGGGAAATTCTGAAGTCGGATTTAGTTTTAGCCGTTCAAAATACTTGGAGGTGCATTTATTAGCTGCAAAGTACAGACATTCTGTTTTTACAATTATCACTTTCACAGATTCCAGAATTCCTTATATAGTTTAATTTTTCCCTAGCCTAGGGGAAATTTTTACCGTTAAATCTCAATTCTGAGGTCGGATTGGGATCTAGCGGCTCAAAATATATAAGCATACACTAATATCGTAGACAATTCAGAAAATGTATTTTGTGGGCTTGTGTTATTCTTTGAACTAAAAAAGATGAATAGTTTATCCTTATGACTTTTTTGATAAGAAAAAAAATCATCACATTTATATAATTTACAAAATTAAAAAAAAATTGTGTTGTACACTACAATATTTTAATAACAACTTTTCGAATTTGTTTGGAAAATCAAAAATTCAAATTTTGATCGCAGAAAAATAATAAAAAATACAATTTTTGAAGTCCAAACATACAAGATAGTTTTACAAGTAGTTTTTGTTTTATTCGTAAAAAGAACATTAAAAAGAAAAAATAAATGTTGGATAACACGCATAAGCTACAAAACAAAATTAGAAAAAAGGTGTATCGTTAAGAGGATAAGGAGTTTTTCATGGTAAAAAATAACATTGAAAAAATTATATTTTTGGAAAAAAAGATATAAGAAACCAAAAAAAAATTTAAAAGACAACACTTTTTCGTCTAAAAGTAGCTTAAAATGTGTTATTAACCGTTTCTTATAGTCAGACATTTAGACGTCGAAATTGTGTAAGTTTTCAAATAAAAAAGTCTGTAGCCAAACATCCTGACAAGAACATTTTTAAAAGAACTAGATTTTTAGAAGACAGGCATGATTTTAGCCCTTTTTTATTCCTGTGAAGCTGAGTTAAAGTTTCACTTTTCAGGAGTAAAGAGTGAATTCATACGCAAATAATAATACATATGTAAGTATGTATTTTGCGTTAATCGACCCCTTCCTCCGCAAAAATTATTGAACTTATTCAAATTTCTAAATTTAAAAAAAGGATTAAATTTTATATATTTTTTCAAATTGTGTAAACTCATACAAATCTCTGATATTTTTTAATTTTATTAAATGTCAAAAATTTCAAAAAATCTAGAAACTGAAAATTAATTTTTTTTAAAAAACATCAGAAACTTTGAAAAATTGAGAAATTTAAATAATTCTATTTTTTTAAATTTTGTCTGAAAATCTTAAAACATTATGATGATTCTAAACATTTGAATAATTTTATAAAATATTAAAAATTTGATAAAAAGAAGAAATGTTCAAAATGTTAGTAAATTGAAAATCTTTTTACATTTTGGAAATTTTTCAACATTTTAGAAATTCTAGAAAATTAAAAAATATATGGACATTTAGATAATCTAAATTCCTGTATTCATAAGATTTAAAAATAATACGACTTCGATGTTTGCAAATGAAGGGTTTTTCCTAACGTAGACCGCAAGTCAAGTGGGGCCAAGAAAAAACATCGACGCTTTAGGCACAATTATACTATATATTTGTTTTAGAATGAATTTTAGTTTTTAAATTACCTGCTAGACGAGAAATTTTATGTGTCTATTCTTGTTTATTGAATTTTTCCCATCCATCGGCCGTAAATAATGCAATAGTTTTTTCACCACGGCGGACCGTGTAACGACGTTTAGGTTCGAGTTTCTTTGCCTTACCTGTTTAAAGAAAAAAAATATAGTCATTAAGTAATTTCAAGTTTTAAATAATCATTAACTTACAGCTACTGATTTATAATAAATTATAAGCACTAACAAAATTTGTGCAAAAAGGGCGTATTTAGTCACAAAAAATAAAATAAACCTTTTTTCTTTTGGCTTTCCTTCTTTCTTAGAGCCCACGTAAATTTCTCAACAATTTGGTTATATAATGTATGATATACATTAATATGAATGTATTTGCAATATTTTGCAATAATAATGTATAAGGCAAGTTTATATTAAAACATTTTCTTTTCCTTTGAATTACAACAAAATATTTAGAAGTGATATATTGCTCTTAATTTGACAATAAAATAATTTTTCGGTATATGAATTATCAGAAAAAAGTTCGAAGAAAAATAATAATTAATCATTAATCAATTATTATTAATAAATACATTATTATTTAATAACAGCGCACCATATAATTTGAATTATTTTTTTCTATGTGCGTACAAATCCACTTGCTGTAAACTATTTTTTCTAGTAATTTATAGCAAAAATTAATTTTATTGTTGAATAAAGAGCAACATCCCGAGAAAAATGCTTTGACTTGAGTTCCACATGAATTGCCCCCAATCTAGACATGCTGAATTAGAAAATTTCGACTTGAGCATGTCTCAGTTTTGAGATGGAGCCAGAATTCAATTTATGTCTTGGAGACTAGTTTCTATGCCTCGAAGACATCAATTTATCTCTTAAGTCAAATTTGTATAACTCCAACACGAGGGGTTCATAAAAGATAATCTATGTTAATGATTAAACAATCCCGTGTGGAAATAACCCCATTTGGCCCTATTATAAGTCGGGAACTAATCGGAGGATAGTCTGGTTATTAAGTTGGATTAATTAATTAAGTACCCAGTCGGGGACTAATCGGGGACTAGTTGGGCTTTTTTTTGTCAAAATTTCAGTCGGTGCCTGGTCGGTGGTTGGTCAAGGGCTAGTCGGGCCTTTTTGTTCACTAATAATTTTTTGTATTCTAAAACACTAAAAATATATTTGACAAAAATTTTACACCGTTTTTTGGAGAAAAGATTTATAACCTTTGTATGGAATTTTAAGAAAAACCATATTGGAAAAGATACATATAGATGTAGGTGAAAAGTCCGCCGAAAGTCATGAGACTCTAAATTTGTGCAGATGCTTATTTTGAAATTGATCTGAAAGGCTTGCTATATGTAAATAAAGTCAAATCCTATAGGTAGTTGAAATTGGAATGAGAAATTTTTATTGATTAATCAGTGAAGAGCAGTATACCAGTACTAAAATAGTAAGCACGGTACAGTTCCGATTTCGCTACCACCTTCATTTGAGTCTTGCGGTTCTGGACTGGTAGCTTTAAAGAAAATCTGCAAGGGCGCGATGTGCCGCCTCTCGCGCAACAGAAGTGACGCTTCGAGTGTTTAAGACAGCAGTCCACACGTAACGAAGCATAATTACCTGGAGCAGAGACTGCCGTTACTAACATGGCGGTTCCTTCAGAGCGAAGCTCTTCCATTGATGCGTTCCAGCTGAAGTTTTTTTTTTAATATTCCAACATTTTTAAGGAATTTTAGTTACATAAATTTATATATTTTCAAGCGTATGATATGTTCCCTATTAAATCGTGGGTAAATTTGAGCACTTATAATATTTCAAAAAAGTTTATGGAGATTTCCGTAAATAATAAGTATTTTGACAAACTCTTAGGGAATGTTCCACAAATTTTGGTGAGTTTGGTTAATATTCCACGCGGATGTATTAGCATATGACCCCTACTAGCACCCGATCAGGCCCCGACTAGGATAAGTCGGGGCACCTGACTAGCCCCCGACTTATCCACCGTGAAGATACTGGTCGGGGGCTAGTCAGATTACCCGACTAGCCCCCGACTTCAAGTGGGGTCGAATGGTCGGGAACCAGACTAGTTCCCCATTTGATTTCTACATGGGATCTTGTAGATTTATATACAATATATACATATTTAATCAACTCATTTACGGATTTTTATTTGTATTATACTTGTTTGACGATGATATTGAAAATGTTGTTTGTTTTTACGTATTTCTAACGGCTCAGGAGAACCTTCTAAAAAGTTGCAATTTTTATTTTGTCTGCAGAACATTTTCATGGGTTATAATCATTCGGGCCAAGACAAGGCTTGACGTGAGACAAGTAAATGTTGTTTTATTTGTCGTGGCCATAAAAGTAAGACGAAGGCCTACGTCTCGACTTATTTTTGAGACACAGTCAGACATTGATGTCTTGGAGACGAACTCAAGACACAACCAAGTCGAACTAAAGTCGAAGCATTTTTACTCGGGATATCACTTTTAAATATTCTCTTGTAACTCAAAGACAATAAAAATATTTTAAAGTCAACATTCCTTATATACGACGTGTGTTCAAAAAATAAGGTGACTTTATGGTTTTCTCAAAAAATATTCATTTATTCCTCAATATTTATGTTGTCCCCTGCAAAGTAATCCCCTCAGATATAATAGACTTGTGCCAACGCTTTTTCCAATCATCGAAGTACTTCTGATAATCATTTTGTGGTATAACCTTGAGTTCTTTCAGCGATGCAGTTTTTATCTCCTTAATCTTTGAAAATCGATGTCCTTTCATGGGTCTCTTCAGTTTTGGGAAAAGACGTGCTAGGAAGTCCAGGGCGAGGTTTGTCTTCGACATCCTCTCGACCTTCTTGGAACAGATTCTACCACTTATATACATTTTTCTTACTCAGAGTAGGCTCATTGTATGCAACTGTCAACATTTCAAGAGTTTTAGAGCACTGGATTCCGTTTTTCACACAAAATTTTATGCAAACTCTTTGCTCCATTTTTTTGGAAGAAGAAAATCGCCGAGCACACCAAACCCTTCTCACTTTTTACGCCTCTGCCAGAAAAAAGGACGAGCTATATAGTCAAAACTGTGAACATATGATTGTGAAGAGTGTACCAACACAACGAAACAAAAAATTTAAAACTTGAATGTACATAGCCCGCGAAAATTGAAAAGTCACCTTACTTTT
Source organism: Belonocnema kinseyi (assembly GCF_010883055.1). NCBI lineage: Eukaryota > Metazoa > Arthropoda > Insecta > Hymenoptera > Cynipidae > Belonocnema > Belonocnema kinseyi. The sequence goes on from NC_046664.1 coordinate 47,640,262, forward strand.
TGAACACACCTCGTACTAGTGTTGTAACATATTGGAAATACATTACTATTAATGTACATATATCACACATTATATGGTCAAATAGTCGAGAAATTTGCCGTGACTTTAAAAAAATAGCGAAAAAGTAGAATTTTTTTGATTTTCTGAAATTTTAAAGTCAATTAGTCAGGGGAAAAAATATTTTAACGGAATTATCGCTATACACGTATAGATCAACTTGCTTTCAACCATTTTTATTAGTAATTTAAATTTTAAACAAGAATATTTTGCTTTTCAAATTTGGATAAGTGCTTTGTTTTTTCTAAATTTTCAGCTTCATCTACAATGCGGAGACAACAATTTTCCGCGCACGCGCTTTTTACATCAATTTGCGCCATCTGGGATGGGCAGGAGAACTAATTTGACTCCCCAAGCTGCCTCTCAATCCACCACGCCAAAGTTTTAAAAATTCACCATTTTCCCGTATTGAGTTGACCGAGTCTGACTCTGTCGCGTGGCTTCGCACGAGCAGTTCGAGATTTCATTCGCTTCCGAAATTTTTAACTGTGAGGCTTATTGCGGGGTTTGTGAACTTTTCGTCAAGAAAATTAATAAATGTCGAATTCAAATTTAAATTCGGAACCTGATTAATTGCTTTCTCTCTTTTCCTCTTAATCAAGTCTTATCCTCGGCATAAATAATGCATACTTTTATGAAATTTGTTTAAATATGATTTCAAAACAACATGAAGTTTATCAACCAATTATGAATTTTGCTGAAATCATCACGAACTTAGCAATTTAAAAAGTTGAAATAGGAAAAAAACGAATTTTTCTGTGGAAAAATGCCTGTTTAATGCATTTTTTTAATAATTTTTTTTAACGCAATCATAAAATTTATCAACTTCTTATGAATGTTGCTTATACTGTCATGAAGTTCCCAACTGAAAAGACTGCCATTGAAAAAGCCAAATTTTTCTGTCGGCAAATACCAAAATGATGCATTTGTTTATGAAATTTGTTAAGAAAAATCATAAGTTAATCTAAACATGATTAATTTTGTTAAAATTATCATTAGGTTCCTAATTTTAAAAAAATGACATCGAGTAAAAAAAGAATTTTTCTATCGAAAAATGCCTGATTACTGCATTTGCTAATTAAATTTGTTTATAATACAAACAATGATAATCTTAAGGAAACATCTTTTTAATATAATATTGTTTCAATTTAAATTTCTTGCAATCTAACTTGAAAAAACATATAATATGAAAAATCGTAGAAAACAGACTTTCAACAAATAATTTGTTTATAAATTTTGTTTTTATTAATTGTTTAATATTGAAAAATCTTCAAATAATGTTGCTCTATGCAACGCGGGTAATCTCAACAATTTTCCTGTTATTGACGAGCACCGGGAACGTCAAATAGGAAAAATGTCCATTTTTCCATCATATTTGTTTATTTATAAAATTATTGAAAACCTCATTGAAAAATCAGGCTCAACAATTCTCTTGGAAATATTATAAGCTTTTTTTCCAATTTTTGTGTCCAAATCGATCAATATTTCTGGGCTGTACGTTATTTTTAACCAAAAAATCATTTTTTTCTCACTGTGCAATGGTGCCTTGAGAATTGCTGCATGTCGCACATGACTAATTATGAAATTAGGTTTGTGCACAAAAGTCAGTGTGATAGGAAAAAGTTGAATTTGGCTAGCTATGTTTTCTAAGCAAAAGGTAAACTGATAGTATCGACTTTAGATTGTCATTTAGTCTTTAAATTACCATTTGAACCAGTTGGATTTATTTCGTAAGGAACCCCATCTCGGAATATTCCAACTTTGAATCCACTCTTGGTATGCACGGTGTCATTATCTCGAAAGCCTGGATCTTGTTTAACTTTTCTTTCGGTTGGCGGTTGTGAACTTGATGCTGAATCAATGCGTTGTCGTGAACTTGCCGGTGAACCTGTAGGTGAACCTGTTGGGGAAAATGACTGTGAACCTGTTGGTGAACCAGTTGATGAACCTGTTTGTGAACCTACTAGTTCACCTATTGCTGCAAGGAAAATATAGTTACTAATTATTATTAAATTAACATAATGTTTAGCTTGGACATACTATAAATTAAAATATAAATTGCAAGTATACAAATCATTGTCTAATAAATTGAATTTTCTTCTGAATCTCAATAATGTTTCATTGATTCAAAATAATTAAGTATATACTATTGACTTGAATAAAATGTATTATATAAAACACTAAAAAAGGGGTAAGGGGTACTAATCCAGCCGCTAATAAATTTCTGTAGGAAATTTTACGTCTTGAGTGTTATTTTGGTTGAAAATATTAAGAAAAGTCACCTCAATACTTGCAGTTTAAGTTAGAAAGAGACATTTAGCTTAGAAAGTCTGAATGGTTAAATTTGGATATGTCATTCTATGTTTGAAACGAAAGATACGTATTTCACAGTTTGATCGAAATAATATTTTGTATTTTTATTACAATCATTCATAGATATTACACGAATTCTCTAAAGTTGACATTAACTTTTTTAAAATGCGGCATTTTCCCAACGTGCATTGGAATTACAGTTTTTAATTTTTTATTTAACGTAGCGGCTGATTTTCCAAAATTAATAAAAGTAGATTTTCTTAAAAAACACCCTTTTCTAAATTATAATTTTAGAAACAGCTGATAATATGAACTAGGCTAATGCTTCACAATAAAACTTTTGGAAAAAATTTAAAAATTTAAAAATTTTGGAAAAATCTATCTTCTGAATTTCTCTCGAATACAAAGTCAAAAAAATGTGTAGGTATAAGTTTAGACGCGTAAAAGAGTTTCATACAAAATATTTCTTGCTCTTTTAAGATTTCTTGTATGATTCAGGAGAAAAACATTATATTTGAAATAGGAAAAATGTTTTCATTCTGTTAAATTGCTTTCACCATGTAGCACTGATGGGTTGATTTTTTCTATAGGCAAAAACTGTGAAGAAAATATAAGAAATAATAAAAAGGAAAGACTTTTTCAGAGAGCCTTCTCTTTTTTGCATTACATCTTAAAAGCAAGAAAATATGTAATTTGTGGAAAACAGCAGCTTTTTCCAATATTGTTCAAATATTCCTTCTGATGTAAAAAAGACAGCATATCATTTTTATGATAGCTAAATCATTTTTGTGGCCAGCAATTTTATTTTAATATAATTTTGGTTTTCTTTGGCGTTTTTTGTAGATATTTTATAAATGTTGTGAAATGTATCTCAATATTTGTTGTGCTTTGATCTGTAAGCAATTTTCGATTAATTATACTAAATCTAAAAACAATTATCTGCACGTGCAATACGGCCTGATTTGAAATGGAATAAGTTACCATATCATAAACATCTGAGGCAATTAACTGATGATTTTTTTGACAGTTGTTTAGAAAAGTGATCTTAAAGATTATTTATAAAAAAAAAGTATTTCGCATAATATTTTGCAGAAGGTTCAAACCGACACCTTTTTTCTGCTAACAAATTTTCTGTAAAACTGTTTGCTATTTAGTTGTAGCATTCTAAAGAAAAACTTTTAAATGTCTCATTCGAATTGAATATGGTAAATTATACAAAAAATTGTATGAAGAAAAAAGTTTACAAATGACAACTAACTTATCAAAGAAATTCTCTGGATATTTACATTTGTAGGATTTTCTTCTCAAAATTTTTAGCTCAAAATGACCTACAGACCTCTGACTGCATCATAGTGCATTAATGGCGGCCAGATTAAAAGCACCCGGGCTGCCTCTGGGAAGAAATTCTATGATATTTCTTTTCAATTATATATGCATATATTTTTTTTAATTACGTGGATCAAAAAAAATTTCATCATTTTTTACAGTAATGGAAACACTGCGATTAACAGGTACTCGATACATGCGTTCCTTGAGGAAGATATATCTATATCGGGATACATCTTGATGACTTGATGCTGTAAGCAGAAAGATGGTGATTTTTTATTAATAAATATATTTTAACGCTCCAAGTTTTCTATACAAATAGCCAATCAGTCAATACTTGCGTCAAGAGACAATTTTTTATTTTGTTGGGTCGGTTGACAGGATTTTTGCGACAATTGTACATTAAACGTTGATACCATTAATTAAAATATTCTTTGCTTCCTAAAATCTATGATAATTTGCAATGACTAAACGTTTATGAAAATTTAAATGAAAATTAAATAAACACAAAGCGACAAAAATGTTGCATTGCGTGAAGCTGTTGAGAAACACGGAGCTAAATATTGTAAAAAATGATTTTTCGAGCTTTTTTTTGCGTCTCTAAAGAATGGACAAGAAGTGATAGGACCCTTCTACTCGGACTTAGTATTTCCATTAATTTATATTGTTTTCAATACACACAATACTACTTCATATTGATAGTTAGATATTTTAATATATTTTTTTTAAAGTCACTATTGTTTTAAAATTGTTTTCTCAAAATAATGTCTGAAAATCGCGTGTTCTTCCTAAACTATAATCTCCTACAATATTCATTGGTAATTTCGTTTTTTCTTAAATTTTAAAGGTTTTGCCCAATTTTTACTCAGTCAGGTAATAATTTTTGCAATTTAATAAATCGTTTTTCAAACGAATTATTATGATTATTTATCACTATCTTCTCTAAGATGATTGCTTTGTAAATAAATTAAGCTTTATCTTGACAATGGCAGATTGTTCAGAAGATTTTAATGCGTCTTTAGTCAGTATTACAACAAATGAACGAGAAAGATTTTAAGCAATTACTAAGTGCATTGTTTTATATAGTCGTAGCCTTTACCAACAAAAATTGAATAAATTAATTGTTTTCATTTTAAAAAATCTGCCTGTGTCACGAGAATATTTTCACCACACGATGCCCACACGGGTCGCTTCGCCCGCAAGTTTGAGCGTACCCACGGCGCGCGACTGTTTGTTCTCGCGCTTCGCGCTCGATAATACAAATATTTATCTTAAGCTACGTGCTTGGTCTTTGTAGTTTCCCCAGACTTGTGCACATACTTTCTAAAACCAAAGATCAAAACCAAAACAAAAGAATTTTGATGATTGTTAATTCTCTTTTGCCTCGTTTAAAAAAAGGTCCATTCTAAAAATATTTAAATATTTTATTGAATCTTCTACCAATTTTGCTTGTTAAACATAAATCATACGAGGTTTGAAGTAGCAAAGGTAAATTATGCGAATATTTAAGACATCTAACCTGAGAGCAGCGGTTCTCACGTTTAAATTCTGACATTTACAGTGAATTTTGACATAACAACCAAAAAGAACTTTTCATAATAAGAATTAAGTGATTAGTTATATTGAGCAAATTTTTTCACTATACAAAGCAGTACACATAAAGAAATATAGTACAGTAAACACCTCTTGCTAAAAATTAATCAATTTCCGTAAATGAGGGTGCGCCACATTGACAGCCGCACCACATTACCTGCCGTTCCCCTATAACAAAGGCCAAACCAATCTGTCAATTCTTTCGAAAGCTATCGTGCTATCGAACTAAAAATCTACAAAGCCACAGACAAACAGACAGACACATTGATGAAAATCTGTTTTTCGGATTCAAGGGGTCTCAAAATGTAGACATTTTACCAAAACTAGGTGGAGGGGGGGGGGGGGGGGGGTCAGGTTTACACAAATCAGTATACACTAATCAGTTTCGACATAAAACTAATATCTTCTATCATCATTACAATGTAAAAATTAATTCTTTTTTGCGTGATACAAATTTAAATTTTTGAGTTTTTAAGAAAACTAAAGAAGTTGTTATGATAATCTTGTAAGACTTTCAAAAAACGAAGTTTCGCTTTTCTTGGCTTTTTTCCACATCGTGAATTGTTTAGCATAAAATCAGGGATTCGAACAAAATTAAGGGGCATTTTCAGATATTTTCCAATCATTTCTGTAAATTCCATATAATTAACCTGGAAATAATTCGAAGTATGAAAAGTCACTAAAAATAATGCAGATACGGAGGGACATTGTCAAATTTGTGTTTCGTCAACGTTTTATGTGGAAAGAAACAAAAAGAACGTAGCGAAAATTTCGTTACGTTCCTTTTTGGTCTTCTTTATATAAAATATGATTAACACATAATTTTGACATTGTGCCTTCGTAGGCTCATTATGTTTTTATTTTTTTTAGACTAAGCTTAGTTTTTAGCCAAATTCTTTTAAATTTATTGAAATAATTAAAAAATAACCAAAAATTCCCCTTTGTTTCGTTCGAATCCCTGCATGGAATTGATATCTGCCTCGTATTCGAGATGCTAATAGTGGGTGGTATACGGTCGGTGTGATTACGGCAACTGGTGATAACCGGAAGCTCTTCCCTCTTAACGGATTGTGAGAGAGAAAGAGAGAGCAAATGTGAAAGCAGGGGGGAAGGGAGACTGAGAAGGATGGAACGGGTCGATCCCAAGGGTTATCCGGAGGGAGGGGTGCCTTCCTTTAATGGTGCTGCGAGTCAAGCTCCCATGTGGGTGACGTTGCGTTGGCTGGTGCGTGATGGCAGAGGAAACCTCTTTATATCATCCTTGATAAGGCACTGTCAGAGAGGACCCAAAAGCCCAGGAGTGGCCCATGGACGGTCGTCGAGAAAAATCTAAGCCCATAAATGGTTTGGTTGGCAAATAGGAGACATGGTGGGAATGTCTTTGGTGTGCAATCGGCCGAAAGAAAATATTACGCCGTCAGGAAAGCCTGGGTTGGCGGCAACCGATGACTGACATACAAGCATGAGAGCGATTAGTGCCTCATTTGATCGTGTGATCATAGGACCAACTAGTTCAGGCCACGCTTGTACTATAGAAACAAGATTATTATGAAATTTACTCTACAGAATAAAACTACACTTCACAAACGCTGCCGCTGATGTCGAAACCGATGACCCAAAACTATCGTAGATTGATAAAACACCGACCGAAGAACTGCTTGCTACTCTCGGCAGCCTTGGTGCAGAGCTCTCGGCGGCAGTAACAACGAAGATTGGCTTGCTGATTAACCGAAAGGTGGTAATGGGAACGCGGCCACGGTGGTGGGGACGGCCTACCGGCCCCACTACCGCGACCTCCGAGCGTCGACGCCATGTTCAGCATAATATGGGGCATTATTCCTCAACTGCCCCAACTCAAAAAGTCATGTTTTTCGATTGTCTCTAAATTCTGGGAATATGTTCGCCTACCCAACAGTAGTTAATCCACAAACTTATAGACCAGGATTACCAACCCTCCCCAAGTGACGGGGGGTTGAATTTTCAACTCCAATGCCAGCAGGGGTAGTTTCAAACGCCTGTAACTTCCTTTCTAATTACGCGATTTAAAATTTTTATGAGGGTTTCGGAAAGCGCTTTTTACACGCTTTCATCCTATTTTATTATTTATAACAACAAAATTGTTTAAACAATTTTTTCAATAAATCAATTGTTTATTTAACTTTTTTCGCAATTTAGGCATCTACGATTTTTTTTAAATAGTCTCAAAAGAAAGCTTGACTTTTTTACTATGAAAAATGTCTAATAAGAAAATTGACAAATTGAAATTCATTGAGTTACCGAGCCGGTTGTAGAGGGAGTCCTCGCGCTCGCACTCGGGCGTTATGCGGCAGCATACCGCGGAACAGTTTTCAAGTATGCCATTTTTTTTTTATTACTCACATTGATCCAAAATTGCATGAAGTCATCGGAAAAAACTATTCACTTAATCGAAAATATTGATTGATTGAGCGGTTGGGTGCAAGAACGGCTTACTTGTATTTTCAGAAGTCACTTGCTCTTCATTTGTTCTCCACGAAATTATGTGCAAAACAAAAGAAACACAAGTGACTTCTAAAAATACAAGCAAGCTGTTCTTGCATCCAACTACTCAATTGTTAATAGAAATTTATGAATTACATTATTCTAAAAACACGGGTAATTTACTTGTTCTTTGATACAAACTACATCTTTTATACAGCTGCGAATTGAACCTGTATTCATATAATATCTATGTTACTGACGTGGTCTAAGGAAAGAATGTCGAGCTTCAGAATTTGACCGCTACATGGCTGCCTAGAAACTTCTTTCTCACAAGAAAGAAAATCGTTTTAGTTTATATGAGCTGAATACATTCTGTTAATTTTGTTTTCTATTCATTCTGTACCCGAAGCTCAGATGACTTTATGATAGATATTTTTATGTTGTTCTGCTTGCTTAAATTTGGAAATATATTCTTGATTCATTTTTTTGATATTGGAACTAATATTAAAATTATTTCCAAGTAATAATGGCAACAAAAACAGATTGGGGCAATCGTTGTGCAAATCCTTTTCGCAGAAATGAC
>NC_046664.1:47648693-47650772 GCF_010883055.1 Belonocnema kinseyi
TTGTTCACTATCTTAAGAAGCGTTTCAATCCTAAGAAATTTCATTATGTCACAGATGGAGCACCACAGCATTTTAAGAACAAATACAACTTTGCGAACCTTCCGTGCCATGAAAAAGATTTTGGCATGCCGGCAGACTGGACTTTCCATCCAACTGCCCATGGAAAAGGACCATGCGATGGAATCGGAGGTAATCTGAAGCGTCTTGCAGCAAGAGCCAGCTTGCAACGTTCAGCTGAGAATCAGATCTTAACAGCTTACGAGTTATTAGAATGGGGCAGAGAAAACTTGAAGGAAACTGTCGTATGTTTCAGTAGCAAAGAAGAGCATGCAGCGATGACAATAAAATTAGCAGATCGATTTAGTAAGGCTGTGACGACACCAGGTACACTCAAATATCATTCATTTGCTCCGAACGCAAAGGGACAGCTGGATCTGAAACGATTTTCCTATGAAGAGAAAAGTGAGGCTTTCCCGAAGCCTAAACGTAATCGAAAGCAGAATAGTACTCGAAAGCTGGTACGAAGAAGAGGCGAACGGCATAAAGAGGTTGTGTGGTGAGAGGCAAGGGGACTCACAAAAATCAAGCACCCCATAAAGTGAGAGGCGAGGGGACTCACTAAAATTAAGCACCCCGAATCATCTTGCAGATAAAAGGAGTCTAAAATCGCACTGTCACCTCCACGTGGTAGACTCTGGAAACTATAACTTGATAGGATGTAGGCTGACGACAGGCGTTAATTACTAATCCGTTAGTACTTTATTTACTCAAACACTTTATACGTGAAAAGTTGATTGAATCATGTATTTGTTTAAAAAAATTGCACGAGCAATAACCAATTATTGTCGGATAATAAATTATAATAGTGAGGAATCATTTATCTTCAGAAAAATACTGTTCATTTTTAAGAAAGTGCTTTTTACTTAATATTTTTTCATAATAACTTTGAAAATTTTTAACTTCTTCAAACTTACTTGTTAACATTACTGAATATTTTTTTTCCGATGACAAGCATGCAATTTTGGATCAATGTGAGTAATACAAAAAAATGGCATACTTGAAAACTGTTCCGCGGTATGCTGCCGCATAACGCCCGAGTGCGAGCGCGAGGACTCCCTCTACAACTGGCTCTGTAACTCAATGAATTTCAATTTGTCCATTTTCTTATTAGACATTTTTCATAGTAAAAAAGTCAAGCTTTCTTTTGAGACTATTTAAAAAAAAAGTCATAGATGCCTAAATTGCGAAAAAAGTTAAATAAACAATTGATTTATTGAAAAAATTGCTTAAACAAATTTTTGTTATAAATAATAAAATAGGATGAAAGCGTGTAAAAAGCACTTTCCAAAACCCTCATAAAAATTTTAAATCGCGTAATTAGAAAGGAAGTTACAGGCGTTTGAAACTACCCCTGCAGGCATTTGGGTTGAAAATTCAACCCCCCCTCACTTGGGGAGGGTTGGTAATCCAGGTCTATAAGTTTATGGATTAACTACTGTTGGGTAGGCGAACATATTCCCAGAATTTAGAGACAATCGAAAAACATGACTTTTTGAGTTGGGGCAGTTGAGGAATAATGCCCCATATACCTTATTTCTAACAAACTTTAATTAACCATTAAAAATAGTAAGGAGTGCTGAAAATTAACGAACTCTTGATAGATTACTTAAAATTACTTTTACGAATATTAAGGCCGTGTGACGAGTGGATCAGGGGACTAGATTCCTTCCATACCGACACTTTTTTTTACCAACTTATTTTCACACGAAGTTCCACATAAAGTTGAACATTTTTGATAATAAATAAGAATCACTAAGATAGGTGCGTCTGGTTATGAATTCTAATCATTATGAGAAAAGTATGAAGAAAATTATTTACAAAAAAACTTTTTAAATATTTATACAAATTTGAGAACAGACCCATGTTTGTTAGTGCTTTTTATTTATTATCCCAAATGTTCAACTAGATCTGTCGCTATGTGTAAAAATAAATGGGGAAATACAAAACGTGTCGGTAAGGTAAGAATCTGGCTACGTGTCCCTCTCATTGCATGTCCTTAAATTCAACAGTCGCCGAGTA
>NC_046664.1:47650872-47664468 GCF_010883055.1 Belonocnema kinseyi
TGTCCGAAAAGTTCCGGGACAGACAAATAAATCCTTAGGTACACTTTTTTTGGAGAAGGTTGAGGTCATTCTTGAAATCATTTTCAACGAAGAATCCATTGGTGACCTTAGTTTTGACCTTGAACACGACGTTCATGGTTATTTCAATGTCACCTTTGTTTCTTTAAGAGGAATGACCCATTTTTCACATTGTCAATCGAAAGAGCGGAAAATTTCACGTTAAAAAGTGTTTAATTTATAATTCTCGTGGAAATTATTGATCTTTTAATTTTAACATTTTAATTTTAATCGTTTTAAAACATCAACATTTTCGGTTACAAAAAAATGATATAAATTAGATTGAGAAGGATGGAGACATTGGCGCACGTGACTAAGCTGGCGTGCTGCTGGCTAAGGAAGAGTAACACGGCAGAAAAACGTGATCACGCATATGTTTATTTGCGTGTCAGTACATTTTCCAACCATTACATATGGCCTTGCCGAGGCAGGAGAAAGTTAGGACAACGAACGTGAGTCACCCAGGCTAAATAAAAAAGTCGTTTAAAAACACCCTTAAATCGGCAATTCATCTCACAGGCCCCTTAATAAAATATTCTCTCGAAAATTCCATTGGACAGCCACGCAGATGAGTGCTGATATTCCGGGGTTCTCAACTCGAGAAGTGGCCTTCTTTTTGGTCTCAAAAAGCAAATTCCAAAAAACAATCGCATCCGGTTAGTATTTCGAAAATTATCCGGTATACAGATGACGTCGACAGACAGACACCAGAGTAAGACAGATTTTTTCGGATTAGGAGGGTCTAGAAACGTGGCGATTTAAAGAAATCTGTGATAGTCAGTGTTCATATTATGATGAGAATGTAAAAATTGAAAAATGTCTAGCCTTTGAACCCATTAGGTATAAGTGAGTTGGGTGAATGAAACTACGCAGTCCATAATCCGGTTAATATTCTTCAAGACTTTATATGTGAGGCAAGCTAGCGATAAAGTGGAAATGCCTAACTTAGCCAAAGTGTAAATACCTTATTAAGTCCTGTTGAGCAAATCGTACAAAAACGAACAAAGCCCCAGAACGTAGCTCAAATTTCATCATTATGTACTGAAAATACGTTCAATTTTCACTGATCTGGATTCTTACTCTATTATTTCAAACGATATGCAATGCACTTTTACCCTTTCAAATTTGTTACTAAATAGGTTCGAAAAAGCATTTTAAACCTTCTTTTTTTGCCTTCATGTTAAAAAAAAACGAAGCAATTAAACACCATATTTTCAGAACTTCGTGGTAGCGTTTAGTGAAAAGAGGGATGAAACTTCATTTACCTTATTTTAATTTTTTTAATTTTGTTATCCTCCTATATCCAAAAAAATAGTATTGAAAAATTATTTTTGAAGTAAACATTCCAAAAAATGGTACCTGATTATTTTTTTTTAATATCGCAAAAAAATCCGAAATTTTCTGCGTAACTTTTTATTTCAAAAGTGGGTTTCAGCGTAAATAAGAACAGAGCTTTAAAGCTTCTCATAAGTATGCCAAAAGTCATTTTGTCCCTGCCTTAGAAAACGCAAATATCTCCAAAACCAAAACTGGCCATATAGCTTCTTGTTATACTGACGTGCATATATGAATTTATACGAAATTTTAATATGTAATGGATTGCGTATTAACTTATATTATATTCTACTTACAAGCAGCAATAGGAGATATCATACAAGTGAAGATCAAAGTATAAACAAAAAAACTCATTTAACCAGAGACAGAAAACTGATTTTTTTTTCGAAATTGTTGAGATGTATCTAATAAAATATTGAATTCTTCACTTCTATATATACCCGTCATTATCTCTTTATTGATAAAAATGAGTGAATAAATTTAGGATTTAGGATGGAGTGAAGACCATAAAATTGCGTAACCATATTTTTAGTGCCATATAGTAAACAACCTTGAACCAGTATATTTTGAAATATCAGAGTCTGAAGTGGAACTAGTGAACACGTGTCGTTTGAGAAAATCAAAATTGAAATAAAATTTTCACCTTGTTCGAATTAATTATTGGGAAAATTAGTTCGCCTCCTTTTCAACAAATTCACGAATCCTACGCCTTTATCATAAAAATCATTACAATATATTATATATGTTACAGAAAAGAAATTCTGTCTTAAGTGAAAATGACGCAAACAATTTTTGTTTTGCCATTTTAAAGCAATAACTGGTTTTATGTTTCGTGTTTGAAGGTTATATAGTCTATTTAAGAGTTTTGAAGCATCATCTTCTTATTGTTTCTATAAAGTTTAAAATCTTTAACAGCCGCGTTCTATTACTAAACTTTTATATTGTTCACGTTTTGCATTTCTCTAACCAGGAGTTTTTAAGGATAGATCTTAGAAAATTTTATCTTTAAAAACGAATCTTAATTTCGCTAGCCCGACAAGCGCATCTCTTGTACTCTTACTTTGAACTTGAAATCGACCCACTTTTGTTTTCTTTCTGGACATGAATGTATGGTAGGGTGGTCCGAATATGCATTGCGAAATTAAAATATGAACACGTGCCACCAGGCACAGGTCAGTTACACCAACCCAGCCACTTATAATTTTGTGAGTTGAGGCCCAATGGAGGGGGCTATGGAAAACCCCAAAATTAAGAGTGGGGGGAGGGGGCTGGAGTAACTAACCTACCAGGCACTTCAGAATTCCATTTTTTTACAAAATTGTTACTCATACTTTAGGGTTTGATCAAAACGTTGTCCAAAAATTAAAACACAACATTTTCACGGTGGTTAGGTTGGGTTAAAATAAGATATTAGTATCGTCTCATTTCAAATGTACTAGTATTTAAACCCTAAAAAACTTGGCATGTTTCGATTAAACCCTTAAGTATCAGTTGAATTATTCGAAAATTCAAAATTTCCCTGTGTTAGTTAAATAGGATCTTAAAGTCCCAATAAATTCAGTGTAGTTCACAGTATCACCCCCAACATCTCAAATTCTACTCAAACCCGAAAATAATGATTTCGACCTTGATTCAGGAGAAGATCTGAAATCCTTAATAAATGTGTACTCGCAGTAGCACGCAAATATGCCTGCATATACAAAAATGCTAATTGCTTATCAACTATTGCTGAAATTCTCGGTTGCTTGTAACGTTAAAATTACTAAATCTAAAAATGTTACCTACTTTTTTGACAATTGAACTCGTTTTATGTATGAACCCATGAAGAATATATATCTGCATTTTTAAAAAGGCTTACAATCTTGAAAAGAATTAGAGAAAAATCTTCAGCAACAATCGCTTAGATTTCTATAAGAATGAAAAATTTTTATAATTCAAAATAAAAAATATTTGTATCTTTTTAATTTTTTTTGTAACACTTGAATTTAAAACATATTTTGGTCTTATAAGGTATAAACGTTTTGTATGAAAACTCTTCTTTCAAGCTTAAAATTAATTTTTATTTATAATTATACAACTAAAAAAATAAATTATTCAATTGAAAGGGCACGTATGTAAGATATATTTTGATATGGGCGATGATAGGAAGAACTACAACAAAATAAAACAAAAAGAGAGCTTTCTGCATAACAGTTTAAAAAAACAAGAAGTTTCCACACTTCAACCAGTGCTCACAAAAAAATAACACATAAATACTGCAAATTTTATTTTTTAATGCACACCCACTAGCCAAGACCTTCAATGGTAGCCATCTTCCAAGGCCTAACGAAGTTCAAAGAAATAGTACTAATAAAAATTCTTAAAATATAGTCGTCTTGGATAAGAAACTATTTATTCTTGTGTTTCATGCTTGGAAAATGAAAAAAAATCAGAATAATAGCAATTTTTACTGCAAAATGCGAAACAAAAACATAGTGCACTGAAGGAGTCTCCTTGAAATAGACTTGTCGTAATGCAAGTTGTTACAGTTTATCTTTGTTGTCCATGACCAGACTGCTCTTCTTTCCCCAGAGCATCATTCCTTGATTAAGGAAGTCGACGGCGCGTGCCAGATTATGTTAATTTTTAAAACTTTAAGAAAATAATTATACGATATGGAAGGAAACACTTGTCATGTATGCCATGCATGCCATGTGCAAGTTCCTTTCATGTTTACGAACCTGAGTTACGGCAGCTGTGCCTATGGTGAATAGTTCTTCAGTGTTGCCTTGCGAGTTTTGATAAAATCATGTTTATCCTGTGAGGATCTTATTCTGGTTGCAGTGAGAATATAGCTTATCTGCAGTGATAGCTGTAAAATATTTTTCAATTGTTGGAAGACAGGCTATCGGTCGAAATTCAGATGGAATTTGAGCGTCTGGTTTTATAGGTAATATATACGTAGTACCCTGGATTATAAAGCCTGACATCATATCTGGGTGTTCAATGATCTTCTAAAAACATCTTGCCAACGCAGGATGCACACTCGTTAGATACTTGTATCAGAACTTGTGCACCATGCCTGGACGTGAAGTTTTCTAGCCACTTGCCCTTTTAAAACTGCTAAAACGTCTAAAGCTGTGGCGTTAGATAGCTGCATTTCATTATAATACCCAGCTCTCTCCTTTTCTAGTTGGAACGAAGAAACAACTAACTTGTTTCTGTTCATTTTTTTCAAACACCTGACAAGTAGTAAGTCATGTCTTCCTACTCAGAGACTTCAGCGTCTTGCTGGTTATTTTCCTTTTCACCCAGTTCGCGATAGAACTTTCTTTAATCAACCGGAAAAGTTGGAACTCGTTGCCTTCTTAAAATACTTTTTTTTGTACCGACGCAGTCTAACAGTAAGAATATAAAGTTTCTGTCATTGTGATTCTACATTCTCAATTTTGTTGGTGTCAATGGCTCGAGGTACTGACGGTGGATGATTTCAGTAACAGTGTGTGTCATCATTCTAGTTCCATTTTCTTTCTGCATTAGTTGAATCGATCTAATTTGCATATCAGTTTGCTGAAATTCACATTTAAGCTGATCTTTTATGGCCAATCTCGAAACCTTTCTAGGGCAGAAACTAACGGTTGCCACAGTTTTACAATAAACCAGAGTTTGTGTTAGTAACACAGTTAGTGTTGCATTAAAAGAATCATGTAAGGCCTTCCTGCTCAGGTATTCTATTATTGCACGGATATTCTTTGCGATGTTCATCATGAGCATAGAATTCCTTTGTATTGGTTTTAAATATCTGCATTCTTGTAAAGCATGGCCAAATTTCCTTTCAAGGTTCTGTAATTTTTCTGGGATTTTGCCGTTTACAGGATCGTTAATAATGTGTGCATATAGTTTTAGTGGATGCGGAACTTGATGTTTATTCTCCCAAGCACATTGGTATGCCCCCACCTTCGATCAGATCTGCATTACACATCTTCCGAAAGGAGTTTATCAATTGGAACCAGCTATTCCAATTCCATTTTAATGGCAGCTATTTCAATAGACAAAAGCAATCTGTTTACATATATTCAGATAATGTTAGTAAATGATCCTAGCAACATCATTATGTTCGCACGTGTACTCTTGCGAAGCAAGCATCGTATAACCATCAATGATAGTCTTGATGTTCTCATTGGAATCTGCGCAAAGGCGGCACTGTTAATAAGTGCCGCCATACTGAAGATCTTGATTACTGTATCCTGGATGGCAATAACAAATCTTTCCACCTCCGGTAAGAGTTTGCTCCGCCTACACCGAAAGTTTGAAGCATCACTATCAAAGCAAAAAAGATCTAATATTAATGCTATTGCTATTGCTGGTGGCTTGATGTTCTGGAATTTAACAGTTGAAAGTTTCAGTTGGGTGTACACATCAACTCTACAAATGTTGCCGTAGGACGAAATGTTAGTCCTGTTTTGGAAATATTTACGTAAGATTTTTTAACTCCAAGGTTTCGTGGCAGAACTATTCTTTTTAAAGTTGTCTTTTCATGATGGATTTGGTGTTTAGGCATTTGCACGCGCATATTTCTGTTAAGCCTCTCGAGGTCAGTCATAGACTAGGTGACCAAATCAAAGTAGGACGTTAGGAGAGGAATAGTATAAGTATTATCTGCATTTTTTATGTACATTGCACTGAGGCCAGAAATCAGAATCACAGTAAGGTGACCCCGAAAATCAGTCTCAAGCGCATTTTTAATTGCAGAGTTGAACGAACGCGTTGTCTGCAAAATGCCAAGGTACCTCTGAAAATGCGAAAATGGCGTTTGTAGTGTTTCCCATTAAAATAACTTTACTGTCAATCGTGACTTGGTCCTTATAAACACGAGAGCCTCAACAGCAACCTCTTTGCTTTTTGGAGAGAGCGTTGTTCTCATGACATTATTTATAGACGAAATTAACAATTATAGAGGTGAGACACATATAGAGGGTTGAGAGGCAGGTAATTGGTCGGTCACCACAAGAAGTACCAGAATATACCTTTTAGGCATTATATACGTTACGTCGTCGAAAAAGACGGAAAATGATCTGGGTTCTCCAAGATGTTCTTAAAAGCCCCAGCAATCGTGATGTGCAGAGCATCTAGGAATTTGTACCAGAAGCTGTGCACTCCAATCATACTTGAAGCTTTCGACGGCTATACTTACCGATCCAGTACTATACATTAAAGGTTCGTTCAATCATATTAAATTTTAATACGAACTGCCCACTAAGTCTTTACTTTGAGATATGCGAGACTAATTGTGTCACGGGTATATAAACCTTCTATTGCAACGCAACTGCGGGGTGTGCTAGAGGTGCTGCTAGTTGTTCTTGCACCCGTTTTTCAATTTTACTTAATTTGAACTCCGATATAAGTTGGCGCCGCCTAATAGATCTTCATTGATCGGCATAATGTTTGTCAGTCACTCTGTGAGCCAGCGCTGATCATGTTTTCATTTATTTCCGGCAACCACTTGATTCTCTTTTTGGCCCACGCACCTGGTAGTTTCTCGCGAAATGCATTCTCAAGCTCAGATCTTATTTGCTCTTCTAGGAAAGAGGTTCCCGTCTATTGTTTAAAATCTTCATTTTTAAATACTGTCCTTATTTCCGAAAAATTGAATACAAAGTTTTAGCGAAAGGCCGCATCGTTAGGCGAACTTGTGGTCACTTTCATCTCGTATTCAAGTTGTCGTCGCATCAAATATTCATTATGAGTTTGAAAATTGATCCCCTGCTGTGGTCGCTTGGGAGCTACCAACGAAAACATCTTCGGCAGACGCAGCTGAGGTTCTGCTGCTCACCAGTGTTTCCTTATGTTCTTGCTGTACAGTAGCCGTTTTGGGTAACTTGGTGAGATCTACCTGTCCATTACGTAGCTCACTACCAACGGCTCGCATGCAGCCATATCCAGTGGTGGTACTAGGGGCGCCCCGACGATATATCAGATCAACTACACCATTTATCTACACCATGTTGATTAGAAAAATTAAATGCATAGACGACTAGAACTGTTAACTAGGACGGCAATTATCCGGTAGGATTTCCTTGTTCATATGAAAATCGATTAACTTTGTTAATATCTTCAACATCAAAAAAATGTGGCTAATTCGTCTAAATGATTCGGCTTTATAGCAGTAGTCTCTACCTGGCTTTGGTATACATATAAATATACCGTGTTCCGGAGAGTCTATGAAAGGGTCGAAACGACGAACCACATATCTCATTTTTTATACTATCCTGGTTGCTATCAGGCTTGTCATCCTCCAATCTACCACATTCGCCCTATATACTGCACCTTCATAGGGTTCTGGCTTACCTGCTTCTGCCTTTAATTGTTTTGAATAGTATATACACACACAAACACACACAGAATGTTGATATTTAATAACTGTGTTTATTCAATACATTTTTTGGGGATTGAAATAACTTTTTAAATGATATAAAATTTTATAATCATTTCTCCTTTCATGAATCATAACTGGAAAAAGGCGATTATTTCTGTTTTTCCTTGACCTAAAAAACACAATATTATAATTTTTTTACTTCGCTATAGCATTGGAAATCAGGACAACACATCGCTAGATTTTCTGCTGAATTTTGTAATATATACTATAGTAGTACATTTGTTTCTACTTTAGCCGGTACTTTTTCTAGAATTCAAGGTATTCTAATAAAGGTTTACTATAATAGATGAAATTAAAATGAAATATTATGATACATACTACATTATTAGAAGAAATATTAATTATTTCATTGCTTCCAAGTATTGATCTGTTAATTTAAATAATAGTTGTCTAACAATTACAAACGATCGTTAGGAGAATATGTACATCTATATTATTAAAAATTTTACTAATTGAATTATTAATTGAGTGTTTGGCTAGACTTTTTAGTTGAGTTTTAGCATTTTACTCTCCTCACAGTGTAACGAACCAAAAGAACCTATTTAACCCCTCCCCCCCTTTCCCCAGTGTACGTTAATAATGGTTTCCAGAATCAGTAAGAAGTGGGGCTTAAAAATAATAAAAAATTGTAGTATTTAAGATAATAAATGTTTTGCAGTTATTGACTTATACATGTAAATTTTTATGAACATATAGTAACTATTTATGAAAGATGAATATAGCTTTCAAAGATAATAAATTGCTTAACGATTAATTTCCATACATATATCAATGTCCATTGTTAATTAAA
The DNA here is from genome assembly GCF_010883055.1 of Belonocnema kinseyi. Taxonomy (NCBI): domain Eukaryota; kingdom Metazoa; phylum Arthropoda; class Insecta; order Hymenoptera; family Cynipidae; genus Belonocnema; species Belonocnema kinseyi. Next base: position 47,659,470 of record NC_046664.1, read on the forward strand.
TTTGAATTTATGTTTAAATTTTTTTAATAAATAATAGTAAGCATATAAATATGGATTTGATGTTTCTGTTTTCCTAGTTATTTCTAGCAGCATTAAGCAGGGTAACCAAAAACTTCATTTTCAAAATTACCTTATTTTGGTTTGAAATTTTTTTTATTCTCCTTGACCACTAATACCCAAATACCAGATTTCCAATCTTATAATATTTCTAACTAATGGTATTTTATAAACGTAATTAAAAAATTGCTTTTCTGCTAAAAATAACACTTTGTAAGAATTCACTGAAATTTTCAATAAAATAATTAAATTTTTAACAAAAAAGTTGATTTTTTAACCTAAACTGATTGATTCTCAACAAAAAAGTGTAATAGCTAATAATGAAATTGAAAGTTAGAGCTTCAAAAACATTGTGTAGCATCATTTCTTTAGATAGATTTTTGGTACTTTTTGAAATTTCTGGAAAATCCTTTATTAATTAAACACACTTTCAATAATATTTTACTAATTTGTTTTCAGTATACATTAAAAAAAAGCTCTTAATGAATCAAAAATAATATACTTCGTTTCCTAAATAAAATGTCTCCACAGCCACGTTTTTCGTTATCACAGCAAAAGAAATTGTAAGATTAAATATTTTCAATCCACATTTTTTGCGAAAAATTTGGCTTAAAAAATAACGAGATTTGGCATGATTTAGAATATTTAGAGAATACAATCAGTCGCTTTAAATTCCCTTAGGTTGTCGTATTTGCTTCAGAAGTTTTCAAGGTTTGGCACGAATGTAAATATTTATAAGTCCTCGCTATTTGTAATAACGTATTACATAAGAGTACGAAACAGTTCATTGTTTCAACATGAGATAGGAATACAAATTGTGTAACGATTGCTTCTATACATGCTCTTCTTTATTGGTTTAACAAAAATATATAAGTGTCAGGATTCGGCTTTAAAATAAAGAAATATTTTTAAAATTATAATTTTGTTTTAAAACACAAAACAAACATTTTTTTGTCAGAAGCGATTTGATATTTTATACTGCATGATATAATAATAATAGAAAACCACATTGTGAAACAATCCCAGGGCAAATAAGCATATTAGGCTTAAATGAATTTGGTCATGTTTTTAAGAAGTATTAAAAAAGATTGATATTTTCAATATGTGCTCAAGTTTCGAAATCTTTGCGACATTGCAAACAATTTTCATAACTCCGTGGTTCGTTTTAACGATAAATTTTCTTTGAACATAGTTTTTGATCCAAAAGTGTTTGCAAAATTTTTCATGAATTTTTCAATAGCTTCATCGCGGGGCGGAAATTTATTTTTTTGGCTTATTTATATTTTGAAAATTACATTATTATTTAAATAAAGAACGAAAATAGGATATCAGTAAATCTGCATCAATAAAGTTTACGGATTATTTATTTATATAAGGCAGTAAACAACCAACAACGTCCTTTTTATACAGTTAAACCTATATGGTGCCTATGGCCATTGCCAAATATTTTTCCTTAACTGGAAATATCTTTTATCAAGTGTTAAATCAGAGTTCCGTTTTTATCTGGGTATATTTCCGACTCAACACATAGCAAATTAAGCATAAGCTTTAGAGTAAGAATAAAGTTACTAATGTATTACTATTTAAAGGTTGTTTGACCATAAAACCTTAAAGCTATGTTTTATAAATCATACTTAATGTCTCAGAATTTTTTTTAATTTAAGAAACATTTTAAAGTAAAACGATTTGTTTCAAAAAAACTTGGAGGCTGATTTTTTAAACCATATATTAAATAGTGTTATATATCAGTGAGAAATGCGAGAAATTAGCAACAAAGAGAAGCTCTCGTCTTTTTTATGAAATATCATCGCATCTCGTCTCATGTTTAAGATAGCTTCTTGAATGATTAAATATTTCGATCAACTGACAAGTCAGCCACAGAATTAATATTTGCTGATAAAAAAATGTCATAAATATCGTCATGAATTATTAAAGTAGACATGGGTGACACTAGCAATATGTAGTGGTCAGATAAAGATTTATGTTTGCATTAAATTATATAATTATTGTAGTATAATATAATTGTCGACATGTGATTGTCAATTGTAAAATCGTCTCCGGCCTCGCTGTCTTTCTTCTCGTTGATTTATTTTTTGTATGCACTTTGTAGTCATGCCACATAAAGATGCATTGAAAAAATTATTTTCTAATTCTGAAGCTGGGACAAGAAAGGCTTTATGCACACTCTTTCTTTAATAAGAATTATCACAAGAATATATTATAATTTATCAAGCAGTATATTTCAAAAGAATATTAGAATTACGAGTATATTAAGATTAATTTTAATAAGTATTTTTTAAAAATATTATTAACAAATTAGTTCGTATTTATTTTCTCCCTTTTAAAGGTTTGAGGGCCTTCGCTTCCTGTACATATATATAAATTCCATTCTTAGTCTAAGTTAACTATTACTCATATTCTACTATTTCGCATTACCAATTATAAACATGAATAATATTAATTCTACAAATAAGCGATCTTCCAGGGGTTCCGTTTCTTCTTACCATAAAAATGCATTTTCCTCGATATTGAAAACAATTTTTCCTTTTTACTGTTCTTTTTCAGGATAACCTGTTTGATTCTGCCCTCCTCCCTTGATCTTCCTTACTTCTTCCAATTTCTTGATCCACATAACTCCCTGTCCATTACCATACAGAATCCATCTTAGACACTCATCCACACTCAACTGTCCCCCTTCCTCTCATATGCATAGCTCTAATCCATGTGCCCATGACTTTATTTCGTATTTGCATCCTCTACATAGATTCTCCTCTTCATCCATCCAATATATGCATACTCTCACTCCTTCTCCTATTCTAAACCGTTCAACCCTACTCCATTTTCTTTCCTATTTCACTTTTTTGCAGATATTCTGGTTCCATCAACACTTTGACCTTCATATATCATCTATTTTACCTCGAATCTATAATCTTTATCCATCTCTCTTTTCCTTGTTTTACGAATAGCTCTAACTCTATGTCCTGCCACTCCATAACCTCTTCCCGTATATTGGAAATGCTTTTCACTTTTTGCCTTTCTTCTTCTCATTTTGAGATTCCCAAATTTCCTCTCACTTCATTGTTCTGAATTGCGCCCCAACATACTTGTGTTATTATGCTTTCTTCTACCCTTTTAAGTTTCTGTTTAAACCTCCAGGCTCTCTGAATTTATTTAGTTACAATTTTTCCCTTCCTAACTTTTCTCTTATCATGTATTCTCGGAAACTCCAATTGACCCCCATTACCCATTTCAGAAATCTCTCATGCATCTTTTTCACTTTCCTATACTTCTTTCTTCCCCAGACCTCCACTCCATAACACAAGACCGCCCAAAACCAATGCGTCAAAGAACCAGACCCTCATCCTCAAATCATCATTAAACCTTCTCTTTCCTATACCTCATAATTGTCTCATCATTATACACGCACATTCAATTCTTTTCCTCGCCTGCAGCTCGTTTCCCCTTTCTGCCTCAAACAAAACCCCTAGGTAGCAGAACTCCTTCATAATTTCCACTTTTGGTTGAGATAATTATTCCCTCCGAAGCAGATTCAAGCATCTGGTTCGGAAGATTTGGTCTTCAAATATGTATGTCCGGGTTGAACACGTTATCTTTGACTGACATTTTTGCCTTCCCGGCTCTGCTTGACTCATTTAGGTTGGTTCACTGGACGAGGAAAGAGCAGCCCTTGGATTAGTCATCCTCCCTAAAAATTGTCAGGAACAACGAGTTGATTGGCAAAGGAGAGTTCCGTTACAAAGCCGCGTAGCAGGCGGCCAGGACCATTAGCCTGAATTATGAAATCAGCAGTGCAGAAGTGCGCTACTTCGTCTGAATGCATTACTTCTAAAAGCTGAAGTGAAGAAAGCAAATGTTGAAAAATTTCGCCAACAGCTACTTAATAAAAAAATTCACAGAAATTTTGACAGACATGTAAAAGAACAGTCCTCATTAAAGGAACAAACTTTTGATTTTCTCAGACGATCAAGTCAGCATTCAGGTAGAGGATTTTATTTTCGAATGTCAGGACCGTGTGCCCGTATGGCCGCATTTGCTGCCAAGAAGTAGCACACTCGAGGACTGACATCGTTCTCAGAGAATTTTAGAAATAAACTATATTCGTGAGAGAATTTCGGGCTCCAGCCGACTACAACATCACTGCTAAGCAGTAGGATGAGAAGTGCTAAGCTTTTCTAGTTCGTAATATTAAAGCCATTGTATCGTGCTAAAAATATGCCAAGGCAAAATACTCAAAGATGGACATTTGCAAATTTTCTAAATATACGGGGGTAGTTCAATAAGTCCTTAGAATGACCAACAGATGGCGCGCGAATCGCTCCAAATCATTTTGTTTTCAGTCAGCACCACTCCCGACTAGATATATGGTGCAGTCACAGTCCACATCTTCTGAGTTTACGTGTTTTTATAACCCATTGAAAAAAAGTTGTTCGTTAAGAAAAATGGAACAAAACGAGTTCAGAGCGGTAATCAAACATTTTCATTTAAAGGGTTTAACTCCATATGAGATAAAAAATGAATTGGACTCAGTTCATGGCACATCTGCCCCTGCCTTAGCAATGGTTTATAACTGGGTAAATGAATTTAAGCGTGGTCGTACATCAATAAGTGACGAACCACGTTCAGGAAGGCCCGTAGAAGCAAGTACTGCCGAAATCATCAATAAAATCCACGATATGGTGTTGAAGGATAGAAGATTAAAAGTGCGTGAGTTAGCTGAGGCCACAAGGATATCTATGTTCTATTTCTTTATTTTAATTTTTAAACAAAATGCACTTTTCAATAAAAATGGAAGATACATCTTAGCAGCAAAAGTCATTCCATATACTACAGTCTGTCAAGTTAAAGCGTGGGTGGCTTTACTCGCAGTCGGTAAGGTGTATCGACATGATTTTGGTGTCAAAATATTAAGAAGAGCTCCCTC
>NC_046664.1:47664568-47669225 GCF_010883055.1 Belonocnema kinseyi
AAAGAGGGAGCTCTTCTTAATATTTTGACACCAAAATCATGTCGGTACACCTTACCGACTGCGAGTAAAGCCACCCACGCTTTAACTTGACAGACTGTATATTTTGATGCTAGTTTTAACCTTCCTTAAATATTTAAGCATGGAAACTAACATTCATCTAATTTTTCCATATCAGTGTACATTATGAATTTTGAGAATATATATTTATTATGATAACACATTTGAAAGTGTACCTAAGAATGAAAATTCATTCCAAACAAGGAAAAAATAATAAAGTTATAATAAAAAATAAAATTTTAACTTTATTTTGCAATATGTGCATGAGCAGTCTCGGACAGACATGCAACAAATAATATGATATACATTTAATGCGATAGTACTCAAAATCTGACTCAAATTTAAGATTTTTGCATGTAGATGTGCTTAAAATAATATTTTCTGTGTCGTACTGATGTTTCTTTGTTATCAAAAAATTTTTCTAAATAAGGGAAATGAGCAAACTTTACTCTAGACGACTGTGCTGGAAGCTTTTGTAATAGTTCGAGTTTAGCTTTGGCAATAGCTCAACTTCAGGAATTTGTAAAAAATGTATCATGATCCGGAAACTGTGACAAGAAAAGCATTTCAGCACAAATAGTTTAAACATAAATATTTCGATTTTTTATATTTTTCTGCGTCGATTCAAACAAAAAACTAATTAAAACTATTAAACTTTTAATTATACTAATTTTTAGTGCAGCCGCGGGGCCTCCCTGCCCACGCGCACTGACAGACACATTGGTGAAATCTAATACCAAAATTCGAAAACCTTTTTATAAAGCGATTTTTAATTGGTTTCAGATTTTTTTTCTTTAGAAAATTGTATAATTAAATTCAGAATTGATGTGTGGTAGCGATTTTTTAATAATTATTATTTAAAATAGTATGTAAACAACTTTTCTACTCTCAGTATTTCTTGGATTTAATACACTGGGGTATCATTTGTAATGTACTTGAAATAAGATTTTTTTCTTTCTCAAAATAAAAATACTTCATGTGTAAAACAATAGCATGAACATAGCTGCATTCTCATTGTCGGAGCTGCCCCTTTTTTGCAACTCAAAACAACACTAGGTGAGCGTATTTTTTGAGAACGGGCGCTTCTCTGTGCGTGCTGGATCTTTGTCCTTATTACACAATCGTACATATATCATTCAAAATTAAAGGTTTATATTATGTTCAGCTATATTTCATTAAATTTATATTATATTATTTTGTGTGCCATGCTCCGGGACTACCTATGCCAGCTAATGCATGCTACACTTTAAAATCTGTCATCCTAATAAATATGATTTAATAAAATTTACAATTTGCACATGTATCCTTATGTATTTTGATGCGCTGAATTCAAATCCTCCCTCAAAATATGTCCAGCGGGTCTAGGTTTAGTCTTGAACTCAATAAAAAACCTCAAACTGGCTAAATAGCTGTTTTTACGTGAAAAAACTTGAATACAAAAATTAAATACCTAAAATATCATTCAACGTGTACTTAACCTTATTTGTTTTGATACGCTGAATATGAATTTGCGACTTAAATTTTCCAAACAGGTAAATGTTTGGCCCCAGCCTCTAGAACAAACAACAAAAAATTTTTGGATCTGAGTATGAGACGCATGTAACCCTATGTATTTTGATGCGCTAAACTCAAGTCCGTTCCCAGAATTTTTCCAGCGCATTTAGGTTCAGCCCTAACTTGAATCAAACACTTTGAAACTGGCTATATAGCTGTTTTTATGTGAACAACCTCCTTTAGCAGCCTTTAAGACCTTGCATTTGGTGGGGAGGCTCAAGCCTGGGGGATATAGGGGTTAAAAGGACTTTGGCCTGCAAGGGAATGGAGATGAATGAAGCGATATTAATAAAGGGCTCTACTGAAAAATTTGGAAAGGATCTCTATAAAAGGGCTCTCCTGGTATGCATGATTGTAGTATGATAGAAGGCTGAAAGAGCCCAGCTAAGACGAGCCTTCTGGATCCCTGAGCTTAGGTCCCTGCCGGACCGACCTTCAGTTTTTTAAATCGGCACAGGAATAACCTGCGGCCCGCACATCAACCTACAAATAACCCTGCGTTCATATAGTGGCCTGCGAACAGGTATTCATTAAGTGTCTCGCTCAATGCGATCCCCCCCCCCCCAGCTATGGGTGTAGAGTGATCATGCGCGTGGAACTTTGGAACCTGGGGGTTATAAAGGGGCCCTAACGGTCTCTCAGGGACACTGGACGAACTTTCAGAGTAATTCGTCTTATCAATGCATGTGAGGCTCTTCACGGGCAGAACTTTTATTTCCCTAGCTACTCGTGATAACCAAAATGGATCACGCAAATTTAATCTCAAAAGAAGAATGAGACAGGGAGGTAACGGAGGTGGGAAAGGGGTTGTGCCCTGACGGGTCCAACATAATTCTTTGCTTTCAATTTGTGTCTCCGGCAGGCGAAACACAGGTGGCGGCTGTTTCCTCAGCTCTTCCGGGAGCTGTGTGATCGGTAATTTCTCTGAATGAGGCTATAAAACGGGAGTGGCCAATCAGTCCCCCAATAAGAAAAAACGCATTAACGGTTCCCTGGAATGAAGACTGAAGAGGCAAGCGCAGCGGGCTAGTGGAGCAGCTGCGATAACTGGTAGATCAGCGACCACAACACCGATAACTAGCAATAAGGCTTAAAAGCGAAGAAAGGGCTAAGAGGGAATTCCACCGGGGGGGGGGGGGGGGGGGGGGAAGGAACTAAGACTGTAAAGTGGCACAAGGCAGCCCAGCAACCGACGAACAAAGAGTCGTCGGATGCTGGATTGACAGCCGCTCAGGGAAATGACCCCTAACGGTGGTGGTGACGGATACGAGCTAACCAGGCTCGATGCTCAGCATAGAACAGTTCAAGCTTTTTATGAAGGCTACCTGGAGGGTGCTCGAAAAAGTGTCCCCAGACCAAATGTCAATATTCAGGACCTTCTTCTGTTGAGGAGGGTTATTTGTGTTTGTGGCAGACGATCCAGCAGCCTAAGCTCGGCTATACAAAGCTGTATTAGAGAAAAGGACTTGGAAAGGCGCATCTCTTAAGGTGGATGAAGTTGAGTTGCTCTAGAAAACGGCGTGGTTCCCAGGTGACCTGAAAGACCCGTTTGTTTTTCTCCGGTGGTTGAAGCGATTCAACCCCTTACTTAAGATAGCGTCCTGGCGGAACGTCAGTCACGATAGGCTTTAGGAGGAAGACACAATTAGAGGAGGAATGGCAAATCTCCTGCTTGTGCAAATTCATGAGTCTCAGACGAGAGCTCTTGTTGTGCTTAAACTGCAGGCGTACAGGAAGATCAGGGGCAGACCTAAGTGACTGCTCCTCGTCTAACCATTACCCAAATTAAGTTGCATCACAACAAAGAATCCTCTGCAGCTTAGCAGAAGGGAATGGCTGCAAAGCACACACGTATCTGACGAAGGAAGTCAACGTCGTTCCGCTGCTCGAGCTATGTTTCAGATACCTGATGGTGATAGTCACTGATCTTAAAGGAATAGGAAAGCAGCAGAGGCGTTTAGACTGGATAAGCTCCTCTCTCGAAATCCAGATGCTATTTACGGCACTCAAAGCATCCAACGCGGCGGCTGGCAAACGAGATTGTTACTGCAGCCAGGGTGAGGTAGGTTCTTAAGTCCTTCAGTCCTTGCAAGTCTGCTGGTTCGGAGCTATATCTGCAGTTTTCCTATAGAGGGCTGGTGAGATCATCATGGGGCCGATTGTGAGACTTTCTAGAGCTAGTTTGACGTTTAGTTATGTTTTGACGGCATGGACGGCTGCAAAAGTAGTTTTTATTTCGAAAGCATGCAGGATTGGGTATACTTCACCTAAGAATTGCCCTCTTATTAACATTGCATCTTTCCTACTAAAAATAGTGGAAAGACTCATGAACAGATATATCTGCGATAAGGTCTTGTTAAGTAGACAATCCAAAAGCAACATCATGCCTATAGAGCCAATCACTAGACTCATACGGTCCTAAGCACAATAGTTAACCTAATAAAAGGTAAACTGAAGCAGCAAGGCCATGAGATTGGAACCTTCATGGACATCGAAGGATCCTTTACCTACACCTCTGAAGAGGTGATTGGGGCGGCTATGATTGCACACAGTGTGCCTATCGCAGTCGTAAAATGGACCTGCCACACGTTGGCCAACAGGAACCAAACTACAACTAAGGCCTTACCAGGTGTATACATATGAAACCGGTATTGCCATTTAGCGGCCAGTAGGCACACTTGTAGGCACTGTCGGAACTTACCATTTGTGCTAATTGACGTATTGTCATCTGTCAACAATATCCAATACCAAACATTTCAAGTTTCATATGACATCGTGATTTTTTTCGCTCTTGAAAATGTCGAAATACGTGCCTTCAAACAACGATTTGCGGGGAGCATTAATTTTCTGTTTCCATTTGGGTAAATCGGCGATAGAATCTCATCGAATTCTTGTCGAAGCTTACGGAGAGCATGCTTTTGGTCGAACGCAGTGTAATGAGTGATTTAACAATTTCAAAAGTGGCAATTTTGATGTGAGAGACGCTGACCGCGGCAAACCACCGAAATCGTTTGAGGACGTCGAATTGCAGGCTTTGCTGGATGAA
>NC_046664.1:47669325-47674983 GCF_010883055.1 Belonocnema kinseyi
GGGCGCATACTTTGAATAAAATATTTGTTATCATTCTCTTGAAATAAATGTGTTTTTTTCTTGAAAAAATACCGGTTTCATATGTATACACCTGGTATGTGGAACCGTTGACTTAAGATGTCTGAAGGAAGGTATTTTATCACCCCTACTGTGGTGTCTGGTGTTAGATAAATTGCATTATCTGCTCACGAGTCAGGGCCACCACGCTGTTGGCTATGCGAACGATATACTATTCATCGTGCGTGACCAGCATCTGGATACTCTCCTCGGAGTCATGCAGCAAGCACTAAGAATATTATATTTATGGTGTAAGAAAACTATACTATCAGTCAATCTGAGTAAGACGGATGCAGTTGTATTCAACAGAAGGTATAAGTGGGAAACCACGAGTACATTGAAACTGGTTGGACAACTGGAAATCAATGGACGAGCCAAATATCTGGGAGTCATTCTGGATAGGAAGCTGTCATGTGAAGAGCACGTGAAAAGCAAGTGCAAGGAGCTAGTGGTGACTCTTTGGCTCTATAGAAGAGCCATAGGGAAAAGCTAGGGCTTGAAACTGGAGACGCTTATGTGGATCTACACAGCGATCCTGCGACCCAGACTGACCTATGCAGCGGTGGTTTGGTGGAGCAGGGTCGAGCCGACTTAAATGGAGCAGGGGGCTGATTCTAAAAGGCATGGCTTGTGTCTCGAAGTCGATACCAATGATTCCTCTGGGGACAAAAATAGGTTTGAAGCCCCTCCATCTCACTATTAAGTCCGTGGCTGCAAAGGTGGCCTGGAGATTAAATAAGATTAACGATAGCAGTATCTCGACTGTAGTGCAGATACCAATCGACATTGCGAGAAGAACGACACTGGGCATGCTCAGGAACAAAATGTTAACTCGTCGCTAACCCTTCGAAAAGAAGTACCGAGTAAGCCTATCCACGAAAGACGAATTGCTTAACGGCAAGGCGATGGGTTCCCACGCTACAGTTATACAATCTATGATTATAGCCATGCACCAGTGCACGTACAAGGCAAAGGTATGTGTCATTAAAAGAAACATTTGTTTCTACAAAGTTAACGGCTCAGCTATCCCGGCCCTGAATGAAACAACTACCACGTCCCTACTAGTTTGGGAGTGCTTTGAGGCACTGAATAAGCTAGCAACAGCCAACCGAGTGACTCTGCTTTGTATCCGTGGACACCGAGGAATCAGGGACAATGAGATATCGGATAGGCTAGCAGAGGTAGCAGCAAGAGAAAATTTTATTGGACCTGAGCCAGTTGTAGGCATTTCCTGTAGGTTAGTCACTAAAGATATTAACAGGTGGCTGACCGAGGAACATGAGAATGAGTAGAGTCTAGTCTCTGACTGCAGACAGGCTCAAGCACTCTTGGGCTTTAACATTCTCTTAAGCGAAGGAATCACTCAAGCACGGGAGGAACGAAATTAAAGTCATAACAGAAATGTTTATAGGACACGAAAACCTCCAATACCACAGACATAATATAGGGTATGAAGAAGATCCCCTCTGTCGCCTGTGCGGGTGGGATAATGAGAATTCTACTTACATCCTTTGTTCCAATACCACAGACATAATATAGGGCATGAAGAAGGTCCCCTCTGTCGTCTGTGCGAATGGGACAATAAGACTTCTACTTACATCCTTCGTACTACTTACATGCCCTGTGATTAAGGGGAAACGTGTAATACTCACAGGCAATTGCTCCATCAATGAGTCTGAAATATCAGCCAACAGAGTAGCTGTGGTCCTCCACCAATGAAGAGGGCTATGGAGTTTCGCTTAAGGCTAAAATCTCAGTCAAAGTGCACTCAACCTTATGTAATTTTATACGCTGAATTCGAATTCACGACCTGAATAAGGCCAATAGTTCTAGGTTTGGCTCGAACCTCAAAAAATATCTGAAAATCCCAAATAAAGCTGTTTTTTTCCTTCAATGAAAAACCCATATCTGAAATCTGAGTTGAAACGTACATGTTCTTATGTCTTTTATTGCAATGTATTGAAATTCCCAACAACTTTTGGCAAGTCGTGAGTATGGGTGCCGCAATTTTGTACACGCGGACTGATTTTTTTAGATATGTAAATGCATTAATGCATAAATGCATACAAAATGTAATAAAAACATTAAATCAAAAAGTTCTAAATAAAATAATTATATTTTCCAGTGAGTAATAAATATTCACCTATAAATATAAATTTTATTTTTTGAGGCAATATTTGAAATGAGTCAGCTTTAAAACTAAATTTCTACTTGGATAATAGACTGATGTTACCAATAAATTTTATTTCCTGCTACATTGTTTTGTTATAATAATGATGATGATGATGATGATAATAATAATAATAACAAAAAACCCCAGAAAACTAACACGTGATCAAAAAAAAAAAAAAGAAAAACGGCTGCACCCGTATTTTAAAGTCTTTTCCTGCTGCCATCTTTTTGCTTGACTCTTAAAACAGAACAATATTCAGATTAAACAATACTCATATCTTATATTAAATATGATTTAAAAAACAAGTGCTGAGTGCTTTAAGCAACTAATTGTTTAAAAAATAGCAAAAACGGTTCAATACTTAATAGTAATCCAATACATTCAATTTCAACAAATGAATCGCGCGCGGCTAGCTTCGGTCGTAAGTTTCAGAGCGCCTCGAGCGTGCGTCTGTTGTAGCTCGCGCTTCGAGATTGATAATATATTTACCTTGCACCAAGCGCTCGGTGTTTGTGCTCCCTCCACAATTGCGCACAGAATCTTTAAATCTAAGGGTCTAGCTTTGACTAATGTAATATGTTGATTGGCATTTCTCTTTTCTTAAAGATCTTTTGGCTTGAACGAACACATTCTCATCACGCATCCCGTGCTTCGCAGTCGATTTGGCCCAAAGTGCGAACTTTCCTATCATAAGTTTAATATCAAATAAATATAATGTTTATTTTTTAACCTCGGCCTGGGACTGTTTATTTAAATGTTGCAAAATAATGTAGAAATTTCATTTTTCATAATTATTTTTAGAATTTCTTTCTTATTTTCACCAATTTTAATACTTACCTACTCAAAAGAATGTTTAATTGCAATAAATTTCTATTATTGCAATTTATAATATGCATTGATATGAAAACAGATGTGTTTTCATTTTCTTTTCTTTATAATTAAAGAAAAGTGAGCCTGCAATTAAAAAATTATTTTGATGGATATTTATTGCACTTAATCATTTTTTCAAAAACTAGATTTTCGTTTTTACAAGGTTATTTTCTACGAGACAAAAAAATACGCATTCTATCAACAAATAATTAATATGAAATTTGTAGATGTTTTTAGTGATCTTTTTCTTCATTAATTTTTTTCGTATTCTGTATTAATTTTCAAAACTATTTCTTTATTGGTAATATTATTTTTTTCGATTCAAACAAAAAAGCGCATCCTATCGACAATTTATTGATGACAAATTTGAGGCTCTTTATTTTCTGAGATCGTCTAAATCCAAAAAACCCGGTTTTACGATGGTGTCGATTGTTCTCGTCATATAGCATTAAAAAAAAGCTTTTCTATTGCACTACAAGATTTTTATAACAATTTTTAAAATTTGTTTGGAAAGTCGATAATTCAAATTTAAAATTACAAGTTTTTAATAACATACATAAGCTGTGAAGAAAAATAATGAGAAAAAATTTGTATTCACCCAAAAATGGTGAAAAAAATTAGATATTTATAAAAAACGACACAACAAACAAATGAAAAGACAAAAGTTTTTCATCCAAAAGTAGCTTGGAATTTGTAATTATTCGCTTTTTGATAGCTTGACCTTTGGACGTCGAAATTGTGAGTTTTCAAATAAAAAAAGTCAGCAGCACTCTACTTTCAACAGGCATCTTCGTAAGTAGTAAAGACCTTCTTTGTCCAGCCATGATTTGAAATGGAATTTAATGAGTCAAACATACTGAGAAAAAATTTTTTTTAAACAATAACATTTTTGTAGAAATGCAGAATTTCGGCACTTTTTTTATTCCTCTTGAACAGGGCTACAGTTCTGATTTTCTGGAGTAAAAATTGATTTCATACCCAAATAATAAAACGCTGTCACTCAAAATTGTTCAACGTTTCTGAAATTATTGAAATTATTACCATTTCTGTAGTTTATAAAATGTTTAAATTTCTTTATTTTTCAAAATTGTATGAACTTATTAAAATTTATGATATTAATACAAATTTTTGAAGCTGAAAATTAACATTTTTTGCAACACATTAAAAAATTTTAAGAATTGATAAATTTGAATAATTTTATAAATTTAAAGGTTTTTGAAAGTTTTTAACATTTTAGAAACTTGACTAATTTGATAGAATTTTGAATATTTGATAACATAAAGAAATATAAAAAATTTCGATAAGTTTAAAATCTTTTTACATTTTGGAAATTTGTACCATTTTATAATTTTTATAAAATTTAAACATTTTATGATATTGAGAAACTTTAATATTGTTGGTATAGTTTTAGGAATTTTAAACCTGTAAAATTATTTTGAAATACGCGAAAATTTGATAATCCAAAAATGTTTAAAAAATTTTCAACCTGATCTCAGTAAATGATCAGAAATTAATGTATGAACTCACGCAGGTTTTTAGAGATATATGTAAGACACCCCGCCCTACCCTTTTTCTTGTCGTGCATTAAAAATCATTAAAAATTACTCAGCTATCAACATTTTTCAGTATTAATCAATGTATTTTAGGCCCAATAAAAATATTCTTACAGATGATATCATATTTTCTTAATAAATGCAATTGTGAATTTATTTTGTACCGATTAATGTATAAAATGGTAAAATACAATAAGATTGTTAAGGCTTTATAGTTATTGGACTGAAATTATAGCTTGCGAGCGACATTTTTTACTTATGTTTTATTTAAATTGAATAATTGACAAATGTTGATATTTTGAACCAACATCTTTCAAATTTAACAAATTGTTTAACTTTGGTGGTTCTTATTCAAACACGAAGGTAAGGCTAGATAACTCATAAATTGACTAAAACATCAAACTTTAACTTTTCAAAATCATGATTGCTATAGATGATCAATTTAATTTCAAACCAGGCAATATTTGAAGAAAAGTTTAGGTGATAGTGTCTAAATGAATAGCTATTCAGATATGTAATTCTGTAGTGGAAATAAAGATATCCGTATTTTATAGTTTCCTCAAATTTTTTTTAATTGTAACAATCATTCTAATGTTACCTATGAATTCTCAAAAATTGAAATAAAGTTTTTTTATAAAATTGTTGCTACTGTAAATAATTATTTTTCGTAACCAACATTTTTTCATTATTATAACTTTAAAAAATAAATAAAATGACTTGGATGACTTGGATGAATATTTTTCTGAAAGGGCAGATTTATGTACAGAAAATAAAAATAAAATAAAACGTTTTTTTTTACTAAATTGATATATTTTGCGAGGAAATCGTCTACATTTTTATTTGTTTATAAAAAGTCACTAAAAATCATAATTTATGCTCTCTTAATACGAGGGTAGTTCAATTAGTCCTTAGAATGACCAACAGATGGCGCGGGAATCGCTCCAAATCATCTGTTTTCAGTCAGCACCACTCCCGACTAGATATATGGTGCAGTCACAGTCCACA
>NC_046664.1:47675083-47692776 GCF_010883055.1 Belonocnema kinseyi
CTCTTTCATCACGACAACGCCCGAGTTCACACATGCTTCGTTTCAATGGCTAAAATTGAAGAACTAAAATTTGAATTGGTCGAACACCCACCGTATTCACCATATTTAGCGCCCAGTGACTTTTTTTTATTTCCAAACTTGAAAAAATGGCTCGGTGGACAGAGATTTCCAGACAACGAAGACGTCATTGTCTCTGTAAGTGCTTATTTTGAAGAACTTCCGAAAAAGCACTTTTCTGAAGGATTAAAAAAACTTGAAAAGCGATAGACCAAGTGTATAGAGCTCCAAGGAGATTATGTTGAAAAATAAAAAAAAAATTACCCAAAGAAATTGTTTTTATGCTTCATTCATGTGTGTGGATTCTTACAGTTATTACCTCGACTTTGGTACAATCATCGTTATGAAAAAAAGCTTATTTCTTCGTTTTTTGCATGGTGATTTTTTTCAAGTGAGCTAGGCGAGAAAAGATTACAAAAACCCTAAACTGAAAGCTCGACATAGCATTTTAATGCAAATTATAAAAATGCATTATGTTTTGCTGGAAAATGCCTAGAATTGATGGAATTTGTTTTTTAGTAGTCAGTAACTAGTAGCTTGGTACATGGTATGAGAACAATTTGTCAGATATCCATGTAATTTCGTGAATAATCTCCAAAGTTTGAGAAAGAATGGACAAACTTGATGTGGAAAATCCAAGACCTTGCATTACCTTTATTAATCAATAATTAAAAAAGTATTACCAAAGAATAGGGAAAATACTCTCAGAGAATTCACAAACTGGCCCGATAATTCTATAGTTGCAAATTCATAAATTATAAAAATTAAGTCTTACAAACTCTATTTTTCTGTTAATATTTAAAACATAAATTTTCAGAAACTTTTAGAATGAAATTCGATATCTTCGCAAACAAGTTCGATAATTGCGCATACGTTTCTAATAGAAATAAGAATCAATCTTTCATCTTCTTACTTGTACCGTTTGGCGGAAAATTTTCAAAAAAATCTCCTGGGATCGACAGAAAGTTTACACATACACGCAAAATACTGTTATAGCCGCTGTACAATAAATTGAAAATGATCGATTCCGAATCGTGCGCAAAGGTAATGATCAAAACTAATAACATCATTGAGAAAAATGCGATTAACGATTAGCAAAATGCACTCCATGGTATTTAAAGCAGTTTTCTCAGCATGTTTACTTTATTTCATGTCTATAAATGGTAGGCACTCCCAGATTTTGAATTTTAATTTGTGAACAAAAATATCATTCGATACACGGAACCTTACCAGCAGGGGCTCTCTGCTCATCCGCTTAAAGAACTAAGAATCATCATTCGTATGATGGGTTAAAGGAGGGGTGTGGAGGAGGGTGGGGGTTGTGCATGCGGGATGTCTTGGGATTGGTCCATATATTTACAGAAAAACTAGATACTTTGGAACACTGCTTTAATATTTGTTTTAGATTGTAGTTTAGTTTGAAAATCACCATTTGCACCAGTTGGATTTATTTCATAAGGCACCCCATCTCGGAATATTCCCACTCCAAATCCACCCTTGGTATGCACGGTATCATTATCTCGAAAATTTGGCTTTTGCTGTGTTTTTGACTTGATTGGCGGTTTTAATCTCGGTTGTGACTCAGTTCGCGTTGGTATACTTGTGGATGAACCTGTTGGTGAACCTTATGATGAACTCGTTGTTGAAACGCTTGATGAACTTGTTGATGAATCGATTGGTGGACCAGTCGGTGAACCTCTCAGTGGACATATAGCTGCAAAGAAAATATATTTATTAATTATTTAAAAGTTAAAATAATTGTTTACTTAGACTTGAGAAATTTATCTATAAGTTGCAAATATAATAATATATGTAAATATACTTTCGGGTTGGCTGGAGGTCATGCAAACCTAAGCAAGATCCGGCTTAAGTTTACGAAATGGCTTTGTATTTGCTTAGGGGGAGGTCATTTTTGAAGTAACTTTCAGCGAAAAAACCGATGGTGACCTACGAGCCGACCTTCAACTTGAACTTCAAAGTAATTTCAAGGTAAGGTTTGTGTTATTTATGTTAAGATTTACCCAGTGACTATGACACGGACCTGACTATATTTTTAAACCTACAATTTCTCCACTATTTTGATTTCCTACGTCAGAAATAGGTTTTTCTATTAAAAAACAAAAATTTCATCTTGAAATTATCTTTAATGTCAAGTTCAACTTCAAATTTTAGGTCACACATTTGAATGAAATTTTAGCCGAACAGTTATTTAGGTGTTTTCAGAATTTTTGGAAACCCTGTGTAAAACACACAATTGGCGCATTCAGAGGACAGTTTTTGGACAGAAATTAAGAACTTACGCTCAAGTCTCCACTTGAAAAGCTGAGAATCATCATTCAAATTTCAAAAATGTAACAAAGGGGGAGGGTGTGCTCTAATTCAACTGCTACTAAATACATATGAGACTGAGGGTGTGCTTGTCTTATTTTCAGTAGAAACTGTAAAGAAAATGTAAGAAATAATATAAAGGAGGCACGTTTCAGAAAATATTCTCTTTTTTTTGGAAAATTTTTAAACCATAAAAAGATTTTTTTCAGGGAAACCTCACCTTTTTTAATATTGTTTGAATGTTTCTACTAGTATAAAGAATACAATCTATCATGTTTAAACAATGCAAAGATAAAAGCCTTAAAAAAATAAGAGGGGTTTTTTGTAGAATTTTTCTAAATGTTTCGAAACTTATATCAACATTTTTTGTGTTTTATGCTGTAAGTAATTTCCGATTTATTATATTAAATATTTATATATATATATATATATTAAATAATTAAAAATGCCAAAAAATTCGTTCTTGAGTGTTTTTTAAGCGTTTGTAAAAAAAAGAATGAAAAATTATGGAAACCTTCTACTCGGTTTTATAACAGAGAATGTAGTATTAGGGTAGTCTAAAAATGTAGTGGACATTTTTTTATTATTAAATTAAAGTTTAAAGTCGCATCAACTGCAGTGTTCATCAGCGACAGCAATATAATTCATACATTATGCGCTAGTAGAAGAAATATTAATCGCATTTTTTAGATGTGTAGTGTATTATACTGAGCACTGAATATGAATATCAACACAGTTAATATATTTAAAAACTCACGAAAACAGAATGACACATAAACACTGTATGAATTTTTTTCTAGATGAGATGCCGGATATCGATAGCTAACAGATATTTAAGTACATTATTGATTGTAATTGGGACGGATCGCATTTTTGACATACATAGTTCTTAAAGTAATAAGAACTATGCAAATAAGAACTATGCTTGACATGCATAGTTCTTAAAGTCTTTATAATGTACTGGAACCGACATGGCAGGTACAGGGAGTAGGCTTGCTGATTTTGCTAGAGGGTCTGCTATCTCATTTGCTTCGATTCCCAGATGAGACGGTAGCCAGGTTAAGATTATTTCCTTTCCTCGGTTTCTTAGAGTCCAATATGATTCTTGAATTCCTTGTACTATGCAATAAGATCTGTTGGATGTTTCTTGTATCCGTCGTGATAATTCCCCAAAAATATGTTGTTATATGCAGGATTATTTGGCGTGTTGGCTATTGCAATAGCGTAAGTCAGACTAAGCTGCTTTCTTCTTATAGCTAGAGGTCGTTCTTGAAATTCTGCGAGAATGCTACTTGTTGGGCTGGAAAAATTGCTCCCAAAGCGATTTTCAGGCTTGTATTATGTATGGCAGAGATCTTTTCTAGATCACTAGATTTGGCAGAATTATAAATTGAGGATCCATAATCCAGTTGAGATCTGACAGCAGCTTTATAGGTTTTGTTAGCAATATTCAGAAACTCATAGAAACAAACACAGCATTTGCCAGTAAAGAAAAATATAATTGTAAATCAAAAGATACAAAAGGTCTTGCACAATGGTTTTGAATCAACTAACTCATTTAGTAGGTTTTCACGTCACAAAAATAAAGAAACGTCGTACGCGATAAATGAACGCAGATGTCAAAACACATTTAAATTAAGAAATCCAACACTTCTCCTTGAGATAACCTCTGGATAAACAATTTAAACTTTAGATAGTCCTAGTAAATGAAGACATTGTTCATGTTTAGGCCTGGGTAAAGCTTTGACCAGAACATCAGATTTCACGTGCTCCAAGGCCACTTGACCACTTGTCTTCAACAAACAATTTTGTTGACTTGACACCTGTCCTCACTAGTTCCATCAGAAATTTATATCTGGTGAAGGAACGCTTGTCATCTATGGGTCCTCTGCAATCATTGAATCGACTCAACACGCTAGCCATGTGAGCTAAAGTTGGACGTCGTGACCTGCTGCTCCGTAGACTTTCCGTGGTCTACCAAATTGTCCAGTCCGCACTTTAGGTGGCCTACCTCGTCTTGTTGCACCCACAGGAGCTGCAACATCAAATTCAAGGAAATCCTTGACTTCCGAAGAAGTTCCTTTATCGTAGCCACCCTCATCGTTGGGAATTACTTGCACGTCCTTTATGACCCGATGATCGGAGTCTCGATTGTTGCAGAGATCAACTTTAACAACGAGTTCGTCGCATTCTGTTTCGTCAGAATCACTTGATGATTTTTTCTGAAGAAATTCTTTCGACCGAAATTCCTTGGAACCCTCGGTCGAACGGATCGGAGTTTTCTCCAAGAAAATGACATCACTAGATGTGTCAGCCTTCCTTTTATCCTTCAGCCAAACACGGTATGCCTTGGATTCCGCGCTGTATCAAAGGGAAATTCCTTTTTCTGCTCGCGGCTCGATTTTTCCTAAACTTGGTGATCTGTCCTTTACTAACACATCACTACCGAAGCGTCTGAAGTATGACACATCTGAATGCTTCCCAAACCAAGCTTCGTATGGCGTCTTTCCGTTAAGCTTTTTAGAAGGTGTTCTATTGCGGACGTAATTCGCTGTATTGACAACTCCTGCCCAGAACGTTGCTGATAATCCTGACTCTATTAAGAGACATCTTGCTGTGTCCATCAGTATTCTGTTACGCCTTTCAGAAACTCCTTTCTGCTGCGGATTGTAGGGAACTGTCAATCCTCGTATTATTCCGTGCTTTTTGAATAATGCGTTGAAACTTTTATTGCCGTACTCCTTTCCGCTATCTGTTTGTAGGACTTTGAATTTGGTCTCCAGCTATGTGCTCACAAGTGCTCTAAAATTTTCAAATTCACCGATTGCTTCAATCTTTTGACTGAGAACTTTAACCTCACACCACCCAGTCGGTGAGTGTGTGTGTTCACCCACTGCTGTCACTCTTTCAGATAACTTCGGAAAAGGAGGGCGACAAATCTTCCCCTTGATGCAGACACTGCATTCGAAATCTTCGTCCAGATCACCGACTTTGATTCCTTGAATAGATCCAGCCCTGATTGCCTGACGAAGAGATTGAAAATTCAAATGTCCTAGCCTGATATGCCAATCTTTAAGGGAATTTTTCTTTGGCTTCTTAGCCGCGACGACTGCTTCGAAAATCTTCTTACACTCGGAGACGTCTGTATCTCGAAAATAATATAATTCCTTTTCACGTTTTGCAGTAAGCAACACTTTCTCGTCTTGATCAACTACCTCGGCCTTGGTGCTTGTAAAAATTACCTTGTAACCTTTATCAGTAATTTTTTCCACCGAGGCAAGGTTTGTACGTAAATCCGGAACGTACAAGGCGTCTCGAAATTTTACCGCTTTTATGGTGTCGTTGACTTCCGTCACAGATGAAGCGATACCTTTTTCTAGTATTTCCGTATTTGACTGCTGGCTAGATTAACTTTTCTCCGATCACAATTTTTATTGATTTCCGCGAACAATTCGATGTCGTTGCACATTTGAGATGTACTACCGCTATCGACACACGAACCATCAAATTTCGCACCATTTTCGATTTTCAATATTTTGTCTGTTGACACATCCAACACTGTAAACATAGACAAATCTTCTTCGGAATCTTTAGCGTTTGAGGTTTGTTCTGTTGTCTTTTTCTCTGTCTTGCCATTTTTCGCCCGATGTCCAACTTTATCGCACTTCAAACGCTTCATCTTAGAATCCTCCTTGGTTAAGTCACTTGTTATGTGTCCCTACTTTTACGCGACCATCGCGTGTTGAACCCGATTGCGATTTGTCTCGTTACGCGCTTCGAATTCTTCCGCGACCTTGATTCTAAGTGTTTCCAAACACGGCAGTTCATCACGTGATGATATCGCACGTCTAAATTTCTTGGAACTGTCTGGTAAACTGTGAAGCAGCATCACGGTTAGTAAGTCTTGTTGATTTCGACCTCCATCTCTGCCAACTTGTCTACGACGTCGAAGATTAGTCGAGAATGTTCCCGTGCGTTGTCGTCATCCTGCATCTTCATGGACATCAAATTATTCAGTAGTGCAGCTTTCCGCGCTGGGCCCTTGGACTGATAAATACCTTCCAACTTGGTCCAAATTTCTTGTCAGGTCACACATCCCTTTATTTTCTTGATTTCATACGAGCTTATTTCTAGCACAATATAAGACTGTGCCTTTAGATCAGCCTCCTTCCATGCACTTACAGCTCTCTGATATGCTGCATCACCAGGAATCACTTCGGGATTTACTTTAGTTCCACTTACGTGACCCCAAGCGTCATTCTTTATAAGAACTGCACGCATTTGGATTTTCCAAGTGTCGTAGTTTTCCTTTTTCAGGACTTCAAATCTCATACCGGTTGCACTCATCTTTATTTCGATGTACTATTGAACTTTCGCGAACCAACACGTCGAAAAGAACCCGAACTGTGACTTGGCAAATTTTATGTTTCTAAAAATGCACCTGGGCCCATAACCTGTTAGCAATCTTCAGGGAAACTAGCTCATAGAAACAAACACATCATTTGCGAGTAAAGAACAATATAATGGGAGATCAAAGATACAAAAGGTCTTGCACAATGGTTTTGAATCAACTAAGTCATTTAGTAGGTTTTGACGTGACAAAAATAAAGAAACGTCGTACGCGATAAATGAACGCAAAGGTCGAAACATATTTAAATTAACAAATCCAACAGGTTTTAGTCAGAACTTTTTGGTCTGCTCCCCAATTCCTTTTTGCAAGGTTTTTTATGACGCTGCGTCTGCTTTTACAATTATCCTTCTAATATTTACGGTGGGGCGCCATGTTAGTTTGTTATAAAAGATAAGCCCAAGAATCATGATTGTTTGAATTACGAATTTATTAATTTCATTAATCAATTTATTTTTAGAGAATAATATACAAGTGGTTTTTGTTTTTGAAAAAATAAAGCCATTCTTTTTAGACCAGACTTGCAGTTTATTAAGACAGTTTTAAATAAGTTGCTGTGTTGTTTGTAGATCTATTCCACTACGGAAGATTGTCATATCGTCGGCAAAAAGAATTTGTCTGAAAGGTCGAGGAATATAGAGGGTTATATCATTGAATGTAATTAAAAATAGTGTAACACTAAAAACGGATCATTGGTGAACTCCACTTTCGAGCTCAGTTTCTTTTGAAAGATGTTTTTCAGACTATTTCGTAGCATTTTTCAATATCTAAGGAATTAGCTAAGAGATGTTGATCACTGATGAATGCATCACGTATGTTCGTTTCAAGTTGTACAAGGGGATCAAGTGTAGATCGATGTTGTCGGAAAGCACTCTGATTCACATTGAAGAATTTTTCTTCCTCCAGAAACCATCTGAGTCTGTTATTTGTTAATTTTTCCATTAATGTACACATATTACATGTTAACGCGATGGGTCGATAACTGCTAGCTTTGAGTTTATCCTTACCTGGTTTAAGAATTGAAAGAATCAAAGATTCTCTCCATTTATTGGGAAAAACTTTGTACTTCCAAATACAGTTGAACAGAGTAAGAAGATACTCTAGAGATTTGGATAAAAGGTTCTTGAGAAGTAAATTCGGTATCTTGTCGGGTCTAGGGCTAGTACTTTTGCACTGATTGAGTGTGGATGTGAGTTCCGATGGTATTATTATTATTATTACACCATTAAGCCATACACCATTTCGGTGTAGGCGTGACTACGCCATTTCGTGACTACACCACTTCAGTGTAGACGTGACTCACTCGGTGGGGAAAGGAGTAATGTGAGGAAGGGGTAGAGAACTTTTAGATTAATACAGAATTTTCGTGTCATTTATGTAAATAAAATGTTCGTTCCGCAACGCTGCTCCGGCCCAGGTTGCTGGTCAATCTCTAGCAATCCCCCTAAATGAAGATCCTCACAAAGACGTTAAGTGAGGTTCCCTAATTGACTCCATTTATGTCCAAAGTCTTTTGTTTCAGGCGTTATTCACTCTACTGACACTCTTTTTAATAACTATTTGCCGCCATACTTTTCTGTTCTGGAATACTTCTCTAGCTTCTTTTACGTCCATGCACTTTTTCATGCAGGCTCTCGTGTTTTGGTGGCTTCTTATGTCTGTTCCAATTAGGATCTCATTCACACATAGAAGAAGTGGAGTATTAATAGTTAAGTTTTTGATTTCATCTAATCTGTGGTCTTTAAGGCTCTCATTGTCGGTCTTGAAGGCAAGGAAATTTAGGTCGTAGTTTGCATTACTAGAATTTGAATTATAGTTATTGACTAGCTCTTCAGAAATTTCTTTGGATTCTCTAGAAATATTACCATTATATTTGATTAAGGTAACGATGCGAATATTGGATGACGTCCCCTCGATTATGTTGATCCTTTTCTATACCTCTGATCTTGGGGTGTTGTATTTAAGAGAAAAAGTATAGTCGATCCAAGAACCTCTGTTACTTTGCTTCTTCATCCTTCGTGAGTAGACTCGAAGTTTCTCAAATTAAATTTTATTTTCGAGTGCATTATGCTTTTTATATAAATTATAAGCGTGCCTTTTTTTATTAAGTGCTTCCTTCGCTTCTGGATTCCACCAGGGTGCTTGATGTTTGTATCATTAAAGGGAAGTTTTAGGTATAGATTTATCCTCTGACTTTGCAATTGCATCGACTAAGGCATTAACGATATCACCCACTTCGAGTTCATTAACTTCTGAAGGTGGCTTTGAACTGGCTATTTTAGCATACAACTCAATATGAAAACTTCCCCAATCGGCTAATGTAATTTTTCATCTAGGTGTATAATTATACAGGGTTGACTGAGGATTTTGCATTTCTGTTTTTAATGGAAAGTGATCGCTGTTGTAAAGATCCTCGAAGGTTTCCCAATTTATGTTTTATGTTATGCTTGCACTGCATATTGATAAATCAACCGAACTGAATGTAGCATTTGAAATGTCAAAACGTGTAGGTTAATTTTTGTTCAGAAGGACAACGTTAGGTTCATTCAAAAGCTGTTCAATTATCCTGCCTCTGACATCAGTATGGTTTAAGCGCCAAAGGGAATTATGGCTATTTAAATCATCCAGTAGAGTAAATGGTTTGGAAAGTTGATCAGTATGTTGTTTAAGCTTAACGAGACTTATTTCATATCAATTTGGAATGTCTACATTGCAAATGCATATTTTAGATGGGGTAAGGATAAGCACCGCGATAGCTTCAAGATTACTATTGAATTGCTACACCCCCAATGGCAAAATTTGTATTCGGACGATTTTTGAAAACGGACGTAAAATTTCTAATTTGTGCGCAAAATAAATCCTTGAAATTTGCTTCCTGGAAGCACATCATAGATGGAAATTGATCCTTAATAAGTAATTCAAGAAATTCAAGTCGAGATTAGAACCCATTTAGGTTCCACTGAATAACCCTCAAAGCCATCTGGTTTTCCGCTGCGCGCTCTGCAAAGCCCGGATAAAATTCTTTTATTATCGATGTCGGAGCTTGGGTGTTGTCAGTATATTTTTTGGCAATATAAGCTGTATTAGATCCTCCTCTTGCCTTTTCGAAGAAACCTGTAAATTCAAGTAATAAGGAGTGTATTTATCTGGTGAATCTTGAATAATTTATTTTACTGGACCTAGACCTTCATCATTCGTTTTGCTTTTCGTATTTGTAGAAGAATCATTTATTTTCTTTCTCTTTTTTGACTTACCTTTCTTGAAGGGTTCTTCGATATTTGTGGGGTTGTTATTTTCGAGATTTTGTTCCAGGTTAGGTGAAATTTCTGAATTTTGTTATGAAGAGCTATTGGAATGGGAACGCTTCCGTGCTGCATTTCCATGAATTTAGGGCCTGGGTTTGGGAGTAGAGGAAACTTGCATGGTTGGAGGTTTGAAGAGTTATCTTTGAGTTGGCCTGAGATATCTGTAGCTAAAGTTTTATCAGAAGGGACGGTTTTGCTGTTATTTGCAATGTGTCCTAATTGTTTGCTTCAAAAGCACGTTACAGTATCTGTAGATGAGTAGATCATGTATGAAGTCTTATCATTAGTTACTTGTAAGGATTCTGGTATGTTTGAGACACCGGCAGGGTGAATATATATCTGCCTTCTAAAACTTAAGACGTGAGAAAAACCTGGCCCGAACAAACCAGCCATTAGAAAGGTTACTGTAGCAGTTGCCACTATTCCAATATCTTCCAGTGATTTCTTGAGTACAGAGTGTGGAATAACAGGACATACGTTAGATAGAATTATCCGTTTATTTCGAGTTCTCAAAGGTCGTATGTCCACAGTGCGTTCACCTATGTTTATTGTTGTATCCTTTTCTGTAAAAGCATCGACAGTTTTTTGACTATCTAAGAACATACATACCCTTCCATTGGAGATCCTAGAAGCAAATCTAATGCTGCTGGGATTGACGAGTCGTCCTTCAGCATTCGCATATTCATCGATAGAAAATCCTTCAATAAAGTCAATGACAATAGACTGGTCTTTCTTAGGAAATTAATCACGGTTGTTGTCGCGCATCTCAATCTTGCTCTCTTTCAGGAATTCAAATTGGGTGTTGGCGTAACCCATAGACACTTTTATTTCGAGTGTATCCGACCATATACCTCTTATTATACTAAGTGGGCCACTAGTAATGATGAACTAGTGTATGCAAATATAATAGAGATTACTTAATTTAAATACACGCGTATATTCACACTTTACTTGATTTTCTCTTGATTTTGTTATTGTTTTAATTTGTTCAAAGTAGCATTACAGATTCTCAATGACCGCACACCGGTATTCTCTGAGTGGTTACCTCTCCATGGTAAATCTTTGAAGTACCTTATGGTTTCTTTCTTATCGACCGTAGTTGGTTATCATATATGAGTTAGAACTGAGAGAAGATCGGTGATGAGCTAGTTCGAAAGTGGTGGCCTTATCCTATGCCATGTATGATAAGGTAGTTTATGCCTATCAAGTGCAGTTGTTCCTTGCGTGAGATTAGATTCACTTTTTAGATTATATCACTATGATATGGGCGTCTAAAATTGTCGGCCATTTTGTTTAGTCTGACAAATGGACCAAACAATGAGATCAAGTTGACCTGAATTGATAGATCATTATGATCCTTAAAGTCAAATAATCGCTCGACCAAAATGTTCTACAAAAAAGTTAATCCTTTTTTGTTTACTATGTCAGCCAAAGGGACTTTAGTACAAGGCTCGAACACGCTAACTGATTTGAGGTGAGATGAAAGTGCACATATTAAAAGCGGTTTTTTGTTTAGGACTATTTTGCGGTGATATAAGAGACAGTTCCCCCACCGAAGCGCTGGACGAAGCAATGACCATCGCAACGTCCAATAATGCTCGTGTTAAACTCCTCTGATCTTTTTAACTTCCTTCAACTTCTTTAAAATAGCTTAAAATCTTTCCAAATAGATTAAAATTAACTAGAGTCCTTTAAACCGCCCTAAAATCTTGTACCCTTGTACAACTTGTAACTTTGATTGTTCCCAGAAGAAACATCGGTCGTAAAACAGCTGTTGTGCTTTATTTTTATCAAGTATTTTCGAAGATTGATAGAATTAAATGTTGTGTCGTGTTTTTTTCTTATCCATGCCCATTGAAAAGTAAAATGTGCTGTAGTAATATATATTATTGTTGTACATGTGCCTTTTCTCTTCACTAACTTTTTTTTTTAGTTTTACAATCTGACGAAAAATGTTTTTCAATTCAGATAAAAAGGTTTTTATATAAAATCATGAGGTTTTACATGGAAAAACATTTTTAAAGATCAAGTATTAACAAGTTAAAAAAATGCTTTAGTTTAAAGCAGGAAGAAGATGCATTTTAATGGACATCCAACAGATTGCAGATCTCCATTTCATCCATAATCTCTTTCCAAATTTGAAATGTGGAATATTTTTATCATTAAAAAAAGAAAAGTGAATATTTGTAATAGCCTGAGGAGTAGAAGGAGTTAATTATAAAAAAATGTAGGAACATTGTTTTCATCTGAATTTTTAAAATTTTAGAAAACCTTTTTAACCGCAAACTTCGCTGAACCAACACTAAAGTTTGGCTAAGTTTGATGAAAGTTGATAGAACCTCGACAAGTTCTATACTTATGAAATCGATTGATTCAGATCTTAAAACACATTTTAAAAAATTATACCATAGCACTCAATTAAATATTCGAAATTTAGCTTATTTTTATAGTTTTCCAAAAATGGGTGCAAATTTATTCAAGACATGGAATTTCGTATTGAAAGAATTATCACAAGTGCATATTGAAGGTTCCAAAAAGAAAAAAATACCCTGTCAATAGAAATAATCCCTTCACTTGCGAGTCCATAAAAAGCACGTTACTAAAAGATTTTGTCATATCAAATGAAACGTAAAATAGGTAATAATTCATATATGAGAATTATAAAGGTTTAAACACATGTCTTGCTTTCGACAAAAAAATAAACATAACGACATCTGAATGTAGAAAAAATAAATCACTGTCAGTAAAAGCTGGCTGAAGTTTAATAAACAAATATTGCATTTTTTTGCACTCACGCACATTAAATTTCATAAATTAAAATTTATAAAAAAAAATCTTTGAAATTATCATTGGTTTAGCTTTCACTAAAATCATTAATTTCCGTTTAAAAATTGTTTAATTAACCTTCAATTTCCCTATGATGAAGTTTTTATTTTTTATTTTGTAGAAAAATTAACGAACCTGAAGTTAGCCATGCATATAGATTTTCAATTTCGACCTTGAATCAAAAATGCAATTATAGTCATAGCCAAAAAGTAAAAACACCAACGGAAAGGTCTGAACCATAACTCTAGGTATTTAAAAAATTTTTTTTCAAAGTCATTTTTAAGCACTTACGTTGTGAATTAATATTTAATCTTTCTTATAAAGAATAACAAAAATCCTATAGAAAAAGTAAAGATACACTGAGAGACTTTTTGTTAGAATAAATGATAAGAATGAATGAGAATCTAATAAAATATCGTTTCAAAACAGGGAAAATAGGGTTTGCGTATCAAAAATTAAGATAGTGGTTTTCAGCCGTCAAAACTAATATTTTTGCTTGAACAAATGTAAAGGATGTTGCATTAACTCTTATAAAACCTGCGAGAATTTGAAAGTCACTACATCAAAGTTAACAATTGAAGTTAAAACGATAGTCATACATTTGTTTGAAAGAGTGAAAACATCATTTGAAGTTGCCATACAAAGCATATGAGAATCTCAAACCACTGTATGAAAAATAACTCACTCCACTAAAAGATTTAGCATTCAGAAGGAGAAACTAAATACACAAATTAAATCCAACTAAATACAAAAACACGCGTACAATTATTATTTTTAATATTATACACTTAATTTATTCACTACATACATCATCGCACGCTTAATAGCTATGAAAAATCGGAACGGCTGCGACGAGATTCGACCCTAACTTACCTAAAGCACGAATTCATTCCCTAACAACTAAACCCTTATTGTATAAATTTCGTGATAAAGAATTCGTAATATTTTAAATAAAATACTGAATGAATCTATTTAAAGTAGAAAGAGTTGACTTTTATTTTAAATATTGTAAATCATAACCTTTTGGCTCGATCGGAAAATGGCGGAAACAATCGACGAGCATTCTCAGCATTATCAATGCTTAGTTTAAACATTGTTTTTGTCCGCTCCACGCACACACCTTTACGATATCCTGTGGCGCATATAGATTTAACTATTTATCCTTTATTATAAAATAAACTAAAAGTTCTACAGGAAAAGCAAAGATAGTTCTAGATTCATCTCGGCAATATCTCTAGGTATTGTTTTTCGTAATTTCTCGAATTAATTATACAAACAATTATATAGTTTATAATTTTTAGAAATTAATTTAACAATTTTCGTAAACAATTAAGAGCTTATAAGTTAAATATAACATACCTTGACGTTTCACAAATTTGAAAAAATTTTAAACAATGCAAAAAAGTTAGTTTAAATATTTTTTTTGCCCCGTTCACGCACACACCTTGACAATGTCCCATGGCGCATATCGATTTGCTTATTCAACCTTAATATAAAATAACTAAAAGTCCTATAGAAAAATGTAATATAGTTTTTAATTCATCTCGGTAATTCTCCAGATATTTTTTTCATTTAAAATATTAATTATTTAAAAAATTTCATTGTTTATAACTTTTAGGAATTTATATAACAATTTTGGTGAATAATTGAGAGTAAATAAGTGAAACATAACATACCTCAAACTAACTTTTATGCAGAGTTTAAAATTTTTTTCGTTTATGTTACGTCAAGGTGTGTTATATTTGACTTATTAACTCTTATTTATTTGCCAAAAGTGTTAAATAAATTCCAAAAATTATAAACGATATAATTGTTTAAATAATTCATTTGAAAAAGAATAAAAAAGACTCCTAGAGATATTGCCGAAATGAATTCAAAACTATATTTACTTTTTCTATAGGACTTTTAATTTATTTTATAATAAAGTTTGAATAATTAAATATATATGCGCCTTGGGACATCGTAAAGGTCTGTGCGTGAAGGGGGCACAAACAATGTTTAAACTAACTTTTTTGTTGTGTTTAAAATTTTGTTTTCATTAACACTACGTAAAGTTATGTTATGTTTCACTTATTCACTCTTGATTTTTTACAAAATTGTTGACTAAATTCTTAAAAATTGTAAACAATATAATTATTTTAAAATTTTTTGAAATACCTGGGTACATTACAAAGATGAATTTAGAACTATCTTCACATTTTCTATAGGACTTTTAGTTCTTTTATAATAAAGGTTAAATATTAATAAACAACGTAATTGTTTCAAAAATGACTTTTTTACTAGTAAAAAAATGTGCTAAAACTGTGCTAAAAAAACTGTGTTAATTAAAAAATAAGTATTTGTTCAAAATACAAGAAAGAATTCAAATTATATTCATGAGTGAATTTTCAGTAACAAAAGCATGATCAAAAATGCAATAAATTTTGCCTGACAGCAAATAAGCCTCGAAGATTTTAGTATGAAATTCCTGTTCTCGATATTTACAGATATATGAAATATTTTGATGTGCGCGACTGTGTTAAATTTAGATACTTCTGGGTATGGAATTGGAAGGTCATTATTAGGGTGTTCTGTGATCGGATATAATATTAAAATGATCCGCTTCAGAGAAATCTAAAATTCTGGTTATTGCGATTATAAAACAAGAATTCATGTCAATGGTAATTACTTTTTTTATTATGTAAGCTTAACATTGAATAATTTTTTATTTTTTCATTTTCTGGCAATGTTCATCTGCGACAGCAACATCCTCGCTACGTTGGCCCATGCCGTGGACGGTCGAACTTCATTATTTCAATCTGGTGGGATGAGAAGATATGTATTATTCATGATTATGTTATGCCCTGCCTATCGCCGTTTATTTAATTTGTGGAAAAAATATCAAGTTTGTTATCTCAACTAAAAAAAATATGTTTATAACTTAAAACTACTTGGATGCTTCGTCTACATTAAGAGTCAAAATATATATTCTGACTTGTTTATGTGCACCAATTTTGATTATTTCGAAACAAGGATATTCAGATAGTAATTTAATACAAGTAAATATAAACTAGTATTCTTAAGAGAGGTGGGAAGTAAATTGGAAATTTTACGGACACATGAAAAAATGGACTTTGAGAAAAAATATCTCATATTTTTAAAATATGTACTATTATTGCTGATGGTATTGTCTGAAGAAGAGAAGATTATGTTTCACGATAAGATTGAACAACCTAAAGAGACAGTACATTAAAAATTGTTTTGAACGAAAATTTAGAAGCGCAAACTTTAAGAACGTCTCATTATGTAACAAACTCGCACGCAAACGCTCAAAAAGTAGTATGCTTCTGAAAATCAGTTTAAAAAATATTCATTGGAAGATTAATTGGCGTAACATGCTTGCACAGACGGACTTAAGCTGATATAAGTATGTGTTTCTAAGCAATATAGCAGAATTGGTACATTAGAGACAGTTATATAACAAAACAAAAAAGAGGGAGGAAAAGGAAAGAGATAAACCACTTCGCTGTAATTTCTCAAATTCATCCTCCGTCTTGTTTATGCAACTGGGTACCAACATGTTTCGAAGTAAGTTTAGGCTTCCTTAACAGAAAATTTTTTTTAATATAAAACTACAAGTATATATATATATATGTATATGTTTCTATCTTAAGATAACATTAATTTGAAGTATCGATATGAATTCGATGTTCCTTATTCAATTGCTATTTACATTTTTTTGGTAAATGTGTTGACCTTTAATATTTTTGAAAACTTTTATACGTCTTTTAAAGTTTTTAACAACAATCACCAGACATTCCGAGATATTACTCTTTCTTGTGTCAATGTATTTGAACTATAAAAGGCTTTATTATATTTTTTGAGATCTCTTTTTAAATTAAATGCATTATATTCCTGTCGTTTTATGTGCAACATTTCAAAGAATTCCCTCTTTCTTTAATGTCTTTTGTTCTGTTAAACTTTTATAATATTACAATCAAAATCATATTCATACCGTGTCCATGTAATCACATCTTTTTTGGCAAGATTTTTTCTTCAACCCACATAATACCATATTAACCCGGGTTAAGGAAATTCGTATAAAACCCCTAAATACCTGTTAATTACTAAAAACAAGCGACGCTTTGCGTACAATTGTATTATCTATTTGTTTAAGAATTTATTTTAGTTTTTAAATTACCCGCTGGAGGAGGAATTGTATGCGTCTATCTTCACTCATTGATCTACCACCATTTTCTGTACTTATATATTGCAATAGTAGTTTCCCCTCGCTTCACCTTATAACCAGTTCTAGCTCTAAGTTTCTTCAGTTTACCTGTTTGAGTAAGAAAAAAATATTCATTATGTAATTTCAAGTTTAGAAACTTATTAACTTAGAAGAACTAAGTCATAATCAATTGTGAGTATTAACAATATTTGTCTAAGAATGATGGATACAGGCACGGAAAAGAAATACATTTGATAGAATAATAATATATTTTTTAAATAAAAATAATTTAATATTATTAATTTATATAAATTAATAAATATTAAATTATTGTAATATTTATATATTTATATTAATTTTTCATAATATCATGTGAGATTGCCCTACACAATTTGTTTTCTTATTTAATAAAACTGATTCGACGTGAAGACAGAATGAAACCAAAAATGAAACCAAAAAAGTTTTGTTAAATAAAAAAGTCAGACATTTTTATTTAACAAAACCAATTATTTTTCAATAGCACATTATCTTAAAAACAGTTTGAAGGACAAGCACTCAAATT
>NC_046664.1:47692876-47699985 GCF_010883055.1 Belonocnema kinseyi
TCGAAAACTGATTTTCAAGCCATCAGGGGCCAACTCGAGCGGCCTGAAGCGGCCAGGCAAATTTTATGCGTGGTTATAGAATCCGGAGTCTCAATTGTTGGACACAACTGACCTTTTTGTAACATTTTTTCGTACGATGAGCTGTTATTTATTCAAAGCCTCTTGAAAAATATGGTTTTTATAAATGTACACTCCCTTACAAACCACAATTTTAAATGTATTCAAGATAAATTTTGTTTATAACGTAAATGTTACACTAAGCAGTATGGCTATTTTTGTTATTATTGGAATTATTGTTACTAAGGAGAAAACTCAATTAAGAAAATAGATTAAAAAATTATTTTTTAAACATCTGGCACAAAATAAAGATTTTTACTGTCGTGGCGTTTTCTCATACAGCAAATAATTATTTATACAGAGCTTTATAAACATTATATTTTCATAAATCTATGCTCTCCTACCAGCCTCAATTTTCAAGTTATCAAAAATCTGCTTGCAGCTATTACCTTGACTTAGATAAAATTAACGTTATAAAAAAGGGTTATGGATAAAATCTTAAAAATTGTGGCTGGTAAGGTGGCACTTTGAAAAAAATATATCGTTTAAAAGGCTGTCAATGAATAGTGTCTCATCATACGATAAAATGCCACCAAAGTTAAAAGTTTCATCTTCCGTCAAAGAATAATAATAACTTTTTGCAAAGAACCAATTCTGTTCAATTAATGTTTTTAGGGTTTCGCACGACCCCCTCAAAACTATTGGGTCTATTGAGTTGATTTTTTGCATTGTAATATGCTTCAAGTCTCTAATGCGAAGAAAAATATAAACCATGAGTTATGTTCTTATTATTTTGCTAGGTTAAAAAATAAAAATTTATGCCTTTCTACACAAAACGACCCACTGAACACGCCGAGTATGAAAACTCTTTGATCTGCGGTCTTAATCTTTTGCATTAAATGTGTTTCAAGTGTCTATAGCTCGAAACTGTTTTATAATTTTGGAACCAGGGGAATTTTTTTAACCATCTAAACAAAAAATATTTCGAGGACTTATAAGTGTACGAAGAAGTGTAAGTGATCGCCTGACTAGATAGAAACTAAAAAAGTCACTATCTAGTAGCTAGGTATCGGGCATGAGACAAATTTACCAAACATTGATATATGTCAGTTAATAATCTGCGAAGTTTGAGAAAGAATTGATCAACTTGATGTCGAGATTTTAAAACGTTTACAAAAATATTATGATATATTAGGAAAAAGTTGTCAGGGAACTTACAAATTGGGCCGACAAATCTGAGAACTGGAAAGTAAGGTCGCCTGCACGTGTCCCGCATACAAAGACACGACGTGCGCGTGCACTTGGATGTGTAGTACAAGTTCGTCTGATGGATGGATAGACGTTTTATAAAATCTATATTTTTTTATCTCGACGGTTGCAAGTGTTCAATGTTTATGCATTCTCGATTTACGTTTAGATACTGGTGAGTCAGCAGTTACGTTTGACAGCTCTAATCGGCTTTGAAAGGGATTGGTATGGAAATATTTTCGCTGCTAATCGGGGATTCAAAAAGGACAAAATGGTATTCCTAGGTATTGGAATTTATAATACCTTTAAAAGCAAGCCTTCTTACTACGACAGCGCTCACCCTTCGGTTGGGCGGAAAATATAAAGGTCGCACGCTCTCCTGCTACTTGAGAAGCTGAGAATCATCATTCGTATTTAAAGCTGGGAGGAGGAAAGGCGGGTTGTAAGCACGCGCACGCCTTTAGGTCCGTACATATAATTAGGGAAAAATGAGACATTTTGACCGATTACTCTCTAATGCTTTTTTTCTATTGTCTTTATTTCTTAAATTACCATTTGAGCTAGTTCGATTCAAATCATAAGGTACCCCGTCTCGGAATATTCCAACTTTAGCTCCACGCTTGGCATGCACGGTATCATCATCTCGAATTTTTGGCTTTTGTTGTGTTTGTGGATGGGCTGGCGATCGTAACCTTGATAGTGAAAGTGAAGATAGTGCTGTGAGGAAAATATAATTACTAATTATTTGAAACCTAAATTATTTTTAACCTAAACATACTAAATTGTGCTACTAATTGCAAATATGCTTTTTACAGTCCCAGAAATTAAATTTATATGTGAATCTCGAGAATGTTTTATTTGTTCGAAAAAATATACATACCATAAATTTGAGAAAGGTCGGCTGGCGGATGTGAACTTGATAGCGACAGTGAAGCTAGTGCTGTGAGGAAAATACATACTAAATTGCACTATGAATTAAAAATATACTAATTATTGTCCAAGAAAGTACATTTTGTTGTGAATCCTAACAATGTTTTATTAGTTTGAAAAAATTAGACAATGGTAGGTCAATGGTAGGTCTAGAGGGTTATTTTGGCTTAAAATATTTTGAAAAGCCACCTATGCTATGTTAAAAACGAAGAAGCGCGTATTTTACAGTTTTATAAAAAAATATTTTTGATTTGTTACAATTAATCAAATATTAAAAACAAATCCTTAAAAGTTAACGTAAAGTGTTTATTTTGTAATAAAGTATTTCTCGAACAAGCGTAGGTATTCAAAATTGTCTTTTTTTATTTAATGTAGTGGCTGATTTTTTGAAACTATGAAAAGTGGATTTTTTGAAAGACCCCGGTCTCTAATTTTTGTTCAGAAATAGCTGTTTATATGTACTAGACACGTCGTGAGTTTTGCTCTTCGTAAAATACCCATTCACATTGAAAATATATTATTTTCGAAAAAACTACTTTTTTCATTTTTCTTAGAAATAAGGAAAGGCCGAAAAATATTTAGATACACGTTTATACACGTACATATATTCTAAAAGGTTTACTTGCTCTTTTGTGATATTTTGTATAGTTGACTGAATAAAATTGTATTTAATATAGAAACAATGTTCTCGTCCTGAAACGTGGTTATCACGCTATATAGCTGACAGGATGCGTATCTTATAAGGCATAAACGATAACAGAAGATGAGAAAATATAAAAAGTGTGAGGCTTTTCAGAAAATCGTCTTTATTTTTTTCACTAAATTTTGAAAACATGAAACGAGGGTTTTCAGAAAAACGCCACCTCGTTATTTTTTCGAATATTCTTAACATGTTTCTCATATTATAAAGGAGACAGCCGACCACGTTTTTGCTAGGTTGAAGATTTTTGCGACCAGAAAATTGTTTTTATCATAATTTTTTATTGTTTTTTAGAAAAAATGAAAACTGTGCCAAAAGAGTAACAAGTGTTTTTCTGTAATTTTTCCAAATGTTTCGAATCTTTTAAAAACCTTTTTTGTAATGAAAAGCAGTGAAAGGCTTCACAAAAAGAACTCGCAAACTATGTAGAACATATTACCAGCTATTTGAAAAAACATACATGTTTCGAAAAGCGAGTTTTCTGAGGAAATGCAATTTTAGAAAGTTAAAAAAAACTGCTATTTAGTCATTTTTTAGATTTTGTTAAGTTTTTTGTCAGTAATTGAAAGATAAAGAATATCCATCTCGATTAAAGAATAAAAAATCAGAATTGCTACACGACTTAAAAAAATACTGTATTTCGTTAAAACTATTTGCCAATTTAGCCGCTGGGTGCAAAAACCAGCCCAACGCTCGAACACGCGTAAATGTATTGTCCGCGCATCTCAAAAGTAGAAAATTTTCAAAATTGATAAATCAATTGAAAAAAGTAGAATTGTAGAGAATAGAAAATAAATCTTTTTCCTATTAGAATTTTGTTGTCAAAGGTATTTTCAATAATACAAGCGAAATATCGAATAAAAATTTCTTTCTGATTTAATTAAGTTTTAAAACTTAAATTGTTTTAACTCGGCTAATTATTATTGAAATAAATTTATATTTGTAGTACTTATTTAAAATAATATAGAGATGCCTGAAAATTCGTGAAGAAGTTAAAAATTGCTAATTGTTTAATAATATTTAATTGCAAAATGAGGTAAGTCGATAATGGTGTTTTTTTGGTTTCGCTTGTAAATAGTATCTTGGTAACTTCTAGTTTCAAACAACTTACAGAGACTGATTTGTTCAAAAATGTTGAAGAAAGTTTTTTTTGAAAATCTTATATCGATTAGTTGGGAATTAAATGAGATTGAGGTTAAAATGAGGTTTTTGTTTTTGGGAAATAAGATTTTGTTTTGCCTTTTTATTTTCGGTTTGTCGACGATACCTTATTATGTGTTACTCTGGAAAAGTTACAGATTGTCATTGATACTTTTCACAGTTTTCATCCAAAACTTCATTTTACTCATGAAATAGAACAGGATTATAGAATCAGTTTTTCAGACATAAAAGTAATTAATGGTTGGAATGGTAATATTATTACCAATTGGTACAGAAGAAGTACATATTCAGGTAGAATTTTCAATTTTCTTTCTGCTTATCCCTTTGAAAACAAAATTGCAGTAATTAAAAACGTAGTTGACAGAGCTCTAGGTTTGTCCCATTATTCATTTCACACAAGAAATTTGAATATTGTTAGGAATATACTTTTTCTGAATCATCCAAAAAAGTTAATTGAGAAACATATTGCAATTAGAGTTCAACAAATCAAAAACAAAGAGATTAATAATTTGCTTGTAGATAATCAGAAATAGTTAAAGGAATATAGTTCGTTTAATACTTTTGTTCTTCCACTTTTGGTCCAATTTCTAAAACTATTGAACTTATGTTAAAAAAATTAAAATTCATACTATTTTCCGCATTCCATTTAAAATGAATTCAGTGATGAATTTTTGCAAATATCCTTTAGATAATTTTGAAAAGGGTGGTGTTGTCTATCCAATTACTTGCAGGATCTGTAAGAAGAATTGCGTGGGACAAACTGGCAGACTTCTTAATACTAGGATAGAGGAGCACAAAAGTGATGTTCGTTTAGGACGCTGTTATAAAAGTGTTCTTGCCAGACATACAAATGCATTTGTTGATGCTGACCATGAGTTTTACTGGGATAATGTTCGAATTTTGCATAGTGAGAGTAATGAGAGAAAGTGGGAATTCATGAAAATGCTTTATATTAAAAAACAAAAAAAGTTATCTATTAATTTAAAAACCGATTTGGATGGGTTGAACAAAAATTATGTTAATATGATTAATTACATATAACGTAGCTGTTTCATGAATTGTGTTTTTCTATTACGTTCTCTATTTCTGATGTAATTGTGACAGATATTTATATTGTGTTTACAACAGATTGGCCTACTGACCCTCATTCGATTCTCATGTATCAAAGAGAGAGCACCTGTTCGTGGGTTCTGTCAATTTCTACCACTTAAATTTTTCTTGCCTTGATAAGGGTACTGTACGAGTACAGAAACGTTGGTAATGCAAATTTATTTATTTATGTTTTTTATTTTAATTTTATTGTAATTAGATGGCAATAAAAATAAAAAAGACGAAAGAAAGAAAAAGAGAAGGAAGGGGAGGTGGTTGGGTGCCTTCTCATTTTTCTTTCCTCTTTTTTATTTTTTTCCGAAAATTTTATTTTATTTCATTTTATTTTTTGAATATTTTTTTTATTTTTATTTTTTCAAATTACAATAGGATTTTTGGTTTTCGTTTATTCGTTGTGGTCAAAATTTGGTCGTTGAATTCTTGTTTTGTTTCACACGATTTTGAATTAAAGGAGATATTCCTATTTCGAAAAACTACTCGACGTCTGCCCGCGCCTTTTTAGATTAGCTAGCATCACGAGGACTACTACGTCAGTCAGCCGTCTCGGGCAGTCAGACGTCGAGTTTTTTCTCCAAAATTAGATTCTTTTTACCACTGAAACCAAGAAAACACCATTATTGACATACCTTATTTTGCAATTAGATATTATTAAACAGCTAGCGATTTTTAACTTTTTCATAAATTCTTAGGCATGGCCATAGAATTTTGAATAATTCCTATTAATTTGAATACATTTCGATAATATTTAGCCAAGTTGAAACAATTTAAGTTTCAAAACTTAATTAAATCCGAGAGAAACTTTTATTTGCTATTTCGCTTTTATTATTAAAAATAAAAGTTTAACAAAAAAAATGTGATAAGAAAAAGTTTTATTTTCTCATTCTCTACAATTCTGCATTTTCTTAAATTGATTTTTAAATCCTGAACATTTTCTACTTTTGCGATGCGCGGACAATACTTTTACGTGTGTTCGAGTGTCGGGCTGATTTTTGCACCCGGCGGCTAAATGTTTGGTAATTCTTGGTAATCTCCGAATGATTATACAAAACCCAACAATTTTAAATAAACTCTGAAACACGGATTCCTTCATTTCTACCTTATATGATATACGCGTCCAAATACTAAAGCATTCTCTCACTATGAGCTAGACTTTTTTGTAAAAATTTGGCCTGATTTGAAATGGAATTGGTTTCCTAATTATCACTATTAAGCATAATAATCCGAAAGTTTGTTTGATAACAAAGCCACACAAAAAATCTTTTGTCGGGAATGGAGGTCAGAGTATGTTTATTGTAACTTTTTGGGATCGCTGAATCCGAATCCGATGTCCGAAAAACCTCAGCACGTCAGAGTTCTGACATAACCTCAAAAAACCACATTAACTTTTTTAAGACCGAGAGTCAGATTGTTTTAATCATGTCTTTTGGGCGCTGAATCCGAATTTGACGTTTACAAAAACCCCGGCACGTCAGGGTTCTGACGTACCCTCAAGAAACCACATAAATTACTTTTTCTTTGAGTCCGGGAATTCGACCATGTTTTTTGTGTCTTTGGGGTCGATGAATCCGAATCTGAGGTCCAAAAGACCCCAGAATATCAGGACTTCAACATAGCCTTAAAAATACCTTGCAATCTAAACCATGTAATACTTGAACAATTTGGTTTTAACCGTATATTAAACAGAAATCATTTTGAACCATAAACATTATCTTCTCCACAAAACAAAGGTATATAGAACCGTTGGCAATAACGCCTCCCGACGTCCACCGCGAGGAGATTGAACGATCGAATTTTGTACATCATACGAGGGTAGTTCAATAAGTCCTTAGAATGAAGTATAAAAACAATTTTTTTTGAGTAAATTTTTTTTTATTTTTCAACATAATCTCCTTGAAGCTCTATA
>NC_046664.1:47700085-47703889 GCF_010883055.1 Belonocnema kinseyi
TAAGGCAGGGGCAGATGTGCCATGAACTGAGTCCAATTCATTTTTTATCTCATATGGAGTTAAATCCTTTAAATGAAAATGTTTGATTACCGCTCTGAACTCTTTTTTTTCCATTTTTCTTAACCAACAATTTTTTTTTTCAATTGGTTCTAAAAACAAGTAAACTTAGAAGATGTGGACTGTGACTGCACCATATATCTAGTCGGGAGTGGTGCTGACTGAAAACAGATTATTTGGAGCGATTCGTGCGCCATATGTTGGTCATTCTAAGGACTTATTGAACTACCCTCGTACATAGTCCTTATAAGGGCTTTAAAAAAAATTGTGAATTTCTGGAATGCTTACCAAGAATAAATGAATGACTAGATAAATGAATTTTGTGAAAAATGATGTGAACTCAAAAATTAAACGATTAGAATGGACGATCTAAAAATAAGAATCATAAATTAAATGTCAGACTATTTTTTGCTAGTATAGCGGGTTCTTTTCTCATCAAAAGATTTATACAGTGATATACGTTTTCTATCTTCTTTCCGTGTATCTCGCTTCAAATTCCAACAGAAAGCTGCCATCATATTTACATCCCACCTTCCTCAATATCGAGTATCTTTTGCTACTTTAATATCTTAGTAAAAGCGTTCATCTTGCGGCTCATTCAAATCACCTAGATTATCTGGAAATTTGTCTTGATGTGCATGCTAATGTTATAATTTCAAATTCATCAGGCATCCTAGCTTTCTGAAATCGGATGAATAAAACTCACGAGTTTATTTGAAAATCAAAACCCTGACGTGATCGAGTTTTTTAGACTACGGATTCGGACTTAACGACCCTGAAATGTATAGTACACGTGGTCTGAACTGTGGATTCGGAAAAAAAAGTTTTATGAGGTTTTTGAGGTTATGTGAAAACCCTGACTTTCTGGATTTTTTGAATCTTGGATTCGGACCCAGCGACCCTAAAAACATATAGTCAACATGGTCTGACCTCCAGACCAGGAAACAGAGTTCTTTTGTGTGGCTGTGTAATTGTTTAAATAAGCTGAATTGAAAATTATTTAATTAAAAAATATGCTATAAAATATTTTTCGTAATTTAAGAACTAATACCTTTTTATGTTTACTCCTTTTTCAAATAAATTATTTTTATTACTAGGGGTATAAACAATCAGCTTGAAATTTCTGGGCAAAATGAGTACGGAGATATCTATCGGCAATTATGTCAATCTCAGTGCAAATTTGATTGGCAATAACCCTATATCTTGAAAACGGTCAATTGAATAAGAATTTGTATACAGGAAAAAGTCTTGCGTTTGTTTAATTCTTCAAAAAAATATTTTATGGGAGATTTTTTCATAAATAATGTATTTGTCTCAAAAAATAGTTTAAAGCATTACTATTAACTGTTCAAGGAAGTGCCTTTGTAATTTAAATCATCAGGGATTCCCTCAAAATTTGAAGCCAAAAATCTCTTCTAGACCTCGGAGCGTATATTGAAGTATAATTGACTGCTCGATTACATGCATCCGAGCCACATCTAGGAAGAAATTCTATCATATTTGTTTGCCATCATATTGGGTATTATACCTACCTGGAGCAAGAGAATCTCCCCCACTATTCCCAGAATTCGATACAAACTGACCAGTGGGTACTTGATTATTGCGTCCGTTAAAGAAAATGCCGTCATATTGGGATGACTGTTGATTACTTGATTCTGTAAGAAGAAAGTCAGAGATTTTTTATTTAAAAATATTTTTAACGATCCGTAAATTCACCTACTGTTGTTTAAACAGCCAGGATT
Organism: Belonocnema kinseyi; assembly: GCF_010883055.1. Lineage (NCBI taxonomy): Eukaryota > Metazoa > Arthropoda > Insecta > Hymenoptera > Cynipidae > Belonocnema > Belonocnema kinseyi. The sequence continues at coordinate 47,701,885 of NC_046664.1, forward strand.
TTCGTTATAAAATATTTTTTATTTTACTGGGTCGTGTAGCTATGTAAGTTAAGTAAGAGTGATATGTCCGAAAAATCACTAAAATGCCAATTGTACAGCGTTTAAATTCGTACCTTTTGATAAAATATTCGCTGTTTTTTTAAATATATAGTTTCTTTTCATTTTTTATCTTTTGTGAAAATAATGATAAAAATCAAACAAAAATAAATCTAATTTTAATTTGCAGTTGATATTTAAAAAGTAGTATCCAAATTGTGTCTGTTTTTTATGAATATTTAAGAAATGTATCTTTATCCGTAAATTTAGGTTTACAAATATTCATAATTTGAAAAAAGATAGACATTAGAACGCTGATGATGAATTCGGCTATAAAAATGCATACCAAATTTCTTTTTAATCCACAAATTATTTATTTTGTTTTAAATGGCCGTACTTATTTCAAATCCGTGAGATACTTAAATTTAAGTTACAAAATTTCACAGAGATAATATATGTAGTTTTTTTGATAAAAATAGGCAATAAATATTTTTTATTTGCAAAAAGAAATGTCTACGAAGTTATGCGTATTAGACTTGTCTAATCTGTCTTTTCCAAAAACCTGAATTTTTTCCTTTAAAACTATGTAGTTTTCTATTGACTAAATGGCGGCGGTCTTTCTGAAAAAATTGAAAGTCGATTTTTTCAAAAAACCCAAACTTACATCTTTATCCACTTTTTCTTGAATTCGCACTTTCAGAAGTTCATCTTATGAGATTGATGTCGACAAAATAACTTTTGTGACCAGACGAATTTTTTTTCATAAAATACAATTTTCTACTTTTTCTCGCAAGCAAAAACGGATACGCAAAAATGATAAAGTTATTATGTATAAAGCAGAGGTTATCTTTTTTTACGTTTCAAAATTTTATAAAAGAAATAATAATTTTCCGAAAACGCCACCTTTCTACTTTTAATTTTTTCATTATGTGGTTCAGGAAATTACTAGAAATATATTACAATCAAATGAAGAAAGTGCTTTGAGTTTCCTTTCTAATAATCTTCATATAATGCGCAAGGTACCAGAGGCTGTTTTTTTAGTCTTGAACTAAGTGAAAAGTTTTGGATGAAAGCTCGGTTAGCTGTGTAAAGTGATGAACGTTTTAAAGAAGATTGAATATAAATATATTTTGAAAATGGCAGATTCTTTAAAAGATTCCAAAGCGTCGTAAAATAGTAAAACACGAATGAATGAGAGCGAATTCAACCATTTGCTCAGTGCATTGTTTATATCTTTTAAATGAAATAAAATTAAATGAATAAAATAAAACTTTAGTAAAAGAAAGCGATTGTGTAACTTTATTGAAACAATATGAAGGCAAAATTGTCAAACTTGTTAAGAGGCTAAATCACATGATCCTTGATGATACTACGTCACATCGACCAACCAATAATGCCTTTAATGCTTATGCACTCAAAGAAACATAACGAAATTCGATAAACATTACGGAAGGTTGTTTTATTCATAAACGAAAGGCTATAGTAATTTCATTTTATTATTCAAGCATTTTGTTAATACCCAGCGATCAAGATTTGAAGTGGCGAATTGCTGCCAAGTAAAAAAATATTTTAAAAAATGTGCTTGCTGTGTTTTTTCTAGAAAACAAAATTTTTGATTTCTTAAGAGCGTTATCACGATTAAAATAAAGACTATTGAATTTCTAGTTTTCAAAGAAGCATTTTTCATAGTTTTCTTCAGGACTCGATGAAGTGAGTTTAGCTGGCAATAAAATAAAAATGCCTAGTTGAATTATAGTAAGTTGAGCAGATCGTCAGAAAAAAAGTTTGAAAATCACTTATACTATTAACAGCTAGCTAAAAATTAGCGTTATTTTCTTGAATTAAGAGTTCTTATTTTGATCCCTCTAATACGAGGGTGGATTGATAAGTTTCCGGCCTGACCAAGAGATGGCGCCACTAGGCCCACCTTGAGGTGGCGTTCTATAGTACCATCCTTAGATAGCTTGTA
>NC_046664.1:47703989-47712398 GCF_010883055.1 Belonocnema kinseyi
TCAGCCTTGGAGGAGATTATGTTGAGAAATAAAAAAAAAATTCTTAAAAACGTTGTTTTTCTTGGTCAGGCCGGAAACTTATCAATCCACCCTCGTAGCTTAATTGGAAAAGCACCTGACCGGATATCAGATGTTTTGTGGTTCGATTCCCAATGGTGTCAAGATAGGGTAGGATCTTTTTTTCAAAAAATAATTTTAATTTTCTAATTTTCATTAAAATAAAAAATTTTATTTAGATAATTTGCAAGTCTTTCACCCATCGATGAGAAGCTTTGACAACAATTTATATGATTCGAAAAAAAAAATTTTAATTTTGAAAATGCTCTCAATTTTTTAATTTTGATTGGAAATGTCTGATTAACGAACCTAAACATCATTTTGGGGACCTTCAGAAGTGTATGAAATGCGGACTTGATTTGACACATCCTTCAAAAGTTAGCGTGGCTGAAACATTCAGGTAACCATACATACAGACATACAGACAGACAGACACCGACAAAATTTTATGATTTTCGGATTCTGTGTGTGCCGAAACGTAAAGATCCGTTAAAAACCAGAGATCGCAAATTTGGACGATTACATTACACTCTCATGAATGAGAATGTAATAAATTCCATTGAATTCTACTTACCAACAGATTTATGACATATTACAAAAGTGGCGAGCATAGTGCAAATAAAAAATCTCATTTTGCGAGAGTCAGAAAAATGATTTTCATTGAAATTTTTCAGATGTAACTGATAGAGTGTCGAATGCTCTACTTGTATATACCTGCCATTATCTAATTATTGACAAAAATATCTGCCTACGTATAGAGGGTGGGATATAGTAAACCTAATGAAGAGTTGTGTAAGCAATATTTTTTAAGTCCATAATAAAGCAATAACTTGCAAATAGATTGCGTTAATGGAGGTGAATTAATCCATTTAGGAATTTGAGAATATTGTGTTCTTTATATTTTTATTTCATTAAAAATATTATACATTGGCATTTTTTTGCCAAAGTTTTCTATTTTCCAAGTTTAAAATTTCTCTGATCTAGTTTTAATCGATATGTGTGGGCTTCTACAGATGAAGAACCATGATGGTCATTATTTTGTACCCATGAGGGCAAAAAAAAAATTGCCATGCATATTGAAGTGCAATCTTGATGGCATAATGGCATGATTATGTAGTAATATTAAATTCAATACAGATCCTAGTATTACCCCATTCACAATCAGGTGAACTCAAAAATAATAATGTCAACCTTGGCTTAGAAAAAGGCATTCATAAAATTGGTCATCCATCATTATCAGTGAGTGCTAAGAAAAACTTCCCTGGTGCATCTACCGTTATCATTTTCATACCTTAACAATTTTCCTACACAATCTGTTAGATTTCGATTAGAATACAAAAATTGTTATGCTTTAAAATTAAGAATATTTTTATTTTTATAATACCTAAAATAATATGAAAAAATAAAATAAGTCACGTACAATCATATCAGGTAAAGGCACCAGTAAATGAAATGCGTTCGGTTAGTGACACTCTGGATGAATTTCATTATTTATTGAAAAATTTAGTTGAAATTACAACGCAAATGTAGGTTTTTATAAAGTAGCATGCTATAATATTAAATTGTATATAACTATTTACGGGGAATAGTTTTAAAAACAGTGTATGAAAATATGCAAAATCAAGTGCTGCTAGCACTAAATTTGGTCTGTCAATGTATTTTTTTACATTCTCATCATTTATGATTGAGAAAGTATTAGAATTGTCGGAAATTTGATAGTACAGTTTTTCAACGAATCTCTACGTTTTGAGACCACCTGAATCCGAAAATAAGGTTTTTACGATGGCGTCTGTATGTCTGTCCGTCCGACCGTCCCACCGTCCGTAAACACGATAACTCTCGAAAAAATTAACGCATCAAATCCATCTTTAGCACACTTTTTTAAGGTCTTAAAAGAAAAGAAGAATTCGTTAACCAGCCATTTTTAATGAAAATTCAAAAACTGAGCGCATTTTGAAAATTTTTGAAACAACTTTTTTCTGAATTTGAAAATTCTATGTACGCACATTTATAGTATTGAAATGGACAAACAATTGATTTATATGTCTTTTTAATTAAAAGAAAATTCTCAGAGATGTAGCATTTTCAAAATTTTGTAAAACAACCGATTTTCAAAATTTGAACCCAAGCAACGCAAGATATAAAAAAAATGTCGAGAGAAGAAAAACATTGCTTTTTAAAATTCCTATACGACTATCATGACAAATTTGTGGATTTTCGTAGAAAATCCAAAATTCAAATTTTTCTTGCCCAAAAAATTATTAAAAATCAAAAAATTCTATTTTGTGGTTAAACTATGCAGAATACGAAAATAGATGAATTAACGAAAAGTTAACCCCCCCCCCCCCCAAATATACAAATTAATTATTAATCACATCTTGATTAGAGGCGTACTTTTTGTTTTATTCGTGAAAAATAACACTGTAAACAAAAACATCAAATAAATAAAAAATTTGTGGAAAACCTCCTCAAGTTAAGAACAAAAGTTATTCAACTAAAATTGTACGACTAAAACCTATCTAAAAATTTGTTATGAATTACTTTTTGATAAGACGCGTAGTTTTAGTTTTAAAAATAAAAATGACATTAAAAATAAAAATGAAAAATTTGTGGAAAACGACGAAAGGTACGAAAACGAATTGATAGACAAAAATTGTTCGCCTAAAAAAGAGATGAAAATTTATCATAATTTATTACATTCTCATCATTTATGATTGAGAAAGTATTAGAATTATCCTAAATTTGACACTACAAAATTTAGATTTCGAACCAAATGACGCAAAATACGAAAAAGTGTTCACAAGAAATATTAGATTTTGAAAAATCCTACAAATTTTCACTTATTCAATTATATGTATGACTGTTGGTAGTACATCTAAAGCTTTTTTATGATAAAAAATTATCTGAGTTATAACATTTAAAAAACTTAAAAAATCAATCGATAATTAAAATTTTTAACCAAACAACTGACGGTTTGAAAAAACTAGAAAGAAGAAAAACGATGCTTTTTTAAAGGTATACGACATTTTCATAACAACTTCTTGAATATAATTGAACAATCGGAAATTCAAATTTTTATTGCACAAAAAATAAGGAACAATAAAAAGAAATAATGTTGTGCTCAAACTATGTATGATACATATGAATAAAGATGCATGAATCAAAATTGTGCTCCCAAAAAAGACTTACAAACTTATTATTATTACTCACTTTTTAATAGGATACGCATCTTTAGATTTATTCATAAAAAACAATAATAATAAACAATTAAATGTTTGGACAAATAACCCTAGCTACGAAAGAAATTCAACAAAAGCTGTTTAACCAAAAATTGGTGTATATTTTGGAAATTAATTCTTTTAACTCAAATCTTAACTATTTTGTTGAAAATAGAATTGATTGGTTGTAAATCAACTTTTTTGTTAAACATAAATATTCTCGAGTTTTTTATTTTTATTTAAAATTTGGTTTGTTGAAATATCAGCTACAAAATTTTACATTGAAAGTAAATCTTTTTAAGTTACAAATTTAACTCTTTGGTTAAGGCAGCATCGTAATCAATAATTTTTTTATATATTGAAAATTTTTTTCTGTGACTTAACATTGAACTATTTTATAGAAAAAATCTTTTTTTAAGTTTAAAAAAATGCCACAATTTTGTATAAAATTCAACTACGTAAGCAAAAAAAAGTGATTCATTAAAAATTTCTCATGATTAAAACAAATACTACGCAACTCATAAAAAAAATTACAAATTTTTATGGATAATTCTTTTATGAGTTGCGTAGTATTTGCTTTAATCATGACAAATTTTTTATTAATCACTTTTTGAACGGACGCGTAGTTGAATTTTATACAAAATTATGGAACTTTTTACATTCTCATCATCTATGATTGAGAAAGTATTAGAATTATCGAAAATTTGACATCACACATTTTCAGCGGGTCTGTCTGTCTGTCCGTCTGTCCGTAAACACGATAACTTTCGAAAAAATGAGCAAATCAAATCCATCCTTGGCACACTTATTTTAGGTCCTAAAAGAAAGGACGAGTCCGTGAACCAGCTATTTTTGATAAAATTTCAAACAATTTATCCTTATGACCTTTTTTCGATCAAATGAAAATTCTCAGATATATAGCGTTTTCAAAATTTTTTTACTTAACTGAAAATCAAAGTTTGAAGTCAAAAAATGCACGATATGAAAAAAAGTCAAAAAAAGAAAAACATTTCTTTTTGTAAGCCCTACAAGATCATCATAACAAATTTTTGGATTTTCTTCAAAAATCAAAAATTAAAATTTTTATTGCACAAAAAATAATGAAAAATAAAAAATTCCATTTTGTGGACAAATTTTGTAGGATACGAAAAAATATTAATTAAAAAAAATTTTTATCCTAAAAAAGATCTACAATTTCGTTAAGGATTACTTCTCGATAGGACGCGTACTTTTTGTTTTATTCGTGGAAAATAACATTGAAAAAAATAGTGAAAAAAAAATGTGTGGAAAAATGACAAAAGTTACGAGAAAAAAAAATATTTAACAAAACCTGTTTACAAATATCGGTCGGAAATCGAGCGCGCAGCGCGAGTGTCACGAAGAGAATGTGTACCTCAAAGCATACAGAGCTTTGAGAAACTTAATTAAGTAGAAAATTCAGAACATGGAGACGCATATAAATACTGCCATCTAAAAGAGATCTTTTTGATAAAGTTTTTTTTAAACATTCCAAATGCAAAGAATAAATATCCGAGCGCTTGGACTTGTGAGCGAAGCGGGACGCGCGCGTAGCGCGCAACGAGAATGTGCTCGCGAGGTGGACAGATTTTTTTTGTTACATATGTTTCTGCTCTTTTCAATAATTTTTTTTCAGTTTTACAAATCTCGACGAAAAATTATTTTAAATTTCAATAGAAAAATTGTATATGAAAAAAGATGATGAAAATATTCTTCAGATAAAAATACCATAGAAAGAAGATGCTTTCTAATAGACATCCAACATATTGCAGCTCGTTTTTTCACCCCTAACCTCTTCATAATTAAAAAATTTAAAACATGTTAATTATTAAGAAATCTAATTGAATATTTGAAATAGCTCGGGGAGTGAAACGAGTTTCTTTATAAAAACATGCAGGATAATTGTTTTCATCTGAATTTTGAAAATGGTTGAAAACCGCTCTCGACAAAATTTCAAGAAAATGTATCATGGCGCTCAATTAAAGATTGGAAATGTAACTTATTTGTATAGTTTATTAAAAATGTTTCTAAGCTTATTCAGGACAAAGAATTTGGCATTGGAAGAAATTTCACAAGTCCACGATCCAAACAGAAAAATTTACCTTAATTAATTTCATTTCAAAAAATGGTTAAATCAGTCTGGAATTTCCCTGAGATAAAATTTATTTGTATTTTTTAGATGAATTATTGATCCTAAAATCATTTTACAAGGAAGGTACTCCAGGTGTTCCTCGTCGATTTAAGTCTCCCTGATATATGTTATGGTACTCGAAAAATGAAGTGACACACATTTTTTTATCTGCGGAAAAACAATTGAAGAGGATGAAACAGCCCCTGAAAGATAGGGGTCTCAAGTTTTTATGTATAGTTTTGTGTCTAAAAAGCAAATTGATTTCGATCAAACCTATTAAAAAATTGTCCTCCTGATAAAAAATTAATAATGTAACTTTCCCAACAAAAAAAAATGAAGGGGGTAAACCACGCCCGCATGTATTTAAAGTTGTGCTAAAAATTGAAATTCACAGAAAAAAAAATATATTTTGCAGTTGAGACAAAAATAAAGTTAACGCGTTTCGCTAAAAAAATTAACAAACAGAATTATTTAGGTGTGCCCGCGCCTAAAACTGTTTATTTTGTGGCTGTGATAATATATGCTTTCCATGCACAAAGCAAATTTGGAAATTAGTTCTATAACAAAAGAAGTAAAATAGAGTCCATCCAACATGAATACAAAATTACGCGAGGGTAAACCAGCCCTAAATATTTTTTAATTTGCTGAAATTTTCTAAATTCATAAGAAAAAAATCTTGAAAATATATATTTTGCACTTGGGACAAAAATAAATTTGACGTGTTTCGTCAAAAAAGAAAAATTTATTGGGGGCGGCTACCCCGAAAACTTTTTATTTTGTATTTATGATAATATATACTTTTCATTCACAAAAAATTAGAAAATTAGTTGTATAACGAAAGATGTAAAATAGAGTCCCTCCAACGGAAATAAAAAAATTATGCGGGGGTAAAACACCACTACACATTTTTAAGTTTGCTGAAAATTGCTAAATTCATAAGAGAAAAATACAAAATAATATATTTTTCTCTCTAAACAAAAATAAACTTGGGTTTTGATAAAAAACTTTTTAATTAATGGGGTTAGCTACCCTTAAACTCTTTTTATTTTGTGTCTAGGATAATAAATACTTCCATGCACTAAGACAATTAGGAAAATAGCTTTATAAAATCTGTCCAATATAAATAGAAAAAATTACGCGGGGGTAGACCATCCCTAGATATTTTCAAATACGCTAAAATAGCTAAATTATTAGAAAAAAAATGTTTAAAAAAATATATTTTGCACTTGAAACAAAAATAAAGTTGTGTTCCGACAAAAAGTATTTTTTGTTAATCAATATAGGTAGCTACCCCTAAACACATTTTGCTGTGTATCTGTGGTAATATATGCTTTCATACACAAAGACAATTGTAAAGATAGTTATTTAACGGAAGGAAGTAAAATTAGTAGAGTCCATCCAACACGAATGACAACATTCAGCGGGGGTAAACCACCTCTCAATTATGTATAAAATGTCAAAATAAGTCTACAATCGATCAAAAAAATCCGAAGAAAATACGTGTTACACAAAAAAAGAGGATGTACGTATATAAATATTTTAAAGACAAAAAGAGCATTTAAGATGCTAACTACCCCCAAACTATTTTTACACCAAGAATCATGAAAATAATTATAAATCATACATAGTTTATGAACAAAAATAATATGCTCAGGTCCTATTTACAATATTGCAAATTCTAGACAGAATACTGAAGATGTATTCTTCGAGCTTTGAACAATAATGATATTCGTCAAAAAAATTGATTGAAACATAATGATTCCTTACACCACGAACATCGAATTGCAGCGATATTCGTACAATCTAATATGTCATAACGTGTTTTGCAAGAATCACCGAAGCTAAAGTCCACCGGATTTTTTAATTTACTTACTTTATCTGCAATATATTGTGACTGCCAACTCTTACCGTTGTTTAATTACGCAGCAATTAATTGCTCATCCAATTAATTATTAATGAATCTAGTTTCTCCTAATAATGAATAAAAAGCGAATTCATGCCAGAAGATGTAAGATTCCAATTTAACAATAATTCTTTATTTTAAAAAACCTATCCTATAATCTTACAGGTTAGTCTCTGATATCTAAACTTTCTTATCGTAAAATATGGTATAACAGTTCGTAAAACTTTAAATATTAAAAATATTTTATATTTAGAAAATATTATAACTATTGACCCAGGACATGCAAGTACAGATTGAAACAGACATTATTTCCAACATGAATAACCTTATTTATTTCGGAAACTCGTTTACAATATAATTTCTAATATCATATTTGGTATGTAAAATAATATAAATTCTGTTGTTTGTTCTAACAGATCATAGAAATTAATCACAAGTTTCAGTCTTGAAATATTCTTCAGTCTTTAGAAATTTGCTAAGTATAAATATAATTTGTAAATACATAACAATAATAAAATCAGTCTCATTTAGGAATACGGTAGCTTCATTAGCGTACACCGTAGAGAGGATTTCTGTTTTGGCAGCTTGAATATCATTCGTCAGGAATCGAGCGCATTTCTCGTCTAGGAAGGGGAAACTGATCTTATGCCTGGATTGCGAATTGAGATTCAGTTGGAGAAAACAATTAAATACAAGTCTGGAGCCGAGATGGAGTGCCCAGAAAAACCAAATCAATGCATTTTTTCAGAGCCTTGTAGAGCTGTCGCGCTGAAAAGAAGTCACCTGGCAAGAGACCACTTGAACGGTTGATGGGCTGTTCACCCGCTGGTGTCGATCTTATGCCAGTCTGCTGCCTTACAGATGTTTCAATTGTGCTTACTTACGAGAAAAGCTTTTGATGCTTTCTAGTGGTAACAACCTGTACTAGTCATCCTTTGCCTACCTCACATTACTCATCTCATGTTCATACGTCTATAATGCATATATATATATATTTAAAAATTTGTCATAAGGACAACCGCAGGATTTCGCCGGGAGCGGGTGCTAATCTGAAAAATTGCACCCGCTTCCAGCGAAATCGC
>NC_046664.1:47712498-47713591 GCF_010883055.1 Belonocnema kinseyi
ACGAAGAACGAGCTCAGATCTCTTGATATCGGGACAAGAAAGGTTATGCACATGAACAAAAGCATGCATCTTAAGTCTTCCATTCCGCGACTGTACATCGCACGCCGTCAAGGGGGTCGCGGAATATTGAGTCTTGAATGTCGTCACAACAGGATTATTCTGGATGCAGCACATACAGTTGCAAATGGAAGAGACCCTCTTCTTAAAATGGTCAGGAATCACGAGGAAGTAGGCAAAGGAGCATTTCTGTACAAAGCAGCGGAGGAAACTGCTGAAACACTCGGACTTGACTTCAGTATTAGGGGTGAGCAAAATGCATCAAATATAATCCATCTCGAGTACTCACTCCTGAAAGCCCGGATTAAGAAAGCACAAGAGAAAAACTTTCGTGAACAGCTCCTAGATAAGAGGATGCACGGTATCTTTCACAGAAATGTGAAGGATCAGTCAATGTCTTATGAGCTGACGTTTGCTTTCCTTAAATCGCCCGGATTGCAGTCTGGTACAGAGGGCTTTATTTTTGCATGCCAAGAAGGTGTCATTTCCACCTTAACATACCGTCGCCACATTTTGAGCCAAGACATTCCCGATGATAGCTGCAGGGCGTGCCATGCACACCCCGAGCATTTTGCTCACATGCTATCTAGTTGTCCAACACACGCGGGAACGACCTACATTCAAAGGCACAATGCGGCACTAAGAGTACTTTATTACCATCTCTGTCACTCCTACGGCATTCACCTTAATATCGCTCCTCTAAATGCTCCTAGGGAAATTGAGTCAATTGTCGAGAATGGGAGGTGCCGTATATACTGGAACTTTATATTTTCGACAATTGTTTCTGTCGCTCACTTGAGGCCTGACATGGTTCTTCTTGACTTCGAGAAGCGAACCATGTTCGTTATCGAATTTTCGGCACCAGCTGAGAAAAACATCATAGCCAAGGAGAATGAAAAGAAAGAGATGTATCGAGACCTTATAAGGGAGTTGTAACGATTGTACCTGGAATATTCTGTTAAACTGATCGTCCTTATCATCGGCGCTCTTGGAGGTGCCAAGCTTTCACTTGCTAATAGCCTAAAAAGCATCCCTG
>NC_046664.1:47713691-47715621 GCF_010883055.1 Belonocnema kinseyi
TGGTCCCGAAGGAATTAACCCCCAAGCGGAGGTGTGAAAACCGTGCCGAAAGCTGAATGGCACCTGGGTGAGGTGTCTAGAACGGTGACTCTGGGATACCTGTAAGCATCCTCAGAGTAAGCAGCCTTATCCTTGCATGCGGGGCTCTACAAGGATGAACGAACCCCTTTCCATAGCTTCTCGTGGGAACAACAATGACAACACCAAACATAGTTGTAGTAAGTGCGGTTAAAAACAACAGAACGCGCAGGGCTTCCGACAATGGGTCGGCCAACAATGCCGACGAATCTAGAGCTGGGGGAGCCAATGAAAATGGATTCAATGCGATGGATCGGCGGGATCTCGTAACCTTTGGGTGGACGGAGCGACTGAATCACGACTTGCTAGACAGCTAAGATGCGAGTGTGGCCCGTGAACGGGGTTACATGGTACGGCTGCATGCTCTGTGGTGCGAGAAACACCCGGAGCTATCGCACTTTTCGCAGCAACGTCTGCGAAACCATGCTGAACTACTCCGTAAAAGGGGCTATGTAAGCGGAACGCCTACTCTGCCACAACTAGAACAAGCCGGCAACAAAGAAAGAGAGGCGACACTAAGACCAACCGCGGGCAGGCATCCAATAGATGAAGAGCGATGCTTTACTACCCGGAGAAACATCAACACCAAGGTTTCTTTCAAGCCTAAAGATCTGGCTGGAATGGATGACGAGCTTCGTGGACATTTTTCCGGTGAATCCGACCTCTGGACTATCAATTATTGTGTGTATAATGCAGCGAGAGCTTTGGCCGATGCAAACCGTAAAACAAAACCAACGGCTGATCATAAGACCAAAAGACGAATGCATCAACTCGCCATAAAGATAGGCTGGGCAAGACAGTACGCGTCCCGCATCCAATGTGTGATTCACTACATCACATCTGGCAGAAATTTTACCGCCAAGGTTCGAAAGTTCGCGCGCGAACTCCGGACCCGTTATCACACACTTAACAAGTCAAAGCTGCTGACCATCAGGCAGAAAAAATATTAAGAGGGATGAAGAACTATTCCGCACCGGGACCAGATTGTATCAAAACCTTCTGGTGGAAGACGTTTTCTTCAACCCATCAGCATTTGGCCCGTATTTTCACCTCATATTTGAAGTCGGAAGAGCCGATTCCAGAGTGGTTGGTGGAAGGGCGCACAATACTCCTGCCGAAAATAGGCAACTTAGCTGACCCGAGGCCAAGAAATGTATGAACAACGAGGCTCAAAGAAAGGCGTAGCCGGATGTTGGGAGAACCTGCTCATCGATAGATCTGTTTGCAAAAATGCAGCATTCTACCAGCGTGACCTATCGATGGCCTGGATTGATTATCGGAAAGCTTTCGATTCGACGTCCCATAGACTTATCATCTGTCTTTTGAAAATCTTAAAGGTTCATCTGCAAATACTTAGGTGCATAGAGAGATTGATGCCGCTTTGGAAAACCAGATTTACTATCTCATCTGGAAAAAATCGTGTCTTTCAGGGCGACACCATGAGCCCTCTCCTCTTTTGCCTTGCATTATTGCCACTATCTCTAGCACTACGCCATTCCCACGGGTACTTGTGCGGCAAACCTGCAGATCGAAAGTACAAGGTCACTCATGTATTTTACATGGACGATCTTAAGATCTATGCTAAAAACAGAGAGCAACTCCATCTAGCTCTGGGGATTGTCGAACGATATACTAAGGAAATTGGAATGGAACTTGGGTTAGACAAATGCGCCAAGGTTTATTTGAAGCGAGAAAAGCTTAGTGGCATCCCTGAAGATCCTGAGCTCGTTGATAGAAGCGCCATACGGCGCCTTTGCGCTGGAGAGACTTATACATACCTGGGCGTGCCACAGAGCCGCATTCAGGATGTGACATCTATAAAGGATACTCTCCGAAGCAGATACAAACGCCT
>NC_046664.1:47715721-47733351 GCF_010883055.1 Belonocnema kinseyi
CTAAGGATGGTACTATAGAACGCCACCTCAAGGTAGGCCTAGTGGCGCCATCTCTTGGTCAGGCCGGAAACTTATCAATCCACCCTCGTACATATGCATATTTAGATCTATCTGAGTGTACATAGATATTTAAACGCTTACTTCTGATCCTTTACAACTAGCTATTAGAAGTTATTAATTCGAGGTACATAGAGGCGTTGTCTTCTAATTTCCTATTGTCAATCATAATTAATAATTATTCTTTCTGATAATAACAATCTATTTAAATTTCTAAATATACTGAATGTCTTGTATCATTTGAATTATTTCAAATGTTTACCGCTCTTAAAACTATTAACTGGTAAGTGCTCAGTAATAGGTTGCTATCGCCCTGACATAATTGTTCTAAAACAGCGCATGCTGTTACACCTCCCCTCTTATTTTGAAAGATGTATCGCCTTCATGGCGAGACAGTTTTTATTGATTTTTTACGACTTTCACAAGTGCAAGTGTGTCAAAATTTCGAGTATATAATTAATTTATGTTCAAGAAGTGAAAGTTGAGTGAAAAGTCGTCCTTGCATAATGATGCATTTTCATGCAAAGAGAAAAAAAATCAAGTGTTCACGTGACAAGTGGAAGAGGAATAATATTGTAAGCATATTTTGGTTGGAAACCAAATGACTGCTAGAAATCACAACAAAAAAAGAATGGAAAAGATATTTGCCCAACACATAAATTGAAGGATTAAAATCTGTATGGATTTCAAACAGGAAAATGCTTAAAAAGGTAAGAAATTTAATTTATAATAAATATATATTTTTAATAATTGATATTAATAATAGGTTTTTTCGAGTAAAGATTCTTTTATATAATGTAACAAAATGATTAGTTTTGATCTACAAAATATTAAAAAGATGATAACGAAACGTCTAAAATATAAATTTGATATAAAAACAAACACATACATATATTCTGGGTTCTCTTGAAACATAATACTGTATTCATATAAACATACACAAACACACACAAAATTATATATGTATATATATCCACATTTTTGCTTTAGTAAATTTCTATGTTAAGTAAAGAAAATATTTTAATTTGCCCTGCGATGTTAAATCTCTATCTATAATTGTTCTTTGCGAGAATTTCGGGTCTTTTATTTATATTTAAAACAAAATATTATTCTGCATCAGACACGTCCCCTGCGAACCCAGAATTTCCAGACTCTTCATAATTTAACAGTCCACCAACGTCCTGCAAAAATTCCTCCTCGTCTTCCTCCTCATGAATTTCAATAGGAATAACTATTGTTTCCGAAAAAGATCCAAAAAAGATATTCACAAAGAAGAAGAGCGAGTAAGATGGCTCTGTGTCCCGATTAATTTCTCGCATAGAGGACGGTCCTAAAGCACCTGAATTCTCAATTTTATTTATTCGAATTTGAATTACTTAATTCTGATTCATGTTTGTTACATTCCAATTAGCACTGGCCACAGCCGACATGCATGCCCAACATGTACTCACATTTCGCATTTCGAAGGGAGCGGAGGAGCAGCCCTCGCAGAGCCTAGGTTGAGCCAGATTTTGGAAGGTAGCAAAGTGAAATTGCTGAACGGACTCTTCCTCAAAGGGCCCTACGGGAAGTCTGCCTTTCAAATGGCAACACTGGCACCTCTATAGCCAGAGTCCATTTACTTTTGCAGTCCATAGCATAGCTGACAGGTGCCTAATTGGAGAATTTTTTTCCTGGAGTGATTCCCAATGGGGCTGGGAGGAAACGGAAAAATAAAAGGATTTCTAAGAATGGAAATCGAAAAAGAAAAGGTAAAAATACAAAAAAAAAAGATTTAAATATTAAAAAAATATATTTTTTTTAAACTTATAATTTTATGTTTAGTGACAAAATTTAAATTGAAATACATCTTTTTCCATTTTGACAAATTTATGTCGTTCTTTTCAAATGAGAAAAAAATTATATCGAAAGTTAAGATATTAAGAAAATAATTATTTGAGAGAAATATGGTTGACCATTTTATTACTTGTTTTTTAAAAAAAGTTATTAATTTATAAGGATAAAGGGTAAGAAGGAGATTTTAACAAGAAGGTGAAAAAAGGAAAATATATATTACTTACAACTGAGAAGGTAACCCCAACTGGTAAATGATAAATCTTAGCCGTATTGTCGCCATCCTTTAAATGGTATTCTCCCTCAGAGTCGGTTTCGTCCTTGTTGTCCATTTAAATTTCAATTTTTTTCGTAAAGAAAAAGAACATTTGAAATAATTTCCTTCTAATCTGTTCTATTTTTTTCATTGTACCTAATTGAATTTCATTTTTAAAAAAATAAGAAGAACGACAATATTCCTCTATAGCGCCTTCAACTTCTTTCACTTATGAATTTACTTTCCCGAATTTCACTCCTCACGTCACCTCTGCAAGAGTTTTGAATAGACTAGCCCTTACAAAAAGCCCTTCGCTTATCTTTTTTTTTCGTAAGCGAGTGCACTGGCAAACCTCATGACTCCAAACAATATCTCTTTTCCTTCTTTTTATTTTCTAAAGTTCCTTGAGAGCGAACAAAATTATTGGATTAATTCTATATTCAAAATTTCAGACAAAACACTCTTTTAGTTGTCAAATAATTCTATGCTAATAATTAATTCAATATCAAGATCAAAACAAATCTGACACACGTGGTATTGTTTTTGATCTACATCCGCTACCTACCTAAGTCATTTTTATATGAAATATAAAACAAAAAAGCAAAATAGACAATACAACAACAAAAATTCACATCAATTATATTTTTATACTATAGTCATTTATCCTTTAAAAGGCTTAGTTTTCTCTGTTTCTTTAAATAGATTTATTTTAGCAATCGATATTTTTCACAGATCTCCAATAATCAATTTTTATGGGGTTATGTCTATTTTTAAGCGCGAAGAATTGAATTTCCGTAAAAGGAATGCAAGCAAAAAAACACATTCTCTCATAAATCTCAAATCAAACAAATAAGTAATAAAAATGTATACTAGAAAATACAATTATTTATGTAAACCTGATATATCTAGTTTAATTCGTCTCAAAGTAGAGTAAACACTTTGAATATGAACTTACAAATCTTGGAAATTTAGGTTAGAGATTTATTGTCTTCCCTTATTTGGCGCAAAAATTTAAATTTATATTCAAATAATATACATGTACCAGTATGTTAAAATTTAATAATATTTGATATAGTACACTTCAAATTATACTTGTTAAAAATCAAGGTAAAATTGTTTTTCTTAAATATTCATGAGATATAGCCTTCTTTATGTAAAGGCAATAAAGTTTTATAATTCAATGAAAAAACTAAATTTGTTGGAAATTTCATTCTAAAGATATGAGAGTATTCCCGAAATTCCCTGGGGTTAGTCTAAGCTTTAGTATAAATTAAGATATTGAATATCTTATGTAAGTTTCACTTTAAAATTACTAATTAACATTTTTTTTAATTATTCGCTAAAATTTAATTTTGAAGTTGTCTTTCCCTTTTTCTATTTTACATATACACCTTTTTTATCCCTTTAATCTTTCTCAATTTCTCTTTTACAATTAGGTGAATATTACCATAAAATTTACTACATTCTTATTTTTAGGTACTTAAATGCTGCTTTTTAACATTCTTGGACATCACTTCTGGTCGTTCACTTAAATTATCAGATAAGTAATTTCCATTAATAATTAATTTATTCAATTAAGCATATATAAATTCTAAGAATTTTTGCTTTGTTTAAAATATATTTTTCTTTTGTTCCAGATTTTCAACCAAGCTGAAATATCGCCATCAATTAGAAGAAAAATGTAGATATAATGGAAATGGGTTACTTTTTGAAAATGAATTTCGTTTTTTGTTTTAATTTTATTCAATTTTCGTTAGTTTGAGTTTTAGATTAGTTTGAACAATTCTGAGTTTGAGATATTAGGGATTTCTGCAGAAGTTTCTGTAACTTCTAGATTATATGCATCCTTATTGGTGCTCAATGGATGAGCACACAATTTTTAATTATCAGTGTGAACTATTTTTGTTTTATTGGATCCCATTCTAATTAAGGCATTTCTTTCGCCTAACAATTTTTCTAGGACATAGAGTCCATGGAAGTAGAGGTCGAATTTATCTTTCCTCTTGTTTACTCTCAAGTACACTTGTTCTCCCTCCTTGAAGCATTTAGAATTAGATCTTTGATCGTAATATCGTTTAGATTTTTCCTTAGCTAATTGAATTCGGCCCCAAGCTAGTGACTGAACATTATCCAATTTCTGAAAGAGTCCCTTTAAATATCCGATACAAGTCTTATCTGATTCTGAAAGAGTGAAGCTATTTGGAATATCATCCTCTCTTCCGAAGACTAACGTATAAGGAGCAAAACCTGTAGCTTAATGTATGCTAGTGTTATAAGAAAACACAGCAAATCTAAGCCAATTATCCCAATTGGTGATAGTATCGAATTGTCTTAAGTATTCAATCAATATCTGATGACTACGATCTAATGATCCTAAACTTTGTGGGTGATACGCAGTTGATTGAATTTTTTTTATGCAAAAAATTTTGCAAAATGTTTTAATGCACTGGCTGATCAAATTTGATCCTTGATCAGTGTGAATTAGACGAAGGCAACCGTATCTTGAAATAAATTCCTCAGCTTAAGCTAAAGCTTTATTCGCTGAATCAATATTCCTCAAACGAATCGCATCAGAATATTTTGTAAAATTACACTGAATAGTCAAAATATAAATATTTCCTTTCAAAGATACTGGAAGGGTTCCAACTAAATCAATTTGAATTTTGTCAAAAGGTCCCCTTGGAGTATCAGTGATAATCATGGGTTGTCTAGTCCCAATTCGTTCCAATTTACTTCTCTGCCAGTTAGTACAAGGACCTCCTATTCTTTGAACGTCAGCCTTCATGTTTTCCCAGTAATAGATATCTCTTACTCTCCAATAGATCTTTGAGATTCCCTTATGGCCTCCTACTACTGATTCATGAAATTCTCTCACTATATCATTCCTCATAATACTAGGGGGAATGATTATTTCTTCTGAACAAATAATTACCAAAAGTCCTGAGTTGCCAAAATGTTTCCTGATTATTTGTTCTACCGAGAGCCAAGAAAGTTCACCTAAGTCATTTCTTTTACTTGAAATTCTTACTGGGGTTATCTGTAAAGCTTCCATAGATTTCTTTAAAGCAATTACCGCTTCTGAAAGTTCTTTTATAACTATTACTTCTTCCCTCTTGTTATTCACAACAAGACTAAAAACAGATCGTCCATTACGATTAAAAACGATAGTTTCACCGAACTTCGGATTTTCTTTTCGGATATCTTCAGTTCGCAAAAGACCCTTAGCCTTTAGACTATCATTTACTTCTGATGCTGAATATCCATCTGCAGAGAATAGATGGGCAATATGCCCTTTTCCAAAATATAACTTATCTTTACTGTAGGATATACAATCCTTTTCCAGGGTCAAGATCTGGCTAACCGGGATACCCATACAGGAACTTGCAGAACTCTCTTCAATTTCACCTACTGTACGTATACTCGTAATAGAATTTTTACTCCAGGCACAGCTTGTCTGCGATCCAGCCAAAGTTTGGGGCGAAAGCGTCACCAAATTCAGACTTGGGCTAGATACTTGGTTCGGATTTTGAGGCCCAAAAACTCGGAACCATCAGACTCATACTGCCTATCCTCTCCCAGTTTGGGTCCGCATTCATTGTAAAACGTATCGCACTGATAACGAGGTCCCTGTTTATTCAATTGAGTTTTACCCCCAATTTATTTTTCTTTACTTATGAGAGTCATACAAAACATCCTTTTCAATACTACCCCCAGATCTTCATTGCCATCGTCATCTCTGCGAGCGTCAACCATACCTACATACGTGCGATCTGCAGTAATCATAGCAATTAAGTTGGTGTTTGGCTCCATGGATTCATTTCTTTCTGAGGGGTTTCTCGACAGAGCGTCAGCATTTGAGTTAATTTTTCCTGGTTTATACACAATAGTGTAATAATACTCACTCAGCTTTATTCTCCATCGAGCAAATCTTGAAACAGGATCTTTAAGCCCATGCAACCAAACTAAAGGTCTATGGTCTGTTACCAAAGTAAAATTCTGCCCAAAAAGATAAGGCCTAAAGTGCTTTACATTGAAGACAATGGAGAGCAATTCTTTTTCTATAGTAGAATAATTTAATTCTGCACTTTGAAGGGTGCGTGATGCGAAAGCGATAGGTAAGTCTTGTCCTATAGGACCCTGACTAAAAACTCCAACGAGTGCGTAATTCGACGCATCTGTAGTCAAAACAAATGGTTTCTTAAAATCTGGGTACTGCAATATGGGTTCAGTACATATTTTATCTCTAAGAAGTTCAAAAGACTCCTGTTAGTTTGTTGTCCAAATAAATTGAACATTGTCCTTGAGAAGTAAAGTCAGAGGTTTAGCTATTCTTGCGAAATCAGAAATAAATCGCCTGTAATATCCCACTAAACCGAGAAATTGTTTTATATTCTTTTTCCCTTTTGGAATCGGAAAAAGTTTCACAGCTGATATTTTCTTTGGGTCTGGCTTGACTCCATCCTGAGAAATCACATGTCCCAAATAAGCAATTTCACGCTTAAGAAAATGACACTTCTCATGCTGGAGAGCCAATCCAGCAGATTTTAATCGAGCAAGCAGAGCTCTTAATGTCCTAGAATGTTCTTCCAATGAAGAAGCATAAATCATAATATCATCCATATAGACGAATAATTCAACACCCTGGAGACCCGTGAGTACACAGTCCATTACACTTTGGAAAGTCGCTGGTGCGTTCTTTAAACCAAATAGCATTCGAGTAAACTCCATATGCCCATGTGGCGTTGAAATGGCCGTTTTTTGCTGAGAATCAGGATCTAATAGAATTTGATGGAATCCTGATGCTAAATCTAGAACAGAAAAATACTTTGCTCCACCAAGTCGATCCAAAATATCAGTTATGTTGGGAAGCGGGTAAGCATCACCAACTGTTTTCTCGTTTAAGGAACGATAATCTATAACCATCCTCCACCTTTTATTTCCTTCAGAATCTGATTGCTTGGGTACAATCCACAAAGGAGAATTGTAGGGAGAAACTGAGTGTTTTATTATTCCTGAATTTAATAATTTATTAGTTTGTTCCCGTATTTCGTTCTTGTGAATAGGAGGATAATGATATTGTTTAGTATTGATTGGAGTTTCGTCGGTAGTAATTATTTTATGAGATAAAATAAGCGTAGCGCCTAATTGGTCACCTTCTAGGAAAAACTGAGGGGAGTACTCTGAAAGAATTGGAAGAACACTTCCCCGTTCTTCATTATTCAAGCCTGACAAATTCATAACTTTCAAAATTTTCGCGAATCGGGAGGATCAATTTTTCTGTCTATCGGTGGAAAATGAATTTCCATTCGAACAATTTAAAGGTGCTACTACGTCATATTCCTCAAGTTTCACAGGGGGAATAGTTAAACTGACCTTTTTCGGGGTAGAATTTATAATAAAAAGGTTCGCTTCTCCATTCTTATTAAGAACTAAAGCCTCTCCAGCAAAAATGCCAGGTCTACATGGAATTTTCCTAATATATCCTTCATTAAGTTGAGTTTCAATCAAAGGCAAATGAAATAACTTTTTAGTTCTGGCAGTTATTTGTACAGTGACATGAGAGAGCAAAGGGAAACGATCCTCGCCTAGAAAAAGTTGATCATTTGAAAAATTTAGAACTGCTCTATGTTGTTTTAAAAATGTTATTCCTATAATTCCATCCTGAAGTATAGGGAAGTTCTGTGGAATTATCTGAAAAGCGGTTTCAAGTACTTTTATCATTAATCTAACTTCTCCAAGAGTAGGTAGCATGCCTGAGCCAATTTCTATTAAATTGAAAATATGTTTCCAATTTATCTCTACAAAAGGCTTTAATCTATTTTCTTTAATCAAACTGACACTGGATCCAGTGTCGATCATAAAAATACATTTCTCGAAAAGAAAAGCTACATTTTTCAATTCTACTGTAGGGGCTGGTCCATCCTCCCCTAATTCCTTGAGTCTGAGAATGACTTTTTTATTTGACTCTGTTTTAACAGATTCCGGTCTTTTCTGAAATGAATCATTATTTGACTTTTGATCCCGAAATTTTTGTCCTAATTGTTCACGCTTTAAGGAATGTTTTTATGGAGTCGACAATCATTAAAAGTATGATTATTCCTGTGACAATAGTGACAACTAGATTCCTCTCTGCCCTTTATAAATCCTTTCTTTGCCAATTCAGGGCAATCTCTTTTAAAATGTCCTAACTTTTTCCAGTAAAAACATTTCACCTTACTGATCCAATTATTTTATCCTCAAATTTATTTTCGGTTTGCAAATGGGCTATTTTCTTATTTGAATTAAATATTGGTTTCGGGTTTTGTCCTATATTAGAACTCGAAACAGCTTTGGATGCTGTCGTTCCTATATGCACTCTCTTCCAACTCTTAAACTTAAGATCCTCCTAATTCGCGAGTGCAATGGCTTTGTCTAATGTGTTTATCTCTTTATCTCTTATTTGGGAATAAATATTGTAATCTAAACCACGTAAAAAATTTCCGATTGCTACAGTTCTGTAAGCTTTACACATTCCAATACCCTCTTCCCCTGGAGAATTTTCCAAAACTTGTAAAACTAATCTATTCAGAGTCAGGTTTACTCTGGCTCCATATTCGTGAACAGTTTCACCCGGTTTAATTTTGACGTTAGCTAAATCTTGCATAAGTTGACTTATGTCTTCGTTTTGAGAGTAAATTTGATTTAGGTTCTTAAAATTTTATCTAGAGTGATCCCCCTTCCATCCTGTATATGCTGTCTCGCTTCTCCAATTATTTTTGTTTTGATTAGCATGGTCAAGCATGAACTGTCAGATGAATTAATTAATGAAAGTGCGGCTCTTCAATGATTTTATTAAAGTCACGTGTTCCGGGCAAAGCAATTGAATTATCTGATAAGGGAGTAGGAAGATAGACAGGTGTTTAACGTCTTCTCAAGGGAGAAGAATTTCCGAGATCTGAATTTGTAGGTTGACTCATATCGCTTGTCAAAGAATTTTGAGAAGACTGTGAAGCCTGTATTATGAAGGCGGTTTCAGCTACTGAACCCGGATTAACAGGACCCTTATTAATTGTTTTTCTTTTATTTCTTGAAACTGAAGGTTCAGTTTCATCGATGGACGAGAGCGGGGGATCGCTATCCCGAACCCTTTTTTTTCGCTCGAAATTTAGGCATTTTCAATTCTATTAGGCTAGGACTTACTTGGGGTTATAATCCAATTTCGCACTTTATATTAACACTTTTTCTCGTCTTAATAAAAAAATTGATAAATTTGCACAATATTCAAATTCTGGCTATACACGATAAGAGCGAGAAAAATAATCACTTTACAGTTTTTTCTAAAATTAAATTTTCACTCCTTTGAGATGATCTGGAAGTTCGAGCTGAAGTTCCATTTGAAGATCTAGTAGACCTCTGAAAAAATCTTCGAAGTTCTGCAACTCTAGAAGTACCCTGATGCGTAAACTTTCACAGGCCGTCCAACATTCACACGTACCAGGGGGCCAAGAGCTACTCGATCCACTCCTGTATTCACTGGACGAGTTCAATTAAAATAGAAAAGCCCTTTTTTCAGTAGAGAAATTACTCCGATTTTTCCATTTAAAAAAAATTTAATTTCCCTGTTTCTTAAGTAATTTGGAAATATTCCAATTCCAGGAAACCAGTGGGTATGTGGCTAGGTGAGATACAGAATTTATAGTATCCTTCACGGAGATATACTTCAACGCAGATCCATCCTTCTCCGTCGTCGTGGATGCGGCAAATTTGTAATGGTGGGAAATCTGGATCAGAAAGAACTTCAACTAGTCTCATCAGAAGTGAACTTGGATCAGACATTTTTTTATTTGTCACATTACTTCAGAAAAAAGATATTAAAAGACCAGAATAATTGACAAATTATTCTCTTTGATTTTTCTTTTAAAAATTAAAACTCCCTTCTTTACAAAATACAAAACCTTCTCTTTATTTTAAAGGAAAATTTTCTTTTTAAAAATTTAACATTTCTCTCTTCCAAAATTTTAATTACATAAGTATTGTCAACAAAAAGCAAAATACAGAACTTTTCACGAAAACTCAACAAAAAAATTCTCTGAACTTTCCTTATTATTTTTTATAAGTTAACTAAAGAAAGAGAGTTGATTTTTTTTTTTAATTTTTATTCTGCGAAGTAAAAAAACTCTGCTTTCGAGAATCGTGGTTCGCTTTTCTTGATGTAATTTTTGAAGAAAATCATCTAATTTTTGCATTCCTTGGGGTATATTCTTGCGACTTGTTGGTGGTTCCAGGTAAACACGTTTACATCTCTTAGGGTCCATGAACTTTTTTCACGCCTGAAGGCCGTCCATAGTGATTGAGAAGCTTAGTTGGATCAAAACAAGTAGAAAAATCCCATACTTGGTCAGGCGAACATCCTTGAATGTGCTATACTGAACTAGTGACCCAGTTCCCATGGTCCGGGGGTGTAATCCCACACAAGCTGTCACCAATTTGTTACGTGTCCAGCGCTGTTGTCGATTTGAAGACTTGTAGATTTTGATCCATTTTATACTGGATTCGTTGCCGACGTTGAGTTATAAAAATCACTAACCGCGCGAACTGGTCGAGGTTCAAATAACAGACACAACTCAATAATTTAGAGAACAAATCAATAGTTTTTATTTAATTTCAATTTAAATATTGAAGATCCTTTCATGAAGATTAAATGTCCTATTCCGTCGCCGAGAACAGTTTGTTTATACAAATAAGATTTCGTTCAGGTTTGACATTTTTAAAGTTTTATTTCATTAAAACTATTTTAATTAAATGGGTTCTATTCTCACTTCACTTAAAATTTAGTTCGACTCAAGTCGACCACGGCGAACCGTACAGAATTACCGGAGTAAATAAAGTTTTGTGGACTTGAATTTCCATTAACAATTTAAGAGAAAAATATTCTAAGTCCAATTTTCATACGCGTCAAACCTATTTGGATTGATAGATCCATATATACATATGCATATATAGATCTATCTGAGAGTACACAGTTATTTAAACGCTAACTTCTGATCCTTTACAACTAGCTATTAGAAGTTATTAATTCGAGGTACAGCGAGGAGTTCTCATGTAATTTCCTATTGTCTATCATAATTAATAATTATTCTTTTTGATAATAACGATCTATTTAAATTTCTAAATGTACTGAATGTCTTGTATCATTTGAATTATTTCAAATATTTACCACTCTTAAAACTATTAACTGGTAAGTACTCAGTAATAGGGTGCTAGCGCCCTGAGATACTTGATCTAAAACAGCGCATGCTGTTACACGTTTGACCAATCAGCGCAAGATCTCGAGCGCGGGAGATTTGGAAAACGAATTAAAATCGCCTATATAGTATGGACAAACCTAAAATACTATTAATCCTAAAGCTTTATAAAAAAAATTCTCTAGCCATTTTTAAATTTCTCAACACACTAATCTCTTGTAAAGCACATCTCTACTCTTGCCTTGCCTATTTTTCTGTGAATATTCCTTCTAACAATGAAACGTTCAGTTTTGCCAGATAACCGACACTTCTTACACTAGAGTTTAGGGAGAACCCTGAACCTATTTGTCTGTGTGTTTTATCCTTTGAGATGTACTTTTCACCTGTGTAATGGCCACTGGCTTGTCTAAAGTCCAAGGAAAACCTCGGGTCTATACTTCTGCGAATACTACAGAGTATTTCAAATAAAAGAGAATCGATTGGATTGTGAAAAGAGTAAAGATACTGTGTTTCTTGAATATAGGTTTTCTACCCTCTTTTCCTTAATAAAAGTAAATTATACAATACGACACCCTGAAATGCAATTCACTCACTAAATTACCTTACATCCTCAACGGAGGATTATCGTTATAAATGTACAAATTACCCGAGTAAAAATACTTTGACTTGAGTTAGACTTAGTTATGTTTTGATTTCGTCTCCAAGACATCGGAGTCTGGCTATGTCTGAAAACTGAGTCAAGACATAGGCCTTCGTCTTACTTTTATGACCACGAGAGGTGAAACGGCGTTTACTTGTCTTAAGTCGAGCCTTCTTTTTATTTAAAGCTACTCTCTTCTATGCACTTTTTTCTTAATAATACATCAATACCTTTATCCTCTGTTTTGTGTGCAACACGTATTTTCTACGGAATTATTGGCTCGAGTTCAGACATATATTGCCCCCACGTAATTCTGTTATTCATGTTGGATGGACTTTATTTTACTTCCTTCGATATACATCTTTTTTCAATGTACTTTGTCTATAGAAAGTATATATTATCATAGAAGCCAAATAAAAAGTATTTAGGGATAGCTACCCCCATTAATTAAAAAAAAAAAATTTTGGCGAATAACGTCAACTTTAATTTTGTCTCAAGTGCAAAAAATATATTTTTGGAACATTTTTTTATTTATTTAGCAATTTTCAGTGTGCTTGAATAAATTTAGGAATGGTTTACCCCCGCGTAATTTTTTTATTTATTTTTGATGGACGTTATTTCACTTCCTTCGTTATAAAACTATTTTCCGAATTGTCTTAGTGCATGGAAAGTATTTATTATCATAGACACAAAATAAAAGGAGTGTAAGTGTAGCTACCCCCATTAATTTTTGTAACAATTTTTGTTGTCGTAACCCAACTTTCTTTTTGTTTGAAGTTCAAAATATATTTATTTTTTATTTTTCTCTTATAAACTTAGAAATTTTCAGTACATTTGAAAATATGTAGGGGTGCTTTACATCCGCGTAACTTTTGTATTCCTGTTAGATGAACCTATTTTGCTTCCTTGGTTATCAAACTGATTTCCATATTTTTTGTGTATTAAAAGTATATATTACCATTAACGCAAAATAAAAAGTTTGAGGGGCGGCTACACGCAATAAATTTGTTTTAAATTTTTTTGGCGAGACACGTCAATTTTATTTTTGTCTCAATTGCAAAATATATATTTTTTTCTGTGAATTTAAACATTTTTTAGCAAAACTTGAAATATATGTAGGAGTGATTTACCTTCTTCATTTATTTATTTTTTTTTTTTTTTAGAAAATTACGTTATTATTTTTTTATAAAAAAGGAAACTTTTCCAAAAGGTTTGACCCAAACGAATTTAGTTTTTACACACAAAACTATACAATAGACACTTAAGACTACAATATTTGAGGGTCTGTTTCACCACCTTAAAGTGTTTTTCTAAGTTTTTCCTACAATATATATCAGGAAGAATCAAATCGGCGAGGGACACTTGGAGTACCTTCCTTGCTAGAATCCCAAAATTTGATTCCTCTGAAGTGACTTGTAGCTTAGATCGAGATTCTCAATTCTACTTGCATTATTTTTCAGAGTACATATGTGGCTTTGAGTATTTATAAATATATATTAAGATAAAACTTGCGCAATTTTATTATTGAATAAAATTAATAATACTAGTTTTAAATATAAGAACAAGGATCAAAATGATTTTCATCAGTGAATTTTTAGTTGAAAAAGCATGAAAATTGCTTTTAGTTACGAATACCTGAACTGTAAGTTACATTTCTAATTCAAAAGTCTTATGATTTTTAAAAATGTTCTGACAGGGCCTACATAAATTGAGATTATATCTGAGATTTTGGTAATGTGAAAAAAAATTCATCTCGATGTTAATTATTTTTTATTAAGTAAGCTTAAATATACATGTTACTATATATAAACTGAATTATTTTTTATTTTTATATTTTCTGCCAATATTAGTCTCCGACATCAGCATCTTCGTTAGGTTGGCCTATGGTTTAGGTGGTCGAACATCATTGTTTCAATCTGGCGGTAATAAGGACACATTCGTTATTTTAGATTGTGTAATTCCTTGCTTATAATTTTCTATTTAGTTATTGGAAAAAATATATTATTTATTATCTTCACTATTAAAAAATATTTTTACAATTTAAAACTAATTGTGACATATATGGTGACTTTGTTTTATATTTTAAGAATATGCACAATTATTGCTGACGGTTTTATATAAACAAAAAAGATTTTTTTTCACGATAAAATGTACAACCTAAAGAAAATATAAATTAAAACATTTTTTAGAGAAAATTTAGAATCATAAACGTTAAAAAAATCAACTTGTGTAGGAAAATCTCAAAAGAAGTATGCTTCTAAAAATCATTTGAGAAAAATATCCACAAGGCGGTCAATTTGACCAAAATGATTACATATAGTAGATGGACTTAAACTAAGAGAAGTACGGTTCTAAAGCTCAAAGTGACAAATTAAAAAAAAAGTAAAAAGAAGTACTAGGCTACTAGTACGATAAATCCTGTTTTCAACGTATTTTTTATTGAAAATAATGGACATTCGCTTCTAAAAGAATCTTTTTACAACATTCTATATGCTCTTTCTGTGCAGAAATCGCCCGATTTCAAACGTAATACCGATCTAGCCCCGATCGGATTTCCCGATCTGGCCCTGATCGGTAGAACTCTGTGGCCCACACCTGGTCCCGACCGGGCCAGACCGAGTTCCTACTGAAAAGCCATCTCCTTGCGCACGCAGAACTAGTGCTGCTTGATTTTTTCTGATATTGCAGTGAAATTTGTATACATACTACTCGTTTATAATATTCTAGCAATGATAAAAAATGCATAAGGCGAGTAATCCACGTGTTTGGAGGCACCAAATACCAGTCAGTAGATCTCGAAACCTGTGAAAAGAAGATGAGAGTAAGTAATTACACACTGCGGGCTCATTGAAACCTAAGCTCAAATAAATTAATAATTAATTTATTTGTTTTATGTAAAATTAGTATATTTACCATTAGATGAGTTAAATATTATAATATGATGAAATTGATCAAGTTCTTTTGTTTTCAATTATTATTTAAGAAGTCAAGGTTTTTCGATTTAATGTAGCGTTAGAATGATCAAATCTATTGACAACAGAAGAATTGCAGTATGCACAAAATTGTAATGTTTTTAGATGATGGGAATAAAATATGTGATACAATCGATTATGTCATTGAAACTTTGATCCTGTATTAATAATAAATTTATTACAAAAATATATTAACGACATATTTATATAAAATAAATGTCAGAATCAAGTAGTACAATCAAAATGCAAAATGTCGATTGTGCATGGATTCCAACAAGAGCTAGTTACTCAACTGCACATGCGTCGCATTCGGCATTTAATTGGTTTCGCGTGAAGTATAAGATGCTAAACAAAGTTTATTTCTTTTTTGTTATAAACAATGATATTTCAACTTATAAAAACTTCCATTAGGTCAAAATTAATTAATTATAATAAAAATTAACTAAATGCATATTCTGTAAATAATATTCAAAACAACCAGAAATATTTCATTGACACATTTTCATTTTCGTTTAAAAGTTGTTAAGTCTATATTTCTTCTTAACATACTTAAACAAATAAAACGATATAATAAATGATAGCTCCATTTTTTGGCGAATGTATTATCTACAACCACCTTCTCGAATTTTTCAAGAAGTAATGCAATTGACAGAAAATTGAATTTATTTACAGTAAAATGTTAATAAATCGTAAATCATAGGTTATTTCCCGATGATTTTCTTTAGAAGCATTCGAAAATGTCAAGTTGTAGGGAATCTTTTTGCGAAAAAACTTTTTCTAATTTGTTAAGAAATTTTATAGGCAACATTTTTTTTCAAGAAATTAAAATCGTTATTTAAAATATTCCTAGTTATCATTCATTTTTTTTATAAAGACAAACCTTTTCCTCGAAACTGATACCATCTACAATAATCTTACATTTCTAAAAAGTATTATTAAATTTTGTAGTCTGAAACCTCTTCTTTTCGTGTCTGTAGTTCTTATTTTTTAACTTAAAATAACTAATTGGAAATTTAAAATATTATGGTGGCCTTCGAAAGCAGAGGACAATTTGATAGTTTCGACTTTACTCATATTAAATCTCCATTCGTGAAATTCACGAATGGATTATAATGAGACTGATCGTGTGCCGATCGGGCACCGACGGGGCACCGATCCGGATTCCCGATCGGGTGTCCCGACCTGGCCCCGACCTGGGCGTTTGCTTTATCCGCGATCTGACACTGACCAGTATTCCCGATCGGGACCCGATCTGGACTGGTCTAGCCCCGAGCGGGGCCAGATGGAGATTTCAGCACGGGTTTATGGAAATTCTGATATTACTATACAACTCTATAACTCTGTTAACCATATTTGTTACAATTTCAATTTTATTTTGTATAGATCACTCGGAAGGAAACTCAATCTTGGTCCTGTAAAATCAAGTTTTGTCTACTAATCGATGATAATTTGACCTTCATTAGTTTTAAGAAAAGAACATTTTTTGTTAAAGATTCAGTCCAAAACATTTTTGGAAATAGACGATTATTTTATGTTTGAAAGTTCTTTAATAAAAAATAGTATTTTCTTCTTATCGCAGACCATCAGTAACAATATTTTTGTTAGAAACAATTTATAATTGCATATTTTTTTCCAAGATCTTGTTTTTGCGCCCAAGTAATGCCTTATTTAACCTGGGATGAAGACCATTTTATAAAACCCTTAAACACCTCTCAATTATAAAAAATTTACTCTTTAGGTCCAATTTCATTATATATTTATTTTAGAAGGTAATGAAGTTTTTAAAATACCCACTGGAAGAGTCGTTGCATGTGCCTATCCTCGCTAATTGAAGTTTCGCCATTTTCTGTATTTATATAAGGAAACTACAGTATCGCCACGCTTCAATTTATAACCACCTTTAAGTTTGAGTTTCTCTGCTTCAGCTGTTTCAGAAAGAAAAATAGAGTCATCAAATAATTTAAAAGTTTGAAAAATTATTAAATTAGAGCTTCTAAATTATAATGAATTATGAATAATAAGAATATTGTTCTAAGAAGGGCGGAATTAGGCACAGAAAAAAATTCTATGTAAAAACATCTTGAAAATAAAAAAATTCTTTAACAATCAAAGTGTTCTGATTAAGAATATGTTGGTTATTTTTAAACTCTAAGTCAGTTTTTGAATAAAAAATTGTTTTAAACGGTCGTATTATTTATTAACAAAAAAAAATCTTTTATGTGCCACAATTTTCAATTTATTAAAAAACAATCTTTTACAAATTTTCTGCACAACGAAATTACGTCCACGTACGAAATCCATTAAGCAATATAAATGAAGTCGATCACTGTATAACTTTTCAACACTGGTAGTTTAGTCTATGTACTTTACTGAGAGGTTGGTATGTGTGGATTCTAGCAGTTATTATTTATTACTTTGACTTTGGTATAATTGACGTTATAAAAAAAGGATATTGCTAATATTTTGAAAATTATGGTTAAAGAATTATAATAAATTTGTATGAGTAATCAATTCTTTTGCATAAAGATTTAAGGGTTTCTTAAGAAACCCTAATGTACAGTCTGTCAAGTTAAAGCGTGGGTGGCTTTACTCGCAGTCGGTAAGGTGTATCGACATGATTTTGGTGTCAAAATATTAAGAAGAGCTCC
>NC_046664.1:47733451-47751329 GCF_010883055.1 Belonocnema kinseyi
AGAGTACGCGGAAAAACTCGTCGAAAGCATGCCTTCGAGGTGCCAGGCCATCATCGACTCCGGCGATGATTGGACAAAATACTAACAGAAAAGCATTTTGCTAGACACCTTGACAAATGTAATTCCATGTAGAAACATGCGTTTAAATAAAATATTTTACCAAAAAAGTTACCCACGCTTTAACTTGACAGACTGTATTCGGTGAAATGGTCTTCCGTCCGCGAAAACGCATAGAGCTAACGCACAGGGCTTTAATATTATAAAAATTACTCAAATTAAAAAAATGTTTTTAACGTCAGTGTCGGTCTGTCGTCGTTGTCATCGTTGTCATTTTCTATATATCGGATAACTTTCGAAAATAATCTTTGGATTGAGCTTTAGTATACATTTTAAAGATGTAAAAAGAAAGAATAATTGCGTGAGCAAGCTATTTTGAATCAAAATAAAAAAGTAAACACTTTTTGAAAATTCTTTAGATCATTTTTTTTCAAGATTGGAAAATTGTATGTACAGGGATTCATAGTACTCAAAAATTCGAATAGTTCATCCTTACGAATTTTACTAAAAATTTAAACCAAATAGCGCACTATACGAAAAAAGGTGATAAAAGAAAAACGTTGCTTTTGGGAAGTCCTACAAGAATAACATGATTACTTTTTAAATTTTCTACGAAAATTGAAAATCCAAATATTGAAACCAACGAAACGTAATAAAAAAATTTAATTTTGCAATCAAACTATGCAATATACGAAAATATATATGTGGATAAAAATTATGCACACAAAAAAGATCTGAACATTTGTTATGAATCACTCTTCGATTTCACGTTTAGTTTTTGTTTTGTTCCTAAAAAACAACAATGAAAATAGAAAAATAAAATTTTTGGACAAAAGAAACAAGTTACGAAATTTGTTGTAAAAACATAGTTGAACCAGAATCTTACCGGAACGTTGAAAAAATAACCCAGATATTCGTAATCCATCAACTGTTTTTACCTTCCAAACAAAACATAAACCGGCGACTACTTTGTGTACACAGAAGCATCAGTGGTGACTGTACTACAAGCACTGAATTTATTTTCAAAAAAGTCACTTATAAGTAACTAGGTCTCGGATGCAAACAAAATTCACCAAATATTGATGTCTTTTCGTATATAACCTGAGTAGTATGAGAAGGAAAGGAACTGACAAATTCGATGTAAAATTTCTAAAACGTTTCTACATTTTTTTTGTCAATAATTATAAAAAAATACGAATTATTTGGAAAAAAAAACTTTCAGTTTACGTTTAAAAGCTTGTTACTCAGCAATCATCTTCGAAGGTTCGAATCCTCCGAGTTCAAACTTGAAAATCTTTGGAATTATTTGTATGAAATTCAAACTCTTCTTTAAAAAGTTCGATAATTGCCCACACATATATAGTAGAAATAAGTTTCATTATTCTTTTTTTTTTTGTAACCAAAACCTAGCTTCTGATTCTTTTCGTATTTTTTTAAGAGGGTACAAATGTCGAGGATGATCGATTCTGCATCGTACATGAATGCGATAATCAAAATCATCAACATTGGGGGGCAAAATGGTTTGCAGTTTCACCGATAAGCGAAGTTCTCTCCATGGTTACCAAAATATTTTTCTCACCACTTTTACTACTAGAGGCATCCAGCGCAATAAAATCTTACTTGGTTAAAAATGCATTGGGGTAGTTAGTAGGTAGTTTAGTTTTTAAATTACCCTTATTTTCAGTTTGATTCCATTTATAAGGCACCCCACCTTGGAATATTCCAACTTTAGTGTCACGCTTGGTATGCACGGTATCGTTATCTAGAATATCTGGCTTTTTTTTAATTTGAGACCTGATTATCCGTTGTGAATTCGGTAGCGATGCAGTTCGTAGTGGCGAATTTGTGGGTGAACCATTCGGTGAGCTTTCTGGTGAAGAAGTTAGTGATGAACCTGTTGTTGAACCTTGTGATGAACCTGTTGAAGAACGTGCTGGTGAACCACTTGCTGAAGGCATTCCTGTAAGGAAAATATAGTTAATAATTATGTTTGAGATAAATATTTTTAATGTTCACATACTATATTGTACTATGAGTTGCAAATATACTAATCCTTGTCAAAGAAATTGAATTTTTTCTAAACACCAACCGTGTTTTAGTGTTTGAAATTTTTTTACATATACTATGAATCTGAGCAAGGTAGGCTAAAATGCGCCACAGGTCACTTTACCTCGATTAAACTGTATTATATAAAACACACAAAAGGAAGTCTTAGACAAAAGTCTTGGAAAGGTGAGGATCGTAATTCAAATTACAAAACATACCGAAAGGGGGAGTAAAAAAGTTATATGAAGAAATTGCTTTCTCTCTTGTGATATTTTGTATAGTTTGCAAAAAAAATTATGTTTAAAATAGAAAAAAATTTTCCGGCCTGAAAAATGGTTATCCACCTATAAAACTGATGGTATGCGGCTCTTATATATGAAATTTTACCGCGATTTCGCTGGAAGCGGGTGCAATTTTCCAGATTAGCACCCGCTCCCGACGAAATCCTGCGGTTGTCCTTATGACAAATTTTTAATTATATATATATAGAAACGATCCAAGCTATAACAAGATAGTAGGAAGTGTTTTTTGTAGAACTTTTAAAAATTTTTCAAACTTTATTTTGTAATTTTATTTGAGATTTGAGCTGCCTTTGAAAAAATTTCAAAAAGTCTATTTTTCAGAAAGAAGTGTCTAAAGACAAGCAGCGGCTCACTGACAATAAAACTCGTGGATCTGTAGTTCATATTGCCACTTACTTGCAATATGTACAAATGTCAAAAAATAGGGTTTTTTAGAAAATCTACTTTTAAGTCGTTTAAAAAACATCTGTAATTTTTTCATTTTTGTCAATTTCAATTTTTTTGTGACTCATTAAACGAAGAAGAATACCCACGTCGAATACAGAAAAAAGCAAATTCCGAATAGATATGCATGTTCAGAAAATACTGCATCAAAAAAAAACTCTGCGTCAACTTTGAAATTTGTCAGTCCAAATGGTACAGAGATATCCATTTGCATATATGGCAATTTTAATACAAATTCAATCGTTAATAACGCTATATCTTAAATAGGGTTATTTGCACAAAAAAGTGTAGACAGAAAGAGGTTTTGTATTTTTTCAGACCTTCCAAAAAATATTTAACAAAAAATCTTGGCCTAAATAATGTATTTATTTTAAATAATTATTTGGGCAATTATGACTGATTTAAAAAAAATCCTTTTATATTTACATAATCAGGGGTCTTTTCTTAAAATTGTAAGCTAAAAATATCCCCTAGATCTCTAAGTGCATATTCAATTATGAGTGGCGGCTCGATTATACGCATTCGGCTCAACTCCGTGGAGAATTTTTATTATATTTGTTTTGGATTAAATTTAGTTTTCTATTTACCTGAAATGAAATTAAGTCTACCATTTGTCATACTGAATGAAAATGGTTGATTAGTGCGAAAACTTTGTCCTTGCAAGTTTATTTCATTATCGCCTGATCGCTGTCGATTACTTGCTTCTGTAACAAGAGAGATAGAGATTTTTATTAACAAATATTTTGAACGACCTTAGAGTCACTCCAAGTTCTTTAATCAGATAACAATTGCTAGGAAAAATATTTTTAATACCATTGGGTTATGTGCCAACATTTTTGCAACAATTCCAGATCTTCCTTCAGTAAAAGTGTAGCATGCCGAAAAAAAAGACACTGAAATCCAAATCTTATATGATTGTAATTTGTACCAGCTAATAACATATTCACTGATTCTTAAAATATATGGTTTCTTTAGATTTTTTATCACTTCTAAAAATATAATTGAAAATTAAACAAAAATGAATTTGATTTTACGATGTAGGTGATAGATAGAAACAACATTCAAGTGTTATCTATTACTCCTAAATTCATTACAAAAATTACCTTTTTGTGTTAATTTGTTCACAAAAAATGTGTACAGAATAAAAAATAAAAAAATTGATATATTTTAGCACGTGGATTATAAATCCGGCAATAAATTTATTGCATTGCGTCATGCATTTGAGGACAGCAGAGTTAAAAGCTCGAATACATGTTTTTTTACCTATACATTTATTCAAATTCGCATGCATATAGCCCCTGATTTTTTTCGAATATTCAAAGGAATTAATGCGTTTTTTATGATATATAGAGGTTTCGTAAGTCCCATAAAGTGTAACAGGTACTTATTATTTAAAAAAATGTTATTTTCAAATAGCGATCCCTGAATTCTGTTCTATGGGTTTAAAAAGCAATACAGGGGAAATTGGGTTTTGGGAGTTTCAAGCGCTAATTCGATATTTTGGCAGTTCCCTTAATGCAAGTTGTTCATAACACATTGAGTGTTAATTTTGACTGAAGAAGATAAACAGTTTTTCAAACTATTAATGTAAAACGAACCTATAGGATACATGAATGAAGTTGATAGGTCCTAATAAGAAACTAATTTGTGTTCTAAAGATAAAAATATTTTAACAATTATCATTTATTGAAGCACTTACTCGTCTTAAAATTGTTAACCATTCCAAATAGGACGATGTCTAGGGATTTCTGTATAAAATAATTTCTCATTTATGCCCGCGTGAAAAAAGTTTGCATAGCTCAAGCATGGCAAGACACTTGGAAATATCTGGCAGAAGCATGGTTCACGTCTGAATGGCAACATGGCGCAAGCCTTGCTCCTGTCCGTTTCCCATGCTTAGGACATGCTAAACACATGAATATTCTTAAGAACATGTAAGTGTAAGAAAAATTAGCCTGCGTTATCAATGAAAATCTCATGTTTGCCAATAGCCGACACGTTTCTAAATGGCAGGGTCGCTACCCGGGTGCACCGCATCGGTTCGCGCACCAGGTAGTGTAGCACATTTTCATTATAGAACTTTTTCAGAATTTAAATTGTGCCAATTGCCAAAATAACTACCATTAGTGAGTCGACAATCCGTGTGAATCTAGTCACGCACTAGGTAGCTTCGCACGTATTCTACGCGAATTTTTTCAAAATTTAGATTGTTTGAACAGCCAAAATTCCTAAAAATTGTGAGCCGACGATCCGCGTACACCAGATCGAGCACCAGGTAGTATAATACGTATTCTACGAGAACTATTTACAAATTTAAATTTTTTGAATAATAAAATCAATTCCAAATGGTCAGTCGACGACTCGGGTGCACCAGGTCGCGCCCCAGGTAGCTTAACACGTTTTCTACGAGAACTTTTGCAAAATTTGGATTGTTTCAAAAGCCAAAATTGCTCAAAATTGTGTGTCGACGATCCGGGTGCTCCAGGTCGAACACAAGGTAGTTTAAAACGTTTTCTACGAAAACTTTTTTAAAATTTAAATTTTGTCAATGATGAAAACAATTCCAAATGGTGATTCGACGACCCGGGTGCACCAGGTCGCTCCCCAGGTAGCTTAGCACGTATTCTATGAGAACTTTTTCAAAATAGAGATTATTTTAACATCCAAAATTACTAAAAATTGTGTGTCGACGATCCGGGTGCTCCAGGTCGAACACAAGGTAGTTTAAAACGTTTTCTACGAAAACCTTTTAAAAATTTAAATTTTGTCAATGATGAAAACAATTCCAAATGGTGATTTGACGACCCGGGTGCACCAGGTCGCGCCTGAAGTAGCTTCGTACGTATTCCACGAGAAATTCTTCTAAATCTAGATTGTTTTAACAGCTAAAATTACTCCAAAATGTAAGTCAGTGATCCGGGTGCACCAGATAGAGTATCAGTATAATACGCATTATACGAGAACTGTTTTAAAATTAAAATTTTGTGAATAATGAAAACAATTCCAAATGGTGATTTGACGACCCGGGTGCACCAGGTCGCGCCTTAGGTAGCTTAGTACGTATTCCATGAGAACTTTTTCTAAATTTAGATTGTTTCAGCAGCTAAAATTACTCAAAATTGTAAGTCGACGATCCGGGTGCACCATATAGAGCATCAGGTAGTTTAATACGCATTATACGAGAACTGTTTTAAAATTTATATTTTGTGAATAATGAAAACAATTCCAAATAGTGAGGGCGCAACCTGGTGCACCCGGGTCATAGATTAACCATTTGAATTTGTTTTTATTATTCACAAAGTTTAATTTTTGTAAGTTCTCCTAGAATACGTTCTACACTACATGGTGCTTGATCTAATGTACTTGGATCGTCGACTCACAATTTTTAGTAATTTTGGTTGTTGGAACAATCTAAATTTTGAAAGTGTTCTCGTTAAATACGTGCTAAGAACATTGGGCGTGACCTGATGCACCTGGGTCGTCGACTTACCATTTGGAATTGTTTTAATAATTCAAAAAATATAAATTAAAAAAAAGTTCTCGTAGGATAAGTAATTAACTACTTGGTGCTCGACCCGGTGCACCCGGATAGTCGACTCACAATTTCCAATAATTTTGGCTGTTGGAACAATCTAAAATTTGAAAAAGTTCTCGTGGAATACATACTAAGCTACCTGAGGCGCGACCTGGTGCACCCGGGTCGTCGACTCACCATTTATAATTGTTTTAATCATTCCAAAAATATAAATTCATAAACAGTTCTAGTAGAATACGTAATTAACTACCTGGTGCTCGACCTAGTGCACCCGGATGGTCGACTTAAAATTTCTGGTAATTTTGGCTGTGGGAATAATCTAAAATTTGAAAAAGTTCTCGTGGAATACGTACTAAGCTACCTGAGGCGCGACCTGGTGCACCCGGGTCGTCGACTCACCATTTGGAATTGTGTAAATAATTCAAAAAATATAAATTAAAAAAAAAAGTTCTCGTAGAATACGTGCTAAACTACCTGGTTTGTGACACAGTGCATCCAGGTAGTGAACTTACCATTTAGAGACGTGTCGGCTATTGGCAAACCTAAGATTTTCATTTTTAATTCAAGCTCATTTTGTCTGTCACTTATTTGTGATTAGCGCGTCCTAAGCATGGGAAACGGACTGGAGCAAGGCTTGCACCATGCTGCCATTCAGCCGTGACCCATGCTTTAGCCAGATATGTCCAAGTGTCTTGCCATGCTTGAGCCATGCACACTTTTTTCACGCGGGTGAATGCTATTTTAGCAATAATTTTGGATTATAAATCATATAATCAAGTATAAAAATTAAAAATTTAATGAAAACTTCGAGGTGATTTCGTTCAAAAATGAAAGAGACTTAAAAATTATCATAAAATGTATTCTCTCTTAAATCAAAACATCCATTCTCAGCCAAGACGCTAATCTTTGAAAAAAATTATCAAGAATATCAGCAGCCTGTGACTGTAGTCAGAAATTTAAAAGTGATCAACGGTATAGGAGTACAATATTTCAAGTTGACTTTTGACTTTAATTGCCTTCTTAATACGATACGAAAATCACAAACAATATTAACTACAAATGGTAACAGAGAATTGGAATGAATTTCCTGACTGCAGTAAGGATACCTTGTTCCGTGAGATATTATCATGAATGAATTATTTAATTGAGGTTTTTTTTATTTCTATAAATGTACATTGTCAACGATGGCAACATGTTCTCTTCAGGGTTGAAATGGGCCTGACTGTTTTTTCTGTTAGACGAAGAACTAATGGTTAAAGACGGTTCGCAATAAACTTCGTTTTGTAATTCAAATAAAATTTTACG
Organism: Belonocnema kinseyi; assembly: GCF_010883055.1. Classification (NCBI taxonomy): domain Eukaryota; kingdom Metazoa; phylum Arthropoda; class Insecta; order Hymenoptera; family Cynipidae; genus Belonocnema; species Belonocnema kinseyi. The sequence continues at coordinate 47,741,141 of NC_046664.1, forward strand.
AGTAATATACTGCCCTTATCTAGCCAACTGCTCCAAATTATTCAATTCTTTGTTTTAATATCTAGTGTAAGATAGGTTTTTTTTGATTATTATTTTTAAAACGTTAGCACAGGAGTAAAATCCATTCACTTTAAAATTGCGATACTACTTGAAAAATTAATTTTTCTCTGCACTGTAAGATTGTTTTTTTTTTATTTAAATAAATATATTTTGACATTGTTGAAGGAGGGGAAATAATTCTCTTTGAAATAATAAAATACTATTTAAAAAATATTTTGCGTTGATGTTCAATTACTATTGGTTAATTACCTGTACATTAAAAAAATAAAGGTGACCATAAATAGTAGAAAATTTATAAATAAAACTGTATTTTGATCAAAGAAATTAGCTGACAGAATTACTATTTAAATAAGTATTTGTATTTTGATAAGAAAGAGGTATTTCGGGTTCCAATCACCTTTAGTAGGCATAGAGGCAAATTATAAAATGTATAAGCGACTCAGCAACGCCTCTGCAAGGTGTTTGTTTGAAATAAAATAATTCAAACAATATTTGATGAAAAGAGACAAAAACAGTGCCAGCCCTAATAGTATCCAACCGTCAGTGAACGTAAAGGCAAGTTATAAAAATACATAAACGACCTAGCAACTTCTCAGCGCAAGGTTAGTTTGCGGCAACTGATTCTTAGAAGGATAAAGATCATTTCCAATCTCAACGCCCTCTAACCTTTACTGGAAATAAAGGTGAAAATATAAATTCAAATTTTATAATATGAGTCATATTTGTGAGTTATTAAAAATTATAATAATTATATTTTAAATTTAAAACAATACTTGTGCTGCTGTAATTTGAAACCAGAGCAATCAAAGGCCAGTCGACTTATAAAAATTATAAATTACAAAGATTTAAGTAATTTAAGGAGACAACCTCTTGCAAAGCGTAGTCTCCTATAAAACTCATAGTCCCTTGTACTCCGAGAGTGCGATTACTACCACGAAAGTGACTGACTTTGATAAGAACAAATATTAGTCTTCTTTCCAAACACTTCTTTATTGTTAGTTTCCCAAAAATCCATTAAAATTAGATAAATATGTGCATAGCACTCTGCTTGTCCGAAAAAATGACCAGATATCAATCTATAAGCTCTAACTCACAAGCTAACATAGGCTTTAACCGCTATAAATGCAATCTAACCTGTAAGTTGTTATTTTACAGTGACTGCATTGAATAAAGCGAAAAGTAATATTTACGTTTTAGTTTATAAATTTTGTCATGAGAGCATGTGAATATTATTTTAGAATTTTTTTTGTGTGTAACCATTATATCTGAATGCGGAAAGGGTTTCTTTTAGGATAGAGTGTTTTTTTAGAAAAAGATTTCCGCGAATTCCCTCTAATGTACATATATTCGTGTACATCATAGAAGTTTCGCTTGACAAGCTCTAAATTTTCAACTAAAATATGATTAATTCCTTACTGGTGTTCTCTAAAAATATGTTTCACAACTTTCTGTGATTCTCTGAATACATATTACATACGTTTACTATTACAATTCGCCAGTTTTTCTCTAAAGGAACTTTGTTTTTTAGAAACGAATCCTGCTAATTGGTTTTAAACTATATATTCACAGGCAATATACAAATTTTGTTTATAAGTTTTTAACCTATTAATGAAAATGATAAATTTTACTCTTTCATAGAATATAATATATTATACTACTATCATATTTGTGCATCCCCTAAACTAATGATTCAGCTACCGTTCTCTATAATACGATATTCGTTCAGTGTTAAATTTGAAATACAATTTTCTGAAGCATAACATGTTGCGTGGCCATTGAAATTCTAAATACAAGCTGCAAGTCGATCTTTATTGCAAACTAAAAAATGTATAAAGTATTTTTATTTTTAAAATCTTAAAAGATAATAAAATATATTACTTTAAATCTAAGTCATTGTCCATAATTCACATATTGAACGGTTGTTTATGATGAAATAGTGACTTGTAGAGGTCAATTTCTTCCAACTTCTTTTTCCAAATATGAAAATTTGTAATTTGTAAGTGTATATTTATTTTAAATTTGATTACAAATTTAAGTTACACTGATAGTGTATAAATGCACACGAAAATTAAATACATTTCTAACAGTGTGCATCCATGGGAGTCAGGAAAAGAGTCTAATGTTTTATCACAACATACCAATAGAGTAGAAAAGCATCCGTTTTTTTCAAGCAAACTGTGATTTTAGATGAATACTAATATGCTGAACTTTTTGAACTGTTGAATATGAAGATTTTAGTAACCACTAAATCTTGTACAAGTTTAATTGCACAGTATAATAACTTTTTGGAAGTTGACTTACAGAAAACGTGCATTCAATGCATAATTGCCCTGTTTTATTGTTTTTAATGAAATTAATAAAAAATAATCAAAGTCAAATTAAGACACCGAGCCACCGAGCGCGTCCTCGGGTTGCGGATAGAGGGTCCCTCTACCAAGGGTTTCTGCAGAATATGGTTACAAAAATGAAAAGGCAGTCGCGGACAATTGTCCAGGCGTGGTCCCGAAAGAATTAATTCCCAAGCGGAGGTATGAAAAATGTGCCGAAAGCTAAATAGCACATTAAACATAGTGTAGTAAGTGCGGTTCAAATTAACAGAACGCGCAGAGCTCCCGACAATGGGTCGGCTAACAATGCCGACCACTCTAGAGCTGGGGGAGCCAATGAAAATGGATTCAATATGATGGATCGGCGGAATCTCGGGACCTTAAGGTGAACGGAACGACTAAATCACGACTTGCTAGAGTGCTCCAATGCTCCAAGGTTTCTCTGAAGCCTAAAGATCTGGCTGAAATGGATGACGGGCTTCGTGGATATTTCTCCGCAGAATCCGACCTCTGGGCTATCAATTATTGTGTGTATAATGCAGCGAGAGCTTTGGCCGATGCTAACCGAAAAACAAAACCAACGGTTGATCATAAGACCAAAAGAAGAATGCACCAACTTGCAATAAAGATAGGCTGGGCAAGACAGCACGTGTCCCGCATTCAGTGTGTGATTGACTACATCACGTCTGGCAGGAATTTTAACGCCAAGGTTTAAAAGTTCGCCCGCGAACTCCGGACCCGTTATCACACACTTAACAAGTAAAAGCTGCTGACCATCAGTCAGTATATTATTCAGTGAATACTGACCCTATCTGACGCTAAGAGAAGTATAGAGTGGAGGGACAGGTGGGTCAGAGAAAATCAACAGTTCCTCTGAACCATCTCGACTCTTCCAAGACCCTCCAGTTACTCTTGACCACCCGGCCAAACCAGAGGAGGTCAAAGTATTTTGGAGACAAATGCGCCAAAGATTATTTGAAGCGAGGAAAACTTAATGGCATCCCTGAAGATCCTAAGTTTGTTGATAGAAACGATATACGACACCATTGCGCTGGAGAGACTTATACATACCTGGTCCTGCCACAGAGCCGCATTCCGGATGTTACATCTATGAAGGATACTCTCTGAAGCAGAGACAAACCTCTCATCCAGCAAATTTGGTCTGTCAAAATGACGGCGAGGAACAAAGTATCTGCAACGAACATGCTTGCTGTCCCAGTAGTACTCTATTCATTTTGAATAGTTCCATGGACGAAGAACGAGTTCAGATCTCTTGATATCGGGACAAGAAAGGTTATGCACATGAACAAAAGCATGCATCTTAAGTCGTCTGTTACGCGACTGTACATCGCACGCCGTCAAGCTGGTCGCACAATATTGAGTCTTGAATGTCTTCACAACAGGATTATTCTGGGTACAGCACGTAGAGTCGCAAATGGAAGAGACCCTCTTCTTAAAATGGTCAGGAATCACGAAGAAGTGGGAAAAGGAAAGTTTCTGTACAAAGCAGTGGAGGAGGCTGCTGAAACACTTGGACTTAACTTCAGTATTAGGGGTGAGCAAAATTCATCAAATCTTATCTATCTCGAGTACTCACTCCTGAAAGAACGGATCAAGAAAGCAAAAGAGAAAAACTTTTGTGACCAGCTCCTCGATAAGAGAATGCAGGGCATGTTCCATAGAAATGTGGAGGATAAGTCAATGTCGCGTGAGCTAACTTTTGCTTTCCTTAAATCCCGCGGATTCAAGTCTGGTAGGAAGGGTTTGCTTTTGGCATGCCAAGACGGTGTCATTTCTATGACATCGTCATAGAAGATTCAGGAAATTTCTAGCAGGAATTAACGTAAATCGGCTGACAGGAAATGAGTGTCAATATTGATCATTACACAGCTGCACAAGAAAAAAGTGTGCGGATCTGGTAACAAGGCATACGTATTCCTATGGATTTTGGGGCCTTGAATTCAAATCTGATATCAAAAATCACCCATCACGTCATGGTTGAGCCATAACCTCAAAAAATGACGAAAAATCATGCACTGAGGCAAATAAACTTCAAAATAATGCCAGTGATGCAAATTTTCACTTCAAAAACGTGTCGACAACTGTAAAGGATCAACTCTTGCCTGATATTAACTTATTTAATATAACTTTACCTAACAGAACCTCACCTCACCTAACCTGAATTAACAGAAATTTATTGAACTACACGTGAAGCTCTGGAAGCATATTTTCCCAGTAGCAAATGTGTTCTACATCAAATGAGTCAACTCGAGCCTAAACTAGAAATAAATCTAATCTGGCCTAACCTAACTTAACCTAACCTCACGAAACACAATTAAACTGATTGTGTTGTCCCGTTGTGTTTGCGGTAACGCTTCATTCATCTTCGGCTTAACCTACATAGAGGTTTAACCTATCCTATCCTAACAAAACCTGACCTAACCTAACCGATTACGCTGGCAACCCTGTTCTTGCGTACTTTTATATTTTGTCATTAATAGCAGTAAATGTCTGGAGTTTTGTAACCGCTTGTTGCTAGCATTATTCGCCTGTATCTGTAACCAGGGCACCTCCACGTGGTGACGGTGGGCAACGGATCCACATTGGCTGAGTCCCTGGGTAAACGGCGTTCATGCCGTCATGGCAGACAAAGATAAAAAGTGTATTACGATGCAGGGAAAAACTGCGACCATTTCTCAATCGCATGCCTGCAAGAATAGCTCAGATTCATTCTGTTACATTTACAGTAAATATGAAGTGAGCAGTTTGCTGCACCAAGAAAAAAGATGGGTTCCTCACGTTGTTTGCAATTCCTGCAGACTTATGTTGTATAGTCTAAAAAATTCAAACAACGAAAAGTACCGCAAGTACTCTACACCAACCACATGGAAAAACCCCGTTATTGCGAAGGACTGCTACTTTTGCATGAATTCCGTCAAAGGGTCCAACGCCAAAAATAAAAATAACATTTCGTACATTATTGTGTGCACAGTCACAAGAGCAATTGAATCAATAAAAATGCACGCCAGATTGATTTAAGCGCTTTAGAAGATGATAGAATGGAAGTTGTAAGCCAACGTCATGGAGACGGTAGTGAAACCAGTGATTGAATAGAAGATAGTTCTGATGATTCCGATGAAAATGACGAAAAAGATGATGAATATGGCGTGCATAAAATGAAATTGAAAGTTCCAATATAAGTGTCGCAACTAGAACTGAATGATTTTCTAGAGATCTTGGATTACCGAAAGACAGGGCTGAATTTGCCGCTTCATTTCTAAAAAGAAGAAATCTTCTAGAGCCAAAGACAAAAGTTTCATTCTATCGCGACAGGGACAAAGAATTCAGAAAGTTTTTCGTTAAAGACGAAGAGACGTCTTTAATTTACTGCACTGACGTTAACGGACTAATGAACCACTTGAAGAAAAATGTGTACGGAGACGAAGAATGGCAACTTTTCATTGATTCGTCAAAACGCAGCATTAAGACTGTTTTACTGTATAACACGAATACTTACGCTCCTATCCCTATAGCTCACTCAACGGTCATTAAAGAAGAATATAACAATGTTAAAATGCTTCTTGAAACAGTTAATCACACGAATCACAAATATGTGATGATCTCAAAATCATAACAATGATATTAGGCCAACAATCGGGTTTCACGAGAGAGCCATGCCTTATATGCCTGTGTAATAGCAGAGATCAAGCCAATCATTACAGCAAAAAACATTGGCCTTTATGAGATTCATTCAAACCTGGTTCTCATAATATCATCAACCAAAGTCTTGTTGATCCAGAAAAATTTTACTATCACCCCTCCACATAAAGCTTGGGCTCATGAAGCAATTTGTCAAGGCGTTAGACAAAGGTGGACAATGCTATAAGTATATATCCCTTAAATTCCCTAATGTTTCAGATGCTAAATTTAAAGAAGGAGTCTTTAATGGACCACAGATTCGTATATTGACAAGAGATACTAATTTCGTGAGCCACATGACGAAAATTGAAATGGACGCTTGGGAAAGTTTTAAAGCAGTAAACGCAAATTTGCTCGGTAACAAAAAAAGTTCAGACTACGAGCATATTGTTGCAAAAATGATAAGAAACTACAAAAAGTTCGGCTGCTTGATGAATTTAAAACTTCACTTTCTAGATTCCCTTCTGGATAAGTTTCCAGAAAATGTTGGTGATTTCAGCGAAGAACAAGGAGAACGTTTTCATCAAGACATGAAAGTGATGGAACAACGATATCAAGGTAGATGGGACGAGGTCATGATGGCTGATTTTGGCTGGTTGTTGAAAAGGGAAACAAATGTAGGTCTTAAACGTAAGCGTAACCCTTTGCATCGTTCCTTCGAAGAAAAAAGGACACGTTATAGCAGGCAGAAAATAGACTGAAGTAGGTCTATAAATCAATTTAATTACGATAAAAAGCAAGATAAAATGTAAACGCGAAAGATACTATAAATATATCCCTTAAGTCTAAGAAAAGCAAAGAGAAAAAAATTTTGAATAGAACTCTTATTCATTTGCATATTTAAGTTACAGTTCTACATTTTAATTGATACAAACATTGTCAGGTTAATTAAAATGGGGTCAATTCTACTTGTAGTTCTAAGTTTCTTCAAATGAGTAATGTGCGTCTAAATTTTTAACCACCTGTAGTACAATGAAATGAATTTTATTGTGTTACAACGGGAACACTTAAGTTAAGTTGTGTTGCGCTAAACAAAATTTCGTTAGGTTCTGTTAGGTTAGATTCATTTGTAGGTTAAGATCGAGTTAACCTATTAAATATAGCACGCATTTAAGACTGAGAACCGTATGCTTACATAGCTACACGTGTGGTTGAATTTCATTCGGCTAGGGTAGGTTAGGTCAGGTTTTGTTAGGTTAGGATAGGTTAAACCTCTATGTCGGTTAAGCTGAAGCTGAATGAAACGGTACCGCAAACACAACGAGACAACACAATGAGTTTAATTGTGTTACGTGAAGTTAAGTTAGGTTAGGTTAGGTCTGGTTTTTTTAGGTTAGGATAGGTTTGACCTCTTTGCAAGTTAAGCCCAAGCTGATTCAAACGGTACCGCAAACACAACGGGACATCACAATCAGTTTAATTTTGTTTCGTGAGGTTAGGTTAGGATAGGCTAGGTTAGATTTATTTCTAGGTTAGGCTCGGGTTGACCCATTCGATGTAGCACACATTTGCTACTGGAAAAATATGCTTCCAGAGCTTTACGTGTAGTTCAATAAATTTCTGTTAATTCAGGCTAAGTAAGGTCAGGTTCTGTTGGGTAAAGTTATGTTAAATAAGTTGATATCAGGCAAGGCTTGATCGTTCACAGTTGTCGACATGTTTTTGAAGTGAAAATTTGCATCACTGGCATTATTTTGAAATTTATTTGCCTCAGTGCATGATTTGTCGCCATTTTTCGAGGTTATGGCTCAACCATGACGTGATGGGTGATTTTTGATACCGAATTTGAATTCAACGCCCCAAAATCCATAGGAATACGTGCGTCTTGTTACCAGATCCGCACCTTTTTGCGTGGCTGCGTTATTATTGATTACTATTATTGAAGAAGTATAGTCAATGAAGGAAAGTTTTCAACTATACTGTTTAAAGTTCGAATAGAAACTTTCCTTAAAGGTTGCCAATATTTGACATAAAAATTGGGCTTACCGGATATATTGTGATCAACGCGAATATTAAATAAGATTTTTGCCTAATATATTTTTATAATATCTTACGACTAAAAATACAATTGTACGTGATCTAGCTGATTATTCTTTAGTAAAATATTCAATTATTATCTGGCAAAATTATCTCTTTCGAAGGCATAACTGTCCACTCAGTAAAGTTTACAAATGGTTCGTGGAACTTGAAAGATCTGTAACGATTTTTTATCTGAAATTTCTTGTTGAATTGGCCTGAAATTGGTCCTGGAAAGAATTTATATAAATACAGACAGAGGTTAATTAATTTACATAACTTTTACAGTTCACAATGTCTCTAAATATATATTTTGGCGCCTTTTTAAGGATATTTGAGCCTTTCTTAGGCTTAATTGTTGCCGTAATTTATTTTAAACATCTACATGTTGATCTAGAGGAGGAGGCGCGAAATGCAATTTAATAATTAAACGAACTTACCTGTGATTGAAGTTATATTATAACTGTACGAAGCGCCTTCTCCGAATAGATCAATCACACCCTGTATAATATATACACTATCTCTTAATCTAACTTCATAGATAATCCCATCAAACCATAGTAAAATTTAAATATAGGGATATTTTTCGCTAAAAAATAGATAATAAAAATAATAGTTTTGTGGGTTTGTCTGCGGAATTGCGGCAATATTTTAAATAAAGTCAGTATCTAGACCAAATGTAGCGGGGAGTGTGCGCAGAAGTAAAGCGCGAATTTTTAGTTACTATACACAGTAACAACGTTTACTATGCAGTCATAGGGAATATAATTATACAGGGTGTCTAAAAAGTCCAGAGACGATTGGATATTTCTTCAGGTAAAATATTTTTAAAAAAAGTGAAGGTCATTCTGGAAGTAAATTTCAACGAGGAATTTAATGGTGACCTTCATTTTAAACTTGAATTTAAACTTCATAGCTTTTTGAAGGTCCACTTTGTTTTTTGAAATGGAAACCCCCTTTTTTACGTCTACAATCGATAGAGCGGAAAATTCTACGTTCAGGTACGTACCCAAGTCATAGGTCAATTGTAACGTTCGAGATCAGTTAGAGGTTATTTTAAATTAACAAATTTTTGCAACAGGTCAGTGTAATTCCTGAAGTAAATTTCAACGAGAAATTCATTGGTGAGCTCTATATTGATCTTGGTTACAGCGTTTTGAATATTGTAAAATCACAAGGAAATTTTTCATTAAAACTTCCATGTGTTCTGTTGAGAGTTCTGTTCCTTCCCGAAGAGTTATACAGTCCTATACCGTTTTTCGGTACCTAAGTCAATACCTGAGGCGATACTATAAGTCCTATACCGTTTTCCATACGAATATTACGAATCGAAACTAAATTTACGTATTACGAGTACATACTTACTATCTTTCGCTTAAAGATTATTATGGGGTTAAATCCTGTCTCAAAGTCAACAATTGAAAGAACTGTAAGGCATTTTATGAATCATGGATCTATCAAGGACCTTCAGAGAACTAGTTAGCCAAAATCTACAGGATCTGAGAAGATGCAGATGGGTGAAATCGAGTAGCCTGTTAGATTTCTTTATCTGACGCCTCTCGACTGTTTTCTTTGGGGTCATTTAAAGAGCAAAGTATACTCAACGCAATCGCAAAGCTTAGACGCTTTTTGTCAAGAAGCTCAAGGTTTTCATTTCGAACATCTCCACTAAAGCGTGAGAGGCAAGGGGACTCACGCGAATGAAGCACCCCGAAACGCGAAAGGCAAGGAGACTCAAGCTAATCAAGCACCCCAAAGGGAAGATGCTTTCCATTTAAAAAAACAAAGTGGACCTTCAAAAAGCCACGAAGGTCAACTTCAAGGTCAAAACGAAGTTCACAATTAAATTTCTCGTTGAAATTTACTTCAGGAATGATCTTCACTTTTTTGAAAAATATTTCAACCGTCCCGGAACTTTATAGACACCCTGTATAAACTCTAGCATACAGTGCAACCCATTTTGCATTTGTGTAATGTAAAACAGTACTACGAGGGTAGTTCAATAAGTCCTTAGAATGAAGTATAAAAACAATTTTTTTTAGGTAAATTTTTTTTTATTTTTCAACATAATCTCCTTGGAGCTCTAT
>NC_046664.1:47751429-47776539 GCF_010883055.1 Belonocnema kinseyi
TCTAGTCGGGAGTGGTGCTGACTGAAAACAGATGATTTGGAGCGATTCGCGCGCCATCTGTTGGTCATTCTAAGGACTTATTGAACTACCCTCGTATATAGGCGATTTTAATTCGGTTTCCAAATCCCCCGCACTCGAGATCTTGCGCTGATTGGTCAAAGGCTTCGAGGCTCAGAAGACGTGCGCAAAATATACGTATAACCAAATTGTGGGAAAGGTTCTGTTCCCCAGGATTCACCGCGCATTTTAAATAAATAATTAGTTACGAATTAAAAACAATGTAATACAATATTAGAATGTATTCACAAAAATTGTCGGGACGTAGTTTCTGTGGGAATTTTTTATTAAATCTTTGTTTGCGAAATCTTTTTTATTTGTTGAAATCATTGAATCATTTGAAATCTATAATTAGTAAGAAAAACTTCTCTAATCTTTTGAAAACTTTTCAAATCTTCCAAATGTTTTATAATCATGAAAATCTGGTGAACTATAACCTTTTCAAAATCTTTGAAATCCTTTGCATCTTTTAAAAGTTTAAAAATCTTTGTGAAATTATTATGAAATATTTAAAATCTGATAAACACGTCTTTATAAAATGTGCACGTGTCGAAATTTGACGTCATTTTCGTATTTCTCGGACAGTTTTGTGTCGAAATGTATGCAAAATATTGTTAATAACAACAACAAAAAATTAATTTGTAAATAACAGAGATTTTTAAGATAGAACATTTCCAAATCTATTTTAAAAAATCGGTGAGAAAAGTGCAAAGAGTGCAGCGACCAAGGCCATAATTTGCATCTGTTGGCACCTGCCACCTTCTAAAAAATGCTTATAAATTCGGCGAAACTCACGAAAGATGATGTTCCAGGTACAAAATTAATGCACGAATCAGCAGAAGAGCACAGTATTGAGCAGCTGAAACGATGTCCTAAATGTAGAAAGCCACCATTAAAAGGAAAAAAAACGTGATTCAGTGGAAAGGATAGTTGAGGTTTTGTATGACAGGTATAAATACTTTTTTTTCATACAAGATTTGCAATTCAGAACTTTGTTTGAGTAAATATTCAATATTCATACAAATATAAAATAACAATATATTATATATTTTACTTCTCTTTTTCAAGTTTAGACAATAAAAAGCCATTTGTTAGTGATTTCCTGGCATAAGGAATGTACTAATAAATTTTCTTTCTTTCATATAAACTGATTATAAATACATAAATATAATACTTTTGCGTTCTCAAGTGAAAGTATCAAATAGATTTTACTTTTATCAAAAAATGTAGGAGGTTTAAAACCCCAAAAACAATGCTTCATTTAATAAGTAAGCAAATGTTAGCAAAGAAAGAAAATAAATATTAATACCTGCCAAACACAACCTCAACTAAACTTTCTACTGAATCACTTTTTTTCCTATTAAAGATCGTTTCCTATATTTTATCCATCGTTTACGCTGTTTAACACTGCACTCTTCCAACGATTTTTGCACTAATTTTGCTCCTGGAACATCATCTTCTGTGATTTTTTCCGAATTTTTAAACACTTTTTTGAAGACGACAGATGTCAACAAATGTAAATAATGGGCTTGCTCGCCACACTTTTCGCACTTCTTCGCAGTTTTTTTCTGAATATACCTGAAAATTTGTTGTCTTTAAACTCTGATTCATTTAAACATTTATTTTTCGTTGTTATTTTTATTTACAATATTTTCAATGCATTTCGACAGAAAACTGTTCGAAAAATACGGAAATGACGTAAAATCCTGACACGTTCGCACTGTCGACGTCTATAATAAAAAGGTCTATTCTGAAGCTGAGTTAATATTGAAGATTTCAGCTAATAATTTTTATAATTTCTAAGTCAAAAATCACAAAAAATGTATACTTCAACATTCTATAGTAGCATAGACGAAATTTTCAAGGTCGCTGAACACCCAGCATATAGGAATAATTCGCCGCTTCTTACCTCTCATCATTTAAATCTTAGATTCGTCGTTGCAATTTTTATAATCATACGGATTACAATTTTCGTTGCAGTTAGTCAAAAGCGTTTGGTTCCCATATTTTATTAAATAAGTAAAACAACAGATTTTATAACCAATAAATTACGTACAACTTGCAGATATTCACTTTATTTAATTAAGGAAGATCGAAGTGCAACAAGATTTTGACACTTGTCAAACGTAAATTATCACTCACGTACCGTTACGTTAGTGAAAAGCAACTCCAATTTTTAAGAAAGTACTTAGTGCACGTCCCGAATGTATTTATGAACAACTTTAATGTTGTGTTACATTTTTTTTAATTCGTAACTAATTATTTATTTGAAATGCGGGGTGAATCCCGAGAAACATAACCCTTTTTCAGAATTTGGTTATATGTATATTTCGTGCACGTCTTCTGAGTCTCGAAGTCTTTGACCAATCGGCGCGAGATCTCGAGTTCGGGAAATTTGGAAACCGAATTAAAATTGGCTATATAGTACATTTTTGCATTACACAAATGCAAGATTCTAACTAAAAATCCTTATAATAGAATCAGCAAACGACTAAAATATTTCGCGGAATAATGAGTTGTCTGGTATGGCGTCCCGACATTCCTAGGATAGGTGGAAATATCGAGAAGGTTAACATAATTGTTGACATATTTTTCGGCTTGCTGGCCTTAAAAAATTGATTTGCTTACACTTCCATTTTTTTACTAAATTTCCTTACAACTATTTCTTACAAAGTACCATCCATCCATACCTTATAGCTAATCCGCTCGTTTCTATAGCCTTACCTTCCACGCTGCGCAGCGCCTCGCGTCACACGCATTTCGCCCTTTTATCGCTATGCCTCGCATTGCCAGCCTCTGTCTCCGCGGCTAACACCTAATACTTAACTACTATTTACAATATTTACATTTTTCTTACATCTACTTCCTCTCCTATTCACAATCATTCCTTTTCCATTCCTCTTCCTCCTTCCTTCTCTTTTTCTCCATCTTACCCAACACCCCCTTCACCCATGCTACTGCCCTTTTGTCCCCCCTTTGATGCAACAACACCTCCATGCTTATCTCACTCCTGTCCACCTCTTCACACTCCTCCAACAAGTGCTTTCTTTTGCGTCCCCTTTCCCGCGCAGTTCACACATTCTCTTCTCTCTAGAAATCCAGAACCTATTATAACCTTCCATGCAACCGCATATCATTCTCACTATAAGTCTCTGACTACCTTGCTCTCCTTTCTCACACAAATATTGCGCTCTCTCCCTTGGGATAATCCACACATAGTTTCCGTTGAACCTTGACTCTCTTATCATCTCCTCTCCTTCTGCCTTCTCTTTCTCGATGCCATTCTTTTGAACCAATTTATATACCTTCCTTCTAACCAATTTACTTCCCCCCTCTTCCAAAAATTTCTGTTTATATTTACACGCTCGACTCCCTGTTATAATCCCTAAACTCGTTCTTCCTGTCTCCCTCCTGACAATATAGTTTGGCGTATTCCTTGACAACCCCAGCGTCCACTTTACATACATACCTCTCCTGTGTCCTATTTACCTCCTCACGTACCTTCCAACCCCACACCTCCACTCCGTAAAATAAGACACTCATCACTAGCAAATCAAACAATTTCATTCTCCTCACAAAATAATCTGCGAACAACCTCTCCCCCAGCCCCACACCTGCCTCATCACCACATTTGCCCTTCTCACCCTCTCTTTTATATGACCATCCACTCCCTTATTCTTTCGAAACAGAAAGCCCAAATACACACACTCTTTCACCTCCTGCACCGCTTTTTCCTTCCACTTTCACTCCCCTCCCCTATCTCTCCCAACTCCCTTTCTGAACACCATAACCTTCGACTTGTCCGCAATTAACTCTAGCCTATTTTTGACCAAGTATCTTCTCAACCTCTTCATCATCTCCTTTGAAGTCTCTTCGCTCATTGCCAGCAGCACTATGTCATCTGCATATGCTAGTGACCGTATCCTGACCCTTCCTAATCTAACTCCTCCTACCACTCTGGCCGCTTGCTTACTCCCCATATCCGCGATCAAAAATGCAAAAAGCGTTGGGCTAAGTAAGCACCCTTGCCTCAACTCCCTATCCATCCAGAATCCCTCAGAGATTCCCTCCCCTCCTCTCTCCCTATTTTTGGTCTCTTCAGACACCGCCTTTATCCTCTCAATCAGGCCTCTCTTCACTCACCTCTCTTCAATTGCCTCCCACAAGCTCCCTCTATCTACCAAAGGGAACGCGCTCTTTACATCTACAAAAAAACGCGTACACTTTGGCATCCATTTTGGTTAGTTCTCTATCCACCACGTGTTGCAAAACGTTAATATTGTTAATAGTACTCCTTCTTTCTCTAAAGCCCGCCTACGTCTCCGGCAATATTCCTTTCCCCTCAACATCCTTGCGCAGCCTATCTGCTAACACCATCGCGTATATTTTGTACACAGTATTCATGAGCGTAATTTCTCTATAATTTTCCTGCCTCTCCCTAGCCCCTTTCTTATACTCCTCCGTCCCCCTCCGTCCACACTCTTGGGCATTCCTCCCTCATCCTTACTTTTTTCACTACCCCCTTCAGTCTCTACTTTACGTTTTGTATGCCAAACAGCCACGCTTCGTTCTCTAGCCCGTCCATCCGTGCTGCCTTAGATTTTCGCCACCGCCCACCCTCTATCTTCCATCCAGTCTCTTAGAATCTCCTTCTCTTTATTTATTATCTTATCCTTCGATTTTCTTTCAAAGCTCTCCCCTTCCCGATACAGGCCCCCTTTCCGCCCAATTCTCGCATTAAACTCTCCCCCCATTACCACCAAACCCTGATCTCTCTCTCCTAGTAAGTTTTCAACCTTTTTTTTATTCCGTTCTATTTCATCCTTATTGTACACAGTCACAAACTTATACAACGCCCCTCTTATCTTTACAACCCTCATTTGCACGCCTTCTCCTCTTCATTTTCATTAACTTCTTTCTCTAATACACCCCTACACCCTGTTATAATTCCTCCACTAGCCCTTCCTTTCCTTTTTACTGTGACCGCCTCCTGCAGCCTCTACCTATAACCTCTTGGCAAGTTTCGCTCTACTCTATCACATTCCTTTCTCTCTAGCCACGTCTCTACCAGTGCAATCACATCAAATTCCTGAATATGCCTCCAGAAATTCTTATCTTTCTTCTTTACCTATGCTATGTTCCAGTACAACACCTTAAACACTCTTCCACCCTGCTTTACTCCCACACCTCTACTTCCCCCGAAATAAATTCCTCTGCACTTCCTTTAATAACTCCTTCTCCTTGTTCCATACCCACATTTTCTCGCCTATTTTCATTTTCCAGTACCCTACCTTCGCCGCTCTCCCTTCGCTCCTCTCCTTCCTAGCTATGTCATTTAGCATTCTCTGAACATCCCTTTCCTTCCTCGTCAAGTCTTGATCGATAAAAACCTTACTGTCCTTTATCCTATTTTTGTTACGCATTACCACCAATTTTTTCTCAGCTCTCTAATTCCAACATCTCCACTTCATTCATTTAACCTGTATAGTCCACAATTATATAGATTTTAGTTAACATTAACAAAATATCGCAAGGTTTAGTTTTTTGGAGTTCCAGCTGGCATCAAAAATTTAAACAACTTAAGACAAAAATAATGTGCCCATATATTGCTGTTTTTAAAAACAATGTCGGGGTTTGCAAAAGATTTCGCTATCCACGCCATGATGTTTGCCGCATAGCGGTTAGTTTTTAAGGGGTTGAATATTCTTGTACAAATTTAAAACAAATTAAGACCAAAATAATGCGACCATATGAAGAGGATTTTGAACATAATCGAGGCTGTCTGGCGAAATATTTCGCCCGTCCTGCTATGTCGTTTGCCCGATAGGCGATATTTTTTAGCGGTCCAATTTAATTGTTCAAATTTAGAAAAAATAATAATTTTGGGCAATGTCGGTGCCGGTAAAATATTTTGCTGTATCTAACGTGGCATTTGCAGCATAAGAGGTAGTTTTTAGGCGCTGCAGATTATTACACAAATGTGAACAAATTAGGGCGAAAATAATGTGCCGATATAAAGTTCATTTTGGGCAATATACTCGCCTGCGAAATATTTTTTTGGCCGACCATGGTATTTTTCGCATAGGGGTTCGCTTTTTGGGGCTAAAATGATAAACCCCGTATGCATGTAATGTTGATGTTGGACAATGTCGGGGCCAGTGGAACATTTCGCTGGCCCTGCTATGTCATTTGCCTTGTAGGGGATAGTTTTTTGTAGTTGAATTCAGTTGCCCAATTTTAAGACAATTAAGGTGAAAATAATGGCCTACATACAGCTGAGTTTGAACAATGTCGGAGCTTGCTAAATATTTTGCTGACCCCACCATGGTGTTTGCCGCATAGAAGGTAGTTTTTGGGGGTCAAGATGTGTTGCAGAAATTGGAAAAAAATAGGACTAAAATGATGCCCTGTATACTCGTAATGTTGGTTTTGGACAATGTTGGGGCCAGCGACAATTTTCGCTAGCCTTGCTATGTCGTTTGTCTTGTAGGGGGTAGTTTTATTGTGCTTGAAGTCCGTTGCCTAAATTTGAAAAAATCAAGGCGAACATAATGCGCCTATATACAGTTGATTTTGAACTAAGACGGAATTTGCTAAATATTTTGCCGTGTCTGCCGTGCCTCGTAAGCATGATATTTAATTTATCTTATTAAAATTTCGTATTTCGGAAAATTCCTGGGACACGAAAAAAATCATTTTAACCCTCACATAGAAGATAGCAAATGATTCCTAAAATAGAAAATAATTATTCTACAGTATATTCTACTTACGGACGGAATTAAAATAAATCGCAGAAGTAAACAGTACGAAACAAATAAAAAACTTCATTTTGCCAGAGGCAAAAAATCTAATTTTCATTGAAATTCTTGAACTGGAGCTTAGAATATTTTGAATGCTTGACTTGTATATATACTAACCTGTTATTGACAAAAATGAGTGCCTACATTTCGGGGTTGGGAAGAAATGAAGGTAATTAAAAATTGTTCAAAGCATATTTTTGATTCGCATAAAGTAAGCAACCTTCATTTAATTTCCTTAAAAATACCAGAATCTAGACTGACCCGGATCTACATGTGCTGGCTGGAGATGGCAGACATCGAAAAAGAATGTTCACCTTGTACGAACTTACTATCGGAGAAATAAGTTCGTTCCCTTATCAAAAAATTTACAAATCATTCGCCTTCACTAGAGAATGATTACAATCTATGATATGTTAGCGATATGAAATTCTAAATTACGTGGAATGTTGCAAATGATTATTGTTTTTATATTGAAAAGCAATAGCTTTTAAATGCATGAAGTTAGTAGAGGGGACGTAGTCCATTTAAGTATTTCAGAATATTTCCTTTTTATTTTTTTGATAAAGTTAAAAATGTTACACAGTCGCGGCCTTTAACCAACCTTCTCTGTCTTAACCGTTTTGCTTTTCTCTAATCTTTTAATTAATATATTATGTAGGCTTTTTCATTAGAATTGCTCCCATGATCGGTATTATAAACCCAAAATAAACCCATAAGTTAAAAAAGTAAATCACTGGACTATTTTGAGGTTTGATGATCGAAAAATTGCGTCCTATACTCTTTTATTAGAAATAAAATTTACACACTTATGGTTGTTTTCCGGAAGTGAAAATATAGCCCTAATGGATTCAGAGTAGGTTCCAGTATCACCCCACCCCCACATTCAATTAAACCCGAAAATAATATTTAAAAGCCTTGATTAAGAGAAATGCAAATATCTCTTAAACTCGATAGTAAATTCTTATCAATTGTCAACTATAATGAAAAATGTGCAGCACCAATCTCTTGGATTTTGACATTCAGCTTTAGCCATCTTAAATTACAATCGAAAACGAAGACAATCAAATCAAAAGAAATCGAACTTATAAAAAACATTTCAGCACAATTGCTTGAAGAAATAAAGTTTTTTATTTTTCTTATTTTTCTATCTTCAAAGGCAAAACAAAAACCACAAAAATAGCAATTTTTTATTGCACATTTACATACCAAGACCTTCAATTTGAGATATCTTTTAAGAACATCATCTTGAAAGCAAATATTCTAGCTCAGCAAAAACTGGGGGTTCAGTAATGCTGAGGCTCAATTAAAAGAGTGTATCTAATTATTCGAATCTTTATTCGCGTATATCGCGGATTCTCATCCAATTTTAAGCTTTTTTCTGCTACCAGACTAATTTGCATTTAATAGTTTTATTTCTGCAAATTGAATTGTTTAAAAGTGATGAGTATTCATTGAAAATGTAGATAGTGGGGTTGATTGGGATTCTGAAACTCGGTGAACGCTATAACGAGTAGTTACAGCCTTTCGAATTACTGACCTCAGAAATAGACCTGTCATGATTTTTGAGAACGCACTTAACAGCAAATAATATATGAAAGAGTAGATTTATTTAAAAATATTATTCAGTTAAGAAAATATAACTATTATGAAGTGATTTTTTCAAAATTATTAAATAATATTGAATTTGCAATGATTTGCAATTTAAAATTGTATAATTTTTAGGAATTACTACGAAAAATTCTTTAAAATTAAAAATTTTGAACTTCAAATTATCCAATTTACAAGAATTATATTTTCATTATATTTTCAATTATATGACTTGGAATATTTTTATCAATAGTTCAATTTTTAAGACTTAGAATGGAGCATTGTTCAACTCAAACTATTTTCGATTTAAAAACCTTCAATTTTGAGGATATAAAATCAAAAACTCTTTGATTTTGAAAGATTTATATATGACAATTCTTGAGTTGTGATGATTTTAAAGATCAACGATCACGAGTTTTCCTGTTAAAAGTTTGTGTATTTTACATTTACATAACGTCGCACAATAATAAATAATTAGAAAATGAGAGCTTGAAATTTAGTATTTTAGCGTTAGATTTAGGTAGATATATGTAGGTTCGATACCCCGTAGCGTTAGAAATTTTATTTGTCATATGTTTCTTGTCTCTCAACGAGTACATGAAAACAGTTAATTGTTGTCTGTGTTCAGCACGTGTGGAATTTCATGCATTAATAGGCTCTAATTCTGCAGTAAAAAAGAATTAAATTGATCCCCGATTTCAGTGACAGATGCTCTTCATACAATTGAAACCCGAATTATTTAAATTCAGTAAAGCACCAATTGATCCTTTCCGGACTACGGTCGGCCAGCCCGGTCATATCACGGTCATGCTACATGGCCAGCCACTGACCAGCGCAGTGTGACGAAGCTGGGCGGATTCCGACCAGAAACCCCGGCAACAGCCCGACTGAAAGTCGGACTCCTCGGCCAGCTCCCGGCTTAGAGCCGGGCTCTCCAGCTGTAAACTGGTCAGTCTCCGACTTAAAATCCGACCTGGGCTACTTTGGGCTAAAAATTATTCTTATGATTTAAAATTATATTGTTTGGTTACTCATGTATGATTCTTTCGTTAAAAGTTTATTATCTTATGATTATAAGTCGTCCTTTTTGGCTGGAAATGCTTCTTTTATGGTGAAAAATGGGAATTTCCAGTTAAAATTTTTTTCTACTTTCTGGAACATTTTTTTACTGAAATAGAATGTTAATTTTCTTGATGGAAAATCATTTTTCTCGGTTGAGAGTTAACTAAAAATGTTTTGTTTTAATTTTCATTAAAGAATTTATCTTTAAAAATTGGAAATTCACTAATTTCGTTGAAAAGTTTCGAATTTTGTTGCCAATCTTACATTATGGGTAAAAAATTAATCTTCCTCAGTATATCGTATTCTTATTCCATACCTCATCCTGAGAAGCTGTACGTTTTTTGCTGAGCATCGAAACAGTTTAAAAAAATTCAAATTCAAAAATTTGATTTTTGAGAATTGACATTGCTATTGAGAAAGATGTTGTCATTTTTAAAAATATATGTTTTTCTGTAACTATTTAGAAATATGTAGAAAATGGGTTCTACAAAAATGTTCGCAAAAATATTTTTTAATCGGAAAATCTTTAGGAATATACGAATATTTGTCTTTCCTTCAAGCCAAAACCCGTAATTTTAATTTAAATTAAATTGACATAATAGCCCATTTTGTTTCTTGAAAGATTTCATACTTTTTTGATATTTTTAGAAAATCATGGTATCTTGAAAGTATTAGAGTATTAATCGCTGAGCGTGGTAACACGAGACGTGAATAAAGTAAGGTAAAATAGATGAGTTGTGTAAATAATTTTACTTTCATCGTTTTAAAGAAAAATAACTTTAACACCATGGTGAAGGTGACGTAGTCTGTTTACCAATTTAACAAAAATGCCTTCTAGTTATTGCATAAGTTTCAAAATTTTAAACAATCGCTTACTTTTGTTAAACTTAAATTTATAAGTAAGCTATTAATTATTTTTAATATTAATACTACCAATCATTCTTCAATACTTTTAGAACTGATCTTTAAGGGCATGTGACACAAATAAATACCTATATTACCGACCACAGTTTTTCAGTTCACTGAATGTTTTTTTGAACCTAAGAACTTTTTTTGTATATAAAATATCGAGCTGAAACTTTGGGAAATGTATTAGAATACAATAAAGTACGTTTAGGTACTGCATTTTGGTAGGAACTTCACTGAAAATTATTTAATCTTTTTTCTAAACCTCAACATTTTTTGAACGTTCGAACTTTTTTTATACATAAAATATCAGTCTCAAACTTTGAGAAATGCAAGAGCCGAAAGAAAACTACGTTAAAGTACAAGGCTTAATAATGAAAGATGTTAAAAAAAAATTTTTCAACAATCAATTCCAACTGCATCAGCCGGTAACGTTGTACACGAAAATACGAATCCTCTAGAGCCTCGTCTAGTGGCCGACAGGTTTCGTATTTTCGTGTACAACGTTACCGGCTGATGCCGTTGGAATTGATTGTTGAAGTATATTTTTTCCATCTTTTATTATTAAGCTTTGTACTTAAACGTAGTTTTCTTTCAGCTCTTACATTTCTTTAAGTTTGAGACCGATATTTTATGTATAAAAAAAGGTCGAACGTACTTAAACGTACTTTATTGTACTCTAATACATTTCCCAAAGTTTCAGATCGATATTTTATTTACAAAAAAAGTTCTTGGGTTCAAAAAAAAATTCAGTGAACTGAAAAACTGTGGTCGGTAATATAGGTATTTAGCTGTGTCAGCTTTAAATAAAATCAAACGTTTTTTACCGATAAAGTGGATAAGCATTTTATTATTACTTTTATGTAATTTTATTAATAACGAATAATGCGATATTCTAGCGGAATAAATTTATAATTCTTTATTAAAAGTACATAAATTCCGAATGTTTTAAATATATTAAAAAACTGAAAATTGTTGACTAAAAGTGAAGACATTTTAAAGATACTTGGATTATAATTATAGCGATTTAAAAAAAGGAATAGAATATTACAAAATATATTATTTGAATGTTAAGTCTGAAACAAATTACTATTTGTTGCCTAAATTTAAATATTAAATAATAAATCAAAACAATGTTCAACCTCCAATAAATTATGATGAGATCTTCGCAAAGGCTATTTTATAAGGAAGACTGTTGTTGGTCATTATTAAAATTTTATTCTTTCCTCTTAAACATTATCCAAAAAGGCTTTACAACGCGACATAATTATAAAGTCGCAAAATACTCTGATAAAGAATGTTGGATATTGCATACGATGTAATATCTATATAGTTGTGAATTCGATTCCGGATGTAACCCTTTGGTTGTATTTATAATTTTATAGCTCTTCTTCATTAATGCCTAAATAGCGAAAGAATTTGCATTCTAATAAAGTAAGTATTAATATTTAATTTTAATTTTAAAACAAGTATAGAACAAAGTATGCCCTAACATCTAAGCTTGCGTTTAATTAATAATTTTGTCAAATGAAAAATGTATTCAAATGTTTCAAACAAATTTTTTGAATGTAGAATACGAAGGAGACCGTTTCAGATTTGTTAAAAATATTGCAAAACCTGTAACTATCAATAATAAAATTTCTTATTGCTTATAAACTAGCTCGTTTTATTTCCATACAAATTATTATGAATAAATGCTGTCAATAAGCACACTATATTTGTTTATCATGTTTAAATGAGTATTTGACACCAGATAAAATATTCTACTCTCGTTATATTTTCTCTTACGTCGAGTCATTATTTATTCACAACGTTTCCAGCGATATATTTTTATATATCCATGCCCCCTTGAATGATTGCAATTTCGTGTGGAAACTTACAACATTTAGGGGCGGCATAAAGACCATGATATTTTCCATTAATTTAAGTTGAGCAAAAAACTCATTTCGTAAATGTAATATTTAGACGCGATAATATGTTAAAATTAATTGTATATTTCTATATAGTTTAGAATTTGTCAGATAATAAGAATCAATTATGATTCTTTCCAGTAAATGACTTCAAACCACCCATACGGATACAATCAAAAAAGCCAATAAATACGTGACGAATTGTACGTAGTTTTTTTATTTATTTATGTTTTTTAATTTTTTCATAAATAATCATTGGTCGATAATTTCAGAGAAGCTAGTTGTTTTTAAATTGTTTAATAATAGTTTAAACAATTTTAATATTTTCAAGTATTTTTTGCACGCAAGTCAATATTTTTATTAAAGACATTTTTTTAATGTTTAAAGTTTTTAAAACTAGTGTTTAAATTAAAAATAACAATAATTCATAAGAATGCATTTCTCATTATAAAATTCTGATTAAAAATCTGCAAAGTATTTTTTAATTACAAAAACCGTTTTAAAAATATAGAATTTTCAATTTAAAAAATAAATTGAAGTGAACTTCGGGATAAATCAGTGCTGGATTTAATCCTGCAAAGTTTGTTTTGAGAATGTTACAAGGTTCGAAGAATATTTTGGGAGAATTTTTTTTATTAAGGCGCTCTTGATTGTATAACCATTTTCTTATACAATTATGATAGAATTATTGGTATTGTAAATTGAAACAATAATTTTTAAACACTTTAAACATTATACAAATTTTCTTCGAGGAAATATTTTACTATTTTATTTTTATTAAATAAATGATTTTCATTAAAAACAAAGAATGTCCGAAAAAATCGCCTATTTGTGCGGACTCGAATTCGGAATTCAATCGATACTAAATGACAGTTTACCCTAATGTACAACCGAGTGCAAACATAAGAAAATTTAAAAATTAGAAATAAGTTCAGTTTTAACCATTTTTATTAAAAGATACAATAAAGTATCTTTTATGTGAAAGCATCTCAAATAAGCTTCGGTATACACTAAAGTTCATCCTCATACAAGGAAAATAACTTACGTCACGTTTACAATTTCACAATATGACCTTCCTGTTATTGTAATAGAACTGATGCTGCTATAGCGTTGCGTTATTTGATCAAACTTTTATATTTTTCACATTTACAGTTTTTATAATTGTTCTTTAATTATTATATAAGTCCAGAGTAAATTTATATATTTCTATCACTATCAAATTGGGACATATTTTGACTAATCGAATTATTAAGTTTCTACTAATCTTTAATGTCTCAATTCCACACTTTTTCAAGCTGACGATTATTCAAGAAAAATAATTTCTATTTAGTTTTGCTGAGTAATAGCTATTTTTCTATGCAAAACAAGAAAAACCGAACTCTGTTGAAAAGTAGCTTATGAGGACGCTGAATATGCATAATTAATTAATTAATATATTGATCCATCAATCGATTGATGAATTAAGAAAAAAAATCAGAGAGCATTATTTCGAAAATGGAAAATGAGTAGATAATGTTATTAATTTCTCAATATGGCCTTCTTTTCGTGAGAATAGAGTTAAAAATATTACACTATGGCATCGTTTTATTATGCATTTCTATTTTTCACGTTTTCCATGCTTATAACATTTTTGGAATGATGATATACAGTTCTAAATCATTTTCTCTTAACCAAGCAGTTAGGTTTTTACTATAGAAGAAGGAAATGTCTTTAATAATTCACGTTTCGCTAGTCGAATCTGAAAAATGCAGTATTAATTCAATCAATTTGATCAATTTTGATTTTGAAAGAAAAAAAGCTTGAAAGCTAAAATATCCTTTTTAGGCACTCAAGCTAGTAATTACTCTATTAGTGTCTGATTAGGAAAAAATAATTTTTGGTTTTAAAGAAATTTCCACATTTTGAGACCCCCTGAATCCGAAAAACAGGCTTTCACGAATGTCTCTGTCTTTCTGCCTGTATGTCTGTCTGTATGCATGTATGTGTGTCTGACTGTCTGTGAACACGATAAAATTGAAAAAATTAATCTATGAGATTTTTCTTTGGTACACTCGTTTAGTGTCCTGAACTAAAGGTCAAGTTCGTTAGGCAGCCATTTTGGATACAAATTCAAAACGTGAACACATTTTGAATATTTTTTAGACGACTTGTTTGAAAATTCAAAAATTCTCTGTATACTTATTAAAAATGTATACTTATCAAAAATTACCAGAGTCTTAGCATTTACAAAATTCACAAAACACACGAAAATGAACATTTTATGCCAAATAACGCACGATATGAAAAAAAGTCAAGAGCAGAAAAATGTTTCTTTTTAAATGCCCTATGAGATTATCATAACAACTATTTTAATTTACTTTAAAAATCTACAAATTTGTTATGAACCACTTTTTGATGGGATTAGTAGTTTTGGCTTTAATCATGAAAAACGTCGTTAACAGTAAAAAAAATGTGCCCGCTACGTGGGCACATTCTTACCACAACTTTTTTCTTTTAATTTCTTTTTCGTCTCGTGCGTGGGGTTTCAAAAGATTTAACTTTTCATGTTTTTGATGCTTTTTTATAATTAAAACTAAAAACAGAACTATCACAAAATTATTCATGACAAATGAATCATATTCACATTTTCATCGAAGAAGGTATTAGATATGTATAAAATTTGACCCCCTTTCCCAGTTTTTGTCAAAAGTTCCACGTTTGGAGACCCCCTGAAACCGCTAAAAAGGTTTTTACAAATGTCTCTATCTGTATGCCTATCTGTCTGTCTTCATGTCTTTCTTGGTTTCTGTCTGTCTATGAGCACGATAACTTTTGAAAAAAATTAATCTATTAGATTGGTTTTTGTTACACTCTTTAAGTGTCCTGTAAACTAGATTCCAAGTTCGTTAGTCAGGCATTTTGGATGAAAATACTAAAAGAGCACCCATTTTTAACATTTTTTAGTACACATTTTTCCATGATTCAAAAATTTTGCGTACAGTTCTTCATAGTACTTGAAAAAAATGTTACTTTTTGATAGCCCTACACGATTATCATATCAACTTTTCCAATTTTTTCGAAAAATTCAAATTTTGAACGCCCAAAAACTAATTAAAAATCAAAAATTGCATTTTGCGTTTAAATTATGCAAGATAGAAAAAAAATGATAAGACATTGTTCACCCAAAAAATATCTACAAATTTGTAATAAATCACTTTTTTATAGAACACGTAGTTTTTGTTTCATTTATAAAAAAAACATTTAAAATACCAAAATTAAATTTTTCGACATACAACACAAGCTAAGCCAAAATAAATAGATAACATTTTTTCACCGAAGGTAGAGCAAAAAGATTTTTATTAAAGGTTTTTTTTTACATTCTCATCAGAGAAGGTATTAGATATGTATAAAATGTGACAACCCCCCCCCCCCTTTTTTTTGTCCAATGGCCACGTTTTCAAACCCCCTAAATCCGAAAAATAGGTTTTTACGAAAGCTTCTGTCTGTCGGTCTGTCTATATGTATTTATGCCGGCCTGTCTGTATGTATTTATTCCTACCTGTCTGTCAGCACGTTAACTTTTGAAAAAATAATTCTATTAGTTTGGCCTCTAGTACACCCTATTGTGTCCTAAACTGAAGGTCAAGTTCGTAAGCCAGCCATTATGGATAGAAATTCTAAAAGTGAGCGCTTTTAAATATTTTTGAGACTATTTTTGCAAAATTCAAGAATTCTCTGTACGATTATTCATAGTATTTAAAAAGTCGAACAATTTATCCAATTACTTTTTTCATAAAATTGACAATTATTAGAGTTATAGCATTTTAAAAACTTAAAAAAACACACGAAAATGAACCATTAAAGCCAATTAACTGACGATATGAAAAAATGGAAAGAGAAGACAAAGTTTCATTTCTGAATGCCGTAGAAGATCATCATAACAACTTTTTCTTTAAAGCCGAAGGAGCTTCAACAAAAGAGAATTCACAATTACCAAATTATTGTTGCCGATACACTCACCTTTAGTTTTGAAAAGTCTATGCAGAAAGATCGAGCACGTAGCGCGAGGTAGATGCATTATCGTGCGCGAAGCCTGAGAACCAATAGTCGCGTAAAATAAAAATTTATACCTTTGTGATATTTTCTCGTATGATGAGCTAATATTTATGCACAGCCTTATAAAAAATATATATTCTCATAAATCGCCGCTGCCTTACAAGCAAGAATTTTTAAGCTATTAAAAAAATGTGCTGCTGTCACCATGGTGAGCGGTACTTTATCAATATTTAACCTATTGTTAAAACTTATGAATACTACAATGCTGATCGCAAAGAGCTTCATTTTTTAAAGTTAATTACCTAATTATAAATATATTATACAATTTTTATGACCAAACACAACTCTGACAAAAAACGAATTAGAAATTTATTTTATAACTAAGTTTTTCTACATGGCGACGTGATGTCTACCCAATATCTATTTAAGTAATATAATTATCTGTAGGTCAGTCCACGGATTTTCTTTTTGAATTCCAGCCAGATTTCTGCTTGACCCTATCAGCCTATGTACCATGTATAGATAGTCTACATGTTTCATATTTTCTGAGCAATCGTTTCTATGGCACAACTGTACCAATATGTCGATATTTTAAAGAATCATTTTTTCTGTAATCCTATAAGTTGTTAACAATTTACCCTGCAAATAAACTACGAGAAGCAAAACAAAATTGTTTTTGCTTGAAGATGCTTAAAATGAATTGATGAAATTTTTTGTTGATAGTGCATGCAATTGTTTAAAAAAAAGTACTAAAACCAAAAACAACAAGGAACTCGAAAAAAAACCAAGATATTATTTATCAGACGACTTTTTCTCACCTTTTAAACAAAACGTATCTCGGATGCAGACAGAAGTGATAATCGTGACCCAATCGGACCCAAGTTCGATTCCTGCTGGATGCATGGTTTTTTAAACGAATTGTCTGTTTTAGGTTCAAGAACTGGAATAATGTAATTTAAAAATAATTAAATATGTATACTTATAACGATGTTAATTATAATTGATGTAAGAATGTAATAATAC
Source organism: Belonocnema kinseyi (assembly GCF_010883055.1). NCBI lineage: Eukaryota > Metazoa > Arthropoda > Insecta > Hymenoptera > Cynipidae > Belonocnema > Belonocnema kinseyi. The sequence continues at coordinate 47,768,810 of NC_046664.1, forward strand.
AGTTAATCACGTAGAAAAATATGTTTTACCACTAAGGTACAAGCTTATCCTTCTGTGTGCTCTCAATCTGCTGAAACCTTCTGAATTGTCTCAAATTTTTTAAAGGTTTTGAATTCCTTATATTCTCATAATTCTTTTGAACTTCTGTAAACTCTTTTACATTCTCTCAATTCTATTGAACTCTGTGAATACTTCTGATTTTTTTTAAGTTTTCTGCATTCCATCTTGTAGGCTAGATTTAATTTTAAAAAAGTGATCAAAAGCCCAACATTGTTCAAATTAGAAGCAAAGGCAGATAGTCTTCTTGAAACATTAGGTACTGTTAAATTAATATTTGATGCGTGATGACGCAATTTTTTTTCTCTTCTCCGGTTGTCTTGAACGTGAAAGAAGACAACAAATTTCATGAATGATCGAGACGAAAATTAATATTCTGTATGATCATCAGACTTTACGTAGAAACGCACATCCACGTACACGTTTTACTAGTAGATCAAACACCCTAAGAGATCAAAAATCTGTAATTTTTCTAGGCTAGCCTCCAAACTTAATATCAAACCAAAAGTTGTTTTATTTTATTTTTTTATATATACTAAGAATTTTGATACTTAATAACTGTATTTATTTACTAAATTTGTCAAGGATTGAAATTGCTTTTTAAATAATATAGGGCCATCAAAAAGTATCGGACCCCCCCCCCCCTTATCATCGAAAATATGCGTTTTCGTGAGAAATGTTTGAGACACAAGTTTCAAGGTTTTGGACAAGAATCTGAATGGTGACTTTAAAGCTGACCTTGGCGTTGACCTTCAAGGTTACTTCAAGGTCAACTTTTATTTGTTAAATGGAAACCCCTATTTCTGACACGGCCAATCGAAAGAACGCAAAATTTTACTTTTAGATATGCATTAAGGTCATAATACCCGATGAAACAAATGATAATCTGCGTGATCGTCTTATGTTTCACAACTGTATGAAATTCAGAAACAAATGACAATATGAGTGATCTTCTTTTCACAACTGCATGAAATTCAGAGACAAATGACAATATAAGTGATCGTCTTATGTTTCGCAACTGCATGAAATTCAGAAACAAATGACAATATGAGTGATCGTCTTACGTATGAGGCTTTTTTATGGAATGGCTGCTTCTAATGTGTCCCGTAAGGGTTTACATTTTTCTTACACCTTCTCTATTACTGTACACACCCTCCACACACTTACTTGTTGGTGGAAGGGGGACCTACAGTTTAAGGTGGGTTCCGAACCACCAAGAGCAACAGACTTAAGTACTTAGAGAAAACCTTTTCTCTAGAGGTACCGGTCCCACGACTCTCTGGAGATGAACAACTCCCTTGCTAGGCTAGTGTTCACCGCATGGGCCACCAAAACTCTTCCAGAGAGCGAGGCGGGAATTGAACCCGCAAGCCGAAGGAGTGGGCCGGATCCACATAGGGTTTTTTTGTGGACTGAGGAGACCTACGATGGATCTCGCCTTACTCGACTGGATCTGGATACAATGTTTAACTTTTTTTCAAACACATATTTTTGCTGATCAGCCGTCTAGACCTTGTTTGAGTTTATACGATCCTGGAATGACCACGAAGGTCATCGGGTCACATGACCTTGATGCATATCTAAACGTAAAATTTTGCCTTCTTTCGATTGTTGGTGTCAAAAATACTAGGGTTTTCATTTAAAAAAATAAAAGTAGACATTGAAATAACCTTGAAAATCAAAGCCAAGGTCAGCTTCAAGGTCACATTTCAGATCCTCGTTCAAAACCCTGAAACTTTTGTCTAAAACATTTCTCACAAAAACGCATATTTTCGCTGACAGGGTGGGGGTCCGATACTTTTTGATGAGCCTGCATGTTGAAATGATTCCCCTTTTTACTGGAAAAGACAAATTTTATAATTAAGAAAATAATATTTAGATAAAGAGAATTATTTTAGTTTTTCCTACCCTAAAAATAAAATCTTATGAATTTGTAACCTTGCTGTAGCAACATAAAACATAGCAGCATACTTGTATAGTTTTGGCCGAATTTGCATTATATAGTCTCACTGATTTGTTGCACACAAGCTCGTTGAAACTGTCACGAAAGTTATAAGACACGAAAAGAAATATTCATCATTTGGCTGCAGGGAGAACAGAGAATTTATCATCTAAAACCCGAAAAATAAATTGGGCGTATAATAAATATTGATAGATATTCAAGTGGTTCAAAACAAAATAGACAAAAGGATGAAGATTTTGTTTCACGTGAACTTTTCATCTAAGCGCAGCTTTCAGATGCATTAAATTAAACAATTTATACCTTTATGACTACCTGCGGGAATAAGGAGTAATACCACTCTAGGATTTTAGAAAATTTTTTGTTTGGCTCAAAGAATACCTGAACACTCACATCACAAGGTGGGGTGCTTAGACACCCCAAGGCCGTATTTTCGCGCATGAGCTAGGCATAGAGCGTCTCAGGGGGGTAGGGATTTCAATAGCCTCCTCTTCAGTTCTCCTCTGAACGTGGAAATGGATGAGGGTCACTAAGTCATGCTACAGATGCTTAGAGAATGAATTAGAGTATGAATTTTTACTGTGCTATTTGGAATATGTAATATGTATCTTTTTCATGTTTTTAAGTATCTTTGTATGTTGTTTTTGATGCTCATATTTATGAAACTGCATTTTCTGATTAATATATTATTAACGTTACTGCAAGTAGTTACTTAATCATTTATTATCCTTTATAAAATATTTTATGTGTTACGGACTGTGTAAATAGTCTTTATGTTTGGTATAACTGAAAAAATCTAAGAAATGGAATTTTTTCGTTATAATTTAGCAGAAAATGATTGAAAAAGTCCTTTAAATGATTGTATAATTTTGTAAAATACTCTGAAAACAATATTATACTATAAATCATTTGTAATGTGTTTCAAAATTACTGGGGTGTGGAGACACCCGACCTTGTGGTAAATGAGTCTGTCTCACCTTGTGGTGTGAGGGTTAAGATCATAAAAAAAATTTTCAGTTGGTCTTCCATATGGTGTAGGAAGCGTAGATTATAGGTAAAAAAAGGATTAAGTGATCATAAAACATTAAACATGTTTTTCTTGAAAATTATTTTTTTTTTTCAAACTGGATGGACGTATTACATGAATAGCGTTGCAAGGATCGTTTTGAAATTTTGACAATAGCTTTAAAATTACATTCCATATTGAACGTATCTATATATTTAATGTTAAAATATATATATATATATATATATTTTGTGTGTCTGTTTATTTTAGGCCTAAATCTTTGAATTTATAATAAAAAGAGAGTTACCCCCCCCCCCGTTCAAAATCTCAGCGTTTTTTATCTGAGCGTATTTATCTGTACACTTAGTTAAAAACTCAAAAATTGAACTGTTTTATTGGTCAAAAGTTTGAATGGGTATTGAACAACGCGGAAAATTTTGATTAAATTAAGCTTCTTAGACAGTGTATTTTAAAGAGTTTCAATGGTTTTGAAAGGACTTTAAAGAAGATGATTTTAACGGCTGTCGGATATGACAGCAGTTTCGTAATAACTCTAAAAGAGGCCGGTCATGTATCTTCGGTCGGAAAAAAAACAAATAGAAAATTTTAAATTTTGAGTATATGCACTTTCTTAAAAATGTGCTTCGATATGCCTGAAAACAAAAACACAAACCGAAGACGACTCTCTCGATTCCAGTTCTACCTCCCCCCGCTCCCAACCCTTCCTTATTAACTGAAGTTTTTGGTGCGACTGACGTTATAATTACAATCTCTACCATATGGCGATTTGATACTTAACTTTGACATGATTTCGACTCAGAAAATAAATTTATTGCATAAAGGTGATAGTTGGGCGTAAAATCTAAACAATGAATAATACAAACTAAAAAATAGCCTCGGAAAGGACTCGAACTTTTAATAACAAAAGGCATGCACACGGAAAATCTAAAGGTCATGTTTCAGGCGACGAATGGAGACAGAGTGTTTCGAATGCTAGGGGAGTAAATGATCTCAAGGTAAAAGAATTGCGTGAAACTATGGACGTGAAGAAACTAGACCTTTTATGTGTGTCTGAAACAAAGAAAAAGGGATGCGAAACCAAAGACATAAAAAACGGCGTGTTGAAAGGCGGATTTGTAATATGGTCAGGAGTAGACAGTGAATCACATGGTAAACAAGGAGTAGGCCTGATTTTGTATCAAAGAGCAAAGCAGCATCTCAGAGATCATGATTTCGTATCTCCCAGACTGCTGCGGGCTAGAATAAAAGTAGGAATCAGAAGATTATTTGTGATAGCATGCTACGCGCCAGTTGATAGTGATCCTAGATAAGTAAATGACGCCTTCTGGGACACTTTAAATGACACAAATAATATCTGCGAACATGAGGAAAGAATAATTCTACTAGGAGACATGAACGGGTGGGTGGGCATCCAAAATCAGGATACAGAAAGAGTACTAGGTAATTTTGGGGATCCAAGAAAAAACTATAGCGAAGATAAATTAGTTGGTCTATGCTTATAAAGGGGTCTGTTTATTACAATTACTTGGTTTAGGCATAAAATGATCCACATGTACATCTAGTCTAAAGGAAATAGCTGCAGTATAATTGACTTTGTTGTTGCGGATGAAAGACTAAGGGAATAAGTCAAAGATGCAAGGGTCATGAGGGGTCCTGAATGCAATACTGATCATTAACTTCGGATCTCAAAAATTAACTTAGGTCGGGAATGCAGAACAAAGAGAACCAAAGAAACAAAACAAACGTTAACCAAAATTGAGAACCCACAGAAACCGAATGTGCGAATAGATTTCCAAAATAAGATAATCGAAATCATAGATGGGGCAACACGGGAGGACAGTATAGAAAACAAAGATATAGAGGGCGCCTGGACAATGTTACGGGATATCCTTGTTAGATGTACGATCGAAGTGTGTGGTACCGCAGTTGTAGGAAGAATATCTGGTGATGCGTGGTTGAATGATGAAATTCAGGCTGCCCAAAAAGCAAAGAGAGGAACGTACAAGAGAACTTTAAACATCGCAGATCTTAGCAATTAGGAAAGAAATAGATGTAGAAATAGTTATAGACACGAAAACAGGATACTCAAACGATTATTTAAGGAACATAAAGATACAATTAGAGCAGAAGAAGAGATGAAAATACAAAACGACTTTGAAGGAACCAAGAAACTGCTTTATAAAAAAATGAAAGGAAACAAAAGTACAGAATTTGTCAACATTAGAAATAGTAGGGGGAAATGGTATATGATGCAGATGGAATACTAAAGGCTTTCAGAGACTATTTTAGGAGACAATTCGGAGATAAAGCTATAGGACACCACAACTGCGATGTTGAACACAATGCGATATAAAACTGAATCGAGAAAGTCTGTGTCACTGAGCTTAGGGATATAATTAAGAACTTGAAAAACAGTAAGGATGTCGCTATAAAAACAATATATGCAGGTAGCAAAACGAGTGTAAGAGTAAATGGAAAATTAAGTCACTGTTTCGATATTAGTCAAAGAGTTGGACAACGATGCGTTATGTCTTAATGGTTATTTATATTATTTCTGGACAAGTGTTTAAGAATGGCTATCTTTGACGAAGAGGGTGTGGATCTCGAAACAGTAAGGGTACGTGGCTTAGTGTTCGCAGATGATAAGGTAGTTATAGCAGAGTCTATCGAAGACTTACAAAAAATGTTGAATGAACTAGATGCAAGCATGAAGAATTAACGCAATTGACATGAGATTCATGCGCATAATATGCGGAAAAACTCTGATGGACAATGTAAGTAACAAGATAATTCTACAAGAATGTGTTGCAGAAGAGACGCTAGTAGACACATGGGAAAGAAATCGGTTAAGATGGTTCGGACATGTTGAGAGAATGCCAAATGAACGACTAACGGAACAAGTGTATCAAGGTAAAATAAGTGGCAGCGAGCCCAGAGATAGTCCACGGAAAGAACGGTTAGAATGTGTGAATAAAACCCTAGTTAGAAGAGAAATAAGAAGTCAGAGAAACACGAGAGCCTGCATGAAAAAATGCATGGACATAAAAGAAGCTGGAGAAGTATGCCAGAACAGAAAATTATGGCGGCAAATAGTTAATAAAAATAGTGTCAGTAGAGTGAATGACGCCTGAAACAAAAAACCTTGGCTATTGATGGACCCAAGTGGGGAACCTTAAATACCGACTTCGTGAGGATCTTCACTTGGGGTGATTGCTAGAGAGATTGATCAGCAACCTAGGTCGGAGCAGTGTTGCGGAACGAAAGTGTTGTTTACATAAATAACAGAAATACAAAAATTACTTTTCTGCTACATAATACGAGGTGTATTCAAAAAATCAGGTGACTTTATGGTTTTCTCAAAAAATATTCATTTATTCCTCAATATTTATGTTGTCTTCTTTAAAGTTATCCCCCTCAGATATAATACACTTGTGCCAACGCTTTTTCCAATCATCGAAGCACTTCTGATAATCATTTTATTGTATAGCCTTGAGTTCTTTTAGCGATGCAGTTTTTATCTCCTCAATCGTTGAAAATCGATGTCCTTTCATGGGTCTCTTCAGTTTTGGGAAAAGAAAAAAGTCACTGGGGGCCAAATCCGGTGAATATGGAGGCTGAGGCATGACTGTGGTGCATTTTTGACTTCATTCAACATCTCCTGAGCGATGGTCATGCGATGGATCTTTTGATCAAAATTAAGCAGTTTTGGAACAAATTTCGCGGATACACGTATCATGCCCAAAACGTCCGAAAAGATAGCATGGCATGAGCCGAACGATATGCTAACATCTTCAGCAACTTCTCTGATGGTACTTCCGCGATTTTTCAACACCATTTCTTCCACTGCTTGAACGTTTTCATCTGTTTGTTGACGTGCTGGGACGTCCAAGGCGAGGTTCGTCTTCGACATCCTCTCGGCCTTCTTGGAACAGCTTGTACCACTTATACACATTTATCTTACTCAGAGTAGACTCACCGTATGCAACTGTCAACATTTCAAGAGTTTTAGAGCACTGGATTCCATTTTTCACACAAAATACAATGCAAGCTCTATGCTCCATTTTTTCGAAAGAAGAAAATCGCCAAGCACACAAAACCCTTCTAACCTTTTACGCCTCTGCCAGAAAAACAACACGAGCTATATAGTCAAATCTGTGAACATATGATCGTGACGAGTGTACCAACACAACAAAACAAAAAATTTAAAACTTGAATGTACGTAGCCCGCGAAAATTGAAAAGTCACCTTACTTTTTGAACACACCTCGTATGACTTTTTACAATATTATTGACTTGAACAAATATAATTAAATTTTGAACTATGTAAATGAATTGTAAAAAAATGTGTAATATTTAATATTGAATTTAAAGTTTAAAGCTTGAGTCAAATAGCCAAGTAAACCATAAAATAGCATTATGTAAAATATTGTTGATCAGTAAGATATTATTACTATTTTTTACTGGTGCCCTACGAACTAATGTCAAGCTTGGTATCGAAACCCGAAGTACGCAAAACTTACCTTGGTCGACTTAATATGCATGCAGACGGCCATGCCTTGTTCGTTGCATGTCTTGTTTAGCTTGACTGTCATGACTGTCATGTCTAATCTAAGATTTGTATATTTTAATACGCGCTACTAATTTTATGTTAAATGAATAAATTAGGGAAAAATAAAAAATAGGTTAA
>NC_046664.1:47776639-47784645 GCF_010883055.1 Belonocnema kinseyi
ACCAAGGGTTTCTGCTGAATATGGTTAAAAAAATAAATGGGCAGTCGCGGATAATTGTTCGGGGGTGGTCCCAAAGGAATTAACCCCCAAACGGAGGTGTGAAAACCGTGCCGAAAGCTGAATGGCACCTGGGCGAGGTGTCCAGAACGGTAACTCTGGGATACCGGGCGACCTCCCAGAGTACGCAGCCTTATCTTGCATGTGGGGCTCCACAAGGATGGACGAACCCCTTTCCCTAGCTTCTCGTGGGAACAACAATGACAAGACCAAACATAGTTGTAGTAAGTGCGGTTCAAAACAACAGCACGCGCAGGGCTTTCGACAGTGGGTCGGCCAACAATGCCGACCAATCTAGAGCTGGGGGAGCCAGTGAAAATGGATTCAATGCGATGGATAGGCGAGATCTCGCTCCCTTTTGGGTGAACGAAGCGACTGAATCACGACTTTTGCTAGAGTGCTACGATGGGAATATGCCCCCTGAACGGGGTTACATGGCACGGCTGAATGCTCTGTGGTGCGAGAAACACCCGGAGCTATCGCACTTTTCGCAGCAATGTCTGCGAAACCAGGCTAAACTACTCCTAAAAAGGGCTACGTAAGCGGAACACCTACTCTACCACAGCTAGAACAAGCCGGCAGCCGAGAATGAGAGGTGACACTAAGACCAACCGCGTGCAGGCATCCAATAGAGGAAGATCGATGCTTTATGACCCGGAGAAACATCAACACCAAGGTTTCTCTCAAGCCTAAAGATCTGGCTGAAATGGATGACAAGCTTCGTGGACATTTTTCCGGAGATTCCGACCTCCGGGCTATCAATTATTGCGTGTATAATGCAGCGAGAGATTTGGCTGATGCGAACCCTAAAACAAAAACCAACGGTTGATCATAAGACCAAAAAGCATTAATGCATCAACTTGCCATAAAGATAGGCAGGGCAAGACAGTACGCGTCCCGCATTCAATGTGTGATTGACTACATCACATCTGGCAGGAATTTTACCGCCAAGGTTCGAAAGTTCGCACGCGAACTCTGGACCCGTTATCACGCACTTAACAAGTCAAAGCTGCTGGCCATCAGGCAGCATATTGTTGAGAGAATACGGATATTATCTAAAGCTAAGAGAAGTCTAGAACGGAGATCTGCAACGAACATGCTTGCCGGCCCGGTAGTACTCTATTCATTTGGAGTTATTCCATGGACGAAGAACGAGCTCAGATCCCTAGATATCGGGAAAAGAAAGGTTATGCACATGAACAAAAGCATGCATCTTAAGTCTTCCATTCCGCGACTGTACATCTCACGCCGTCAACGTGGTCACGGAATATTGAGTCTTGAATGTCTTCACAACATGATTATTCTGGGTACAGCACATAAAGTTGCAAATGGAAGAGACCCTCGTCTTAAAATGGTCAGGAATCACAAAGAAGTGGGCAAAGGAGCGTTTCTGTACCTTAAATCGTCCGGATTGAAGTCTAGTACGGAGGGTTTCATTTTTGCATGCCAAGATGGTGTCATTTCCATCTTAACATACTGTCGCCACATTTTGAGTTAAGACATTTCTGATTATAGCTGCAGGACGTGCCATGCACACCCTGAGCATTTAGCTCACATACTATCTAGTTGTCCAACTCACGCGGGAACGACCTACATTCAAAGGCACAATGCGGCAGTAAGAGTGCTTTATTACCATCTCTGTCACTCTTACGGCATCAACCTCAATATCGCTGCTCTAAATGCTCCTAGGAAAATCGAGTCAATTGTCGAGAATGGAAAGTGCCGCATATACTGAAACTTTATATTCTGGACAATTGTGTCTGTTGCTTACTCGAGGCCTGACATGGTTCTTCTTGACGTCAAAAAGCGAACCATGTTTGTTATCGAATTTTCGGCACCAGATGACAAAAACGTCATAGCCAAGGAGAATGAAAAGAAAGAGAGGTATCGAGACCTTATATGGCAGTTGCAACGATTGTACCCGGAATATTCTGTTAAACTAATCCTCCTTATCATCAGTGCTCTTGGAGGTGCCATGCTTTTACTCGATAATGGCCTAAAAAGCATTCCTGCGTGTCAACAATATGTTAAAACACTTGCGGAAAAAATGCAGAAGGCGGTAGTCCTTGCGTCGCTCCGTGTGCTTAGAGTGCACGAGGCTTTTGCTGGATCGTCGTATTGATTTCGTTACAGACTGCAATCACCTATCTCACGGTCGTAAGACTTGGTTGTGGCTGAACTTTTACCGCGAATCCGCTGGGAGTGGGTGCAATTTTCCAGATTAGCACGCGCTTCCGGCGAAATCCTGCTGTTGTCCTTATGACAAATTTTTAATTATATATATGTATATTATATATAACATGTATTAATTGGCGTATTACTATTTGTTTTGACCAAGAAGTGCAGGTAAAATAGTTGTTTTGACAGGTGATAGGGTGTATGGAGCTTGGGTTTAACATTCCAAGAACCTCGAAATGAGCTAAGATTCGGTCTAAAAATGATGAATGTTTCCAAAATGTGAACCTGTGTTCAAAGGTGTAAACATAAGATTAAAATTCTCATTTTTAGACGATTGACAATCGAGCTGCAAAATGTTGAACAAAAAATTTAACACCAGTTTTTTTCTGTATAGTCAGTTCTTGTAGTTCGAAATATTTTAACATTCCATTCATATTTAGGATTCGATGTTATATGATAGCATCGTCCAAAACAAATATTCATTGATTTTCTACAAACCGTCCTTGAGGTGTGCAGTATAACGATTCAACTTTCTAATATATAAGTTCTAAGCTTCATATTAACATGTGCTCTATATTAAAGTCTGAGGATAAATGTGTTTAGAAATTCAAAAATTTAATTTAAAAAACAGCAGAAAAGAGATACGTTTTTACGGAATAATTACATCCATCTTATTAATCTTTTCTAATATTCTTCGAACCCGTTAGCTACAAACATTATTCGACTTTATTTTAATGTAATAACTTCCGTGCTATCTTCCACCTACCAAATATCAACAACCATGTAATATGCTGGCCTGTGGCTTCGCACCTACATTAGGGTCCTATTGTACTTAATTTACCATAGAAGACATTTTATTTAACTGTAACCTAGCATGTAATTTATTTAGAACATGGCTTTACCACCACATGGCCTAGTTCTCAAGTATATCGTGTGTTAAAAGTTGCAAGTAATTTCGTGAAAAAAAACAAAATACAAAGTAAAATGTGTTCTGATACATTTTCTATCGTTTTAAAAATGTAAGCATGTTTTTTTTATCAATTTAATCCATTTTAAATAACTTTTTACCAATTTCTGTTTAGCATATATTATAAAATAAGCTCTTTACGATTCAAAAATTTATATACTTTAATTGTTGAATAAAATCTCTTCATAGCCCGTTTTTCCATCATCTTGGAAAATATAATTTTCATCTAATATTTCTTTAAAACAAATTTTTCACAAAAAAATAAGTTTGAGGAGTAACGAAATTTATCATAAAATGGGATATTTGGAGAGTGAAATCAGTAGTTTTAAATTACTTTAGCTTAATGTATTTGTGTTAGGTGCTTTTCAGGTATAGCGCGAATGCATATAATTTTAAGGTCTTGCAATGTGTAATAACGTATTGCCGAAAAACACAAAACAGCTTATAATAACAACATAAAATAAGAATAAAAATCGTATTACGATTATTTCTATACATTTTTGATTTTATTGATTCAAAAATTTATACATTATATGCAACTACATATACTGATTCAAATTTAAAATAAAGAAATAATTTGAAGAAAAGAATGATTTCCTCTTAAAATATAAAACAACTTTTATTTCAAAAATGAATTTATTGTTTATAATTTGTAGTAGTATTATAATTGTAATCGTGTGAAAATACATGATTGTAAAATTCGTCACCAAATAAACCTTTCAGGCTTGTATGAATTTGTTTATGTCTTTAAGGAGATATTAAAAAATATTAATAACTTCAATATTTTCTGAAGTGTCGAATTCTTTAAGAAATTTCAAACTTTTTTATAATTCTGAGGATCATTTTAAAGATTTATTTTCTTCAAACATAGATATTTAATAAGCAGATTTTTGTAAAATCTTCTATGGATTTTGTGAAAGCCTCAGCGTGGCGCAGTGATATAATTTACATCTTATTTATATTTATATATTTAAATACATACTCTTACTTCAATGCAAAAGGAACATTTAAGTACATTATGACGATTAAGTTTTATCGATGAATGTGTTTAGGATTATGCAATTCGATAAGACACTAACAGAGAAATAATGTTGTGAAAAAACAGTTTTTATTGTTTCAGAAACACTCCAAATTCAAGACACATTTTGTAGTAAAACGATTTGCTTTGAAAGAACTTGGAAATAGTTTTTTTGATAATATGTATTAAATAATATTGGATTTAAGCTAAAAATAAAAGAAATATTCAACAACTAGAAAGCTCTAGTCTTTTTTATGAAATCTAATCTTATCTCGTCTCATATAAGCGAGCTTCTCGAAAGATCGTATATTTCAAACAAACGTCTCTTTATTGTCAGAATTAACATTGTCCAATGAGCAAATATCATAAATATGGAATATAATAAAATATTAAAGATAGAAATTATAGAATTTATAGTGAATAATTAAAAGTTATATAACTCAAGAGGAGACATAGGAGGCACAAAACAAAACACATAGTATTCAATGCAAAATTAATATTTACATTAAATTATATGATTATTTTAATAAAAATATCAATTTTGAAAAGTAATTTTTAATAATTATATAATTCTCTGTTTGTCTTTGATCTTGTCCATTTATTTATTGCATTCTCTTTGTAGCTATGTCTCATATAGAGGAAATATGAAAATTATTTTTTAATCCTAGAATTCTAGTACAAAAAAAGACCGTATTTACACTCCTTCTTTGATAATAATAATTATAATAATATATAATAATTTATCAAGCAGTATATTTAAAAAGAATAATATATTATGAATATATTTAAAATAATTTCAGTATGTAAGAAGCATGTTTGAAGAAGACTCTTTTATCTTTCAACATATATTGTTATAATTTTCTTCGGAATATTATTATTATTATTATTATATACTATTGTATAGTGATTGGTCGGTTAAATTAGTAATAATAATCTGAGTCCAAATTTTATTCGAACTTCTTAAAGCTATGTGACATTTTTGACTGTAAAAATTTGACGAAAATCAAAAGCCAGAAAGCAGACCAAAGATTTTCGTAGGATTTTCATGTGCTGAATCGGAACTCAAAATTACTCCTGTACGTCAGGTTTTCAAGATATCCTAACCTAATAGTGCAAAAAACGCGTTTCTCATCTGTTTTTGAGATTATGTAACTGTACAAGAAAAATATCGACCACAAAGCTAATATGGAATTTAAAATTACTAATATTCCCCTTTCAAACCTTCTTGAATTTATTAGGATATCTTTATTTTTCACCAAAATATTGTAATTTGATATTTTCTCTTCAAAATATTGTCTCAAAAGTTTTCGAGGGTGCCCTTTCTATTGCCGGTGTCAGTTTTTTGTTATAACCCCTAGAAGATCCAATATGGCGGCCACAATTTAGGGCTTCAAAAAAAAACAAAGGGTACCGTACAAAATACCAAGAGAGAAGCGTACAGTCGTTTGGAACCAAACTTTGCACATTGATGAAACAATAAAAAATATGGAACCCGTGTCTTTTCATTTCTCTGGAAGCCGTTTTCTAGGGGTAGGAACCACCCCTAAAAGCCACAAGCATGCTAACCCACCTGACTCTGAGAACAATAAGTTTAGTCGCATATTTTTCTTGGAATAATGAAGTTCCATGACACAAGTGGGTTAACCCACCTACCTGCTAATCCAACTAAACGCAGAAATTACGCCTACTAAATCATAAGCAGACCAACCCACCTAACCCTGGAAGCAGCTAATTTAGTCGTTTCCATTTCGTTAAATAATTGAATTCCACACTACAAGTGGGCTAACCTTAAAATGAAATTGTTCAATTTAGCGTATTAACCCATTAACGCCGAGATGGTATGACATTGTCCCTTGAAAATGTTATCTAAGGGGTTTTCGGAGGTTCTTTTTCAATTAACTAAGTTTTTTGTTATAACTCCTAGAAGAGAGAATATGGAAAACAGTTAGGGCTTTAAAAAAAATTTACTATTATGATTCATTTAATATTGTAAAATTACTTAGGATTTTCCAGCCTACTAAGGCACGACTCAATAATTTCTAGCCACTAAAAGCTGGACTTGGGATTGTCCAGCTAAGCAAGAAAGTACCTAATATTTTCCAGCCAATTAAGAGCCAGTCCAGAGAAGACTTTGGATCGTCCAGCCAGACAAGGCAAGACTTACGATTGACCAGCCAGTTAAGGCAAGACTTGAGATAGGCCAGCTAAGCAAGGAAGTACTTAATGTTTTCCAGTCAATTGAGGCAAGACTTTAGATTGCCCAGCCAGTCAAGGCAAGACTTTAGATTGCCCAGCCAATCAAGGAAAGACTTTAGATTGTCCAGCCAATGAAGAAAAGACTTTGAATATCCCAGCCAATAAAGGCAAGACTTTGTATCGCCCAGCCAGTCAAGGCAAGACTTTGAATCGCCCATTCAGTCAAGACAAGACTTTTAATCGTCCAGCCAGACAAGGCAAGACTTACGATTGCCCAACCAGTTAAGGCAAGACTTGGGATTGTCCAGCTAAGCAAGGAAGTACCTAATATTTTCCAGTCAATTGAGGCAAGACTTTAGATTGCCCAGCCAGTCAAGGAAAGACTTACGATTGCCCATTCAGTTAAGGCAAGACTTGGGATTGTTCAGCTACGTAAGGAAGTACTTAATATTTTCCAGCCTATTAAGACAAGACTTTAGATTGCCCAGCCAATCAAGGAAAGACTTTAGATTGCCTAGCCAATCAAGGAAAGACTTTGAATTGCCCAGCCAATAAAGGCAAGACTTTGTATCGCCTAGCCAGTCAAGGCAAGACTTTGAATCGCTCAGTCATTCAAGGCAAGATTTTGAATCGTCCAGCCACTCAAGGCAAGACTTACGATTGCCCATTTAGTTAAGACAAGACTTGAGATTGTCCAGCTATGCAAGAAAGTCAAGGCAAGATATCGATTGCCCAGCCAGTTAAGGCAAGACTTACGATTGTATGCCCAATGAAGGTCAAACTAATTGCTTGTTTTCTCATAAAAAAGTTCGCGCTTCATGTCAAACGATCGTTAAAGAGACTTTCGTTAATGATCAGTAGGGTCATTATCATTTCTTTGCAAAGATCAGCAATAGTCGGCCATTATTCTTACATTGCATCGACCTTGATGATGTTGCTCTTTTTGGTAAAAGTCTTGATGAAAGCATTTGCGCATTTCTTCACGGAATGCTCCAATATTTTCTGAGAAGTAATTCAAATTAGATTTGAGAAAATGTAATTTCATACTCATCAAACAACCTAATCTTTTAAAATTCTTTAACATACTAGATAGAATAGTTCTAAACTTGGGATCTCGATTGTTCCCTAAAAATTTCTGTACAACATCTTTGAAACTCAACCATGCATCCTTTTCACTAGATGACATGGTTTTGATGAAGTCATTATCTTTGATATGTTTTCTTATATCAGGCCTTACAAAAATACCTTTCTTAACTTTGGCATCACTTAAATGCGGAAATGTAGATCTGATATAATTAAAATATTCTCCTTCGGTCTTTAGGGCTTCTGTCAACAAGACTTTTATAAACAACATTATACTGATCAACTATCCACTCTTATCTGTCTGGCCATTTCTCCGTTATCCAATGTTCATGCCTTCCACGACTGTGCCAAAGGCAAAGAAAACAAGGGTGTTTAATGTTTCCTGATTGTAAACCTATTATAAGGTTTATTATTTTGAAGTCACCACAAATAAGCCAATTATGGACATTGTATTTTATTTTTATCAGGAGTAATTGGAAAGTATCATAAGATTCTTTCAGTGTAGTT
>NC_046664.1:47784745-47794415 GCF_010883055.1 Belonocnema kinseyi
AGAGGGAGCTCTTCTTAATATTTTGACACCAAAATCATGTCGATACACCTTACCGACTGCGAGTAAAGCCACCCACGCTTTAACTTGACAGACTGTAGCATTGATTTGACGTAGACTTGTCATAGCAGTAGCTTGGTCGTGATGCGCGCGCATGTATTTTGAACTGTTTATTCCCATGAATCGTAATAATAAACAGTTGAAAATACCTGCGCGCGCATCACGTCCAAGCTACAGCTATGTCAAGTCAATCCTACGACGGTTTGTCAAATCCTATTGTGGGCTCTCCTTCATACTTTCCACAAACGTGACAAAACGTATTCACTTTCTTATCGCAAGGATTTCTTGAACTTATTTTTCTTCTTATAATGAACAGTAACGTGGAAATTCTAAAACTCACTATATACAAAATCACGATCGACACGAAATGTAACAGCTTGACAGATTTCAAATACAATAAGAATGTTATTACCTACCATCCAACCGTTAGCCCGCCACTCAAACGTGATCTCTAACACGGAAAGATTTATAGCAAAAAACGAATTTCATCACCTACGCATAACACGTCATAAAAGCGTCGCCAGCTCAGTGAGCCAGCTAGGGATCGAAGACTGTCTGCGCCATAGAGCGGCACGCACATACAGCGAATGTGAACATTAGAATGCACACAGAGTGTGCAGTAGCATTCCGCCCAGTCCGTCTTCTTTTATTTTATCAATGTGCGAAGTTTGGTTCCAAACGACTATACGCTTTTTTGTTGGTAATTTGTGAGGGATCCTTTGTTCTTTTTTAAATCCCCTAAATTGTGGCCGCCATATTGGATATTCTAGGGGTTATAACAAAAAACTGACAGCGGCAATAAAAAGGGCACCCTCGAAAACCCCTGAGATAATATTTTGAAGGAAAAATATTGTACCCTCAGCAATAGAGAATGCGTTGTATAAATCTAAACACCTCAGAGTTGATGGGTTAAAACGCTAAAAGAAAAAATTTCAAAATACAATATTTTGGTGAAAAATAAAGGTATCCTAATAAATCCAAGTAGGTTTCAAAGGGGAAAATTATTAATTTCGAACTCCATATTAGCTTTGTGGTAGACATTTTTCTTGTACAGTTACATAACCTCAAAAACAGCTAAAAAGCGTTTCTTGCACATTTAGGTTAGGATATCTTGAAAACCTAACGTACAGGAGCAATTTTGAGCTCGGATTCGGATTCAGCGCATCAAAATCCTTCGGAAATGTTATGTCTGGTCTTTGAATTTAAAATTTGTCGGCTTTTATTATTAAAGCATATATTATTTAAAACGAGTTTCAAAATAAATAAACACATTAGATATAGTCAACAAACAGTACCTAAAGTACTAAAAAGTGGAAATTTGGAGATTTTTTAAATTCACTGTCAGACAAGAAACAATAAAAATAGATTAAATTTTTTTTAAAACACTTCAGTCATTATTTTAATGAATATTAATTAATATATAATAAATTTTTAATGTGTCACTTTATATCAATTTTTAAACATTTTCGAGCAGTTTAATCATGTTAAAATTTATTTGGCTATTGACTATTATTATCAGTTTGAGAAAGTAATTTGGATTGTTCTGAGGGTGACTTGTATGACTATTTCCAATTTTATAACTTTTCGGTTGTTTTTGGGAGCTTGGAAAATTAAGAATTATACCAGGGTAAACTATTTGAAGGTTTATTGGTCTTTTTAGGACTTTGGATGGGTTATGAAATTCACGGGTTCAATTTTTTCTGGGTTGCATTATTAATCGCAAAATAGATGAAATATGAAAAAATTCTGATATTTAAATGGCTTATAAGGTAGCAGATGTTTTGGATTAAAGATTTTACACCTAAAATCACGCCTGGATACTTTACCAGAAACATGCACAAAAACCGCTGATTTATAATAACTAACATCTTAGGAGATTTTATGATTAACGTAACAGCATAGAAAATTCCTTTGTAATATCATCATAAAACTATCCACTTAACAGAACGCAAGATATATAAAGTTTTTGACCCTAATTAAAAATTTTATTCACAAAAAAGTGTAAAGCGTTTTCGCGCCTTAACTTTTTCATGATTTCTTACATTTTTTAAATTGTGATTAAAATAATGTTGTCTAGCTGAAATTTGGCAAATTAACTTGATAACAATCACTTTAAAATGCTAAAACTTTCTGAAAGTTATTGAAAAACTTCAAATTAAGTAAAGTGGTCCTAATTTTAGGGCCAGCTTTTGAAAAAGAAAATTGGTTCGGATAAACTGGTTACAATGTTAAAGAATCAGGAAACGGACAAATTTTGCCAGTTAAATGGCCGAGATTACTTAAAATTGTATCGGACTATCGAGAGTTTACCTGAAATCCTACTTTATCAAGCCGGGACTGCAGTCATTTTCAAAGTTTGGTGATTTCAACTAAGTACAATATTAATTAAATAGGGTACCAACAATATATTGACCCCTTTGAAGAAATGATGGCTATGTAAATAAGAAAATGTTAAAATTGAATTTTTACAGTCGGAAGAGGCCAGGCGTTTAATGCTACATGAGTATTTGAATAATGGAATAGTTTAATTTTAGGAATAAGATAACGGAATAGTAATAAAATCACAAGTTAATTTTAATAACTTCAATTTGAGAAAATATACATTATTACTTTAATTATTTAAGTTAATAATAAATCAGTAAACTTTTTTATTTTATTTTTCAAGATGAAATAATTAACGCCATTTTTATTATGTGCGTGCATTTGTTTTTTATAGAATTTGATTGTGTTCAGCAACTTTGAAGAATGTATCGTTGGTAGAGGTGACGAAGTATTATTCAAGATCAGGTGACTAAGCATACGAGTGAATTGATAAGCTTTATAATGTCGCTTTTATATGGTTTTAATAGAGCTGGAAATATTGGGCAGGCTTCTTTCATTAATTACGTCTATCTCACGTTTCCTATTTTTTTATTCATATATTTATATACTACAATTAATGTATTTATTTTCATATTCTTATATTTGTACGAAAAAATTTCAAGCTTTCCTCTATCACATTTATAGATATTTTCTACTTATCTTCTTTTAATTTGTTGCATTATTGTTCAAAAAAAATTTTATTCTCCTGAGTAGAAAAATTCGTA
The DNA here is from genome assembly GCF_010883055.1 of Belonocnema kinseyi. Taxonomy (NCBI): domain Eukaryota; kingdom Metazoa; phylum Arthropoda; class Insecta; order Hymenoptera; family Cynipidae; genus Belonocnema; species Belonocnema kinseyi. The sequence continues at coordinate 47,787,889 of NC_046664.1, forward strand.
GAAGAATTGCTAAGGCAAATCCAACTGTGTTGTTAACCTTAAAATCTATATTTACAACTAAATTCAGGGGCGTCCCTGGAGCCACCGCTGAGGGGCCACAGCATGCAGGACGGTGGCGATGGTGAGCTGCGAGATGGTCAGGCAGATCTCACTAATCAAACAACTGACCAGCAAGAACATCTGCGACAAACGGTAAGCATTGTAACATCAACTGTGCCTGCTGAGGATGCTTTGGCTAGCACTAGTTGTTTGCAGCCACCCACCTCGACAGAAATACCGTGGGAGAGCATCAATTGGGATACCACAATGAAAGAGGAATTGGTGCATCTCTATTATGAAAGTGCGAAGTTTGTAACAAACAAGGAAAAAGGATACAATTTAAGAACAAAATTTCCTGCAAAGTATCCTAATACACAAAAGGTCGCAGAAGAGATCTTATCGCAAAGGTGAAAGACATCAGGACTAATCTACATGTTACAGAAGACCGAGCAATGGAGATTAAACAACAGGTTGATTTGGCGTGGAAAAACGACGACAATCAACATCAGTTAGAGAAATCCGCGAAAAACGGTCAAGCAGGAGCAATTGATGTTTTTCCTCAACCTATTGATGATCCAACACCACCACATCCTCCAGTGGTGGATGACCTTATACAACCAGAGGCAGAATTAGAGGTTCAGCAACCAAAAAAGCGACGAAAGAGGACATACCATATGAACAGAGATGTTATGCGCCTTTATTTTTTGGCAGAGAAATGTGGGGAAAGTGTGAGGAGAGAACATCATAGACTCTTTTTACTTAAATACCCAGAGCTAGCCACAAAAATAAACAAGCAGAATCTGGCAGATCAAAAACGCTCAATATCTGTAAACAGACTGCTTTCGGCTGTTGAAATAGCTGCTATCAAAATGGAAGTGGAACGTCAGCTTCCTATTGATGATCTCGCCTTGGAAGATGTGGATAACGAAGACTTGATTGATGCTGAAGGCATAGGTGCTAGGGATAATGAACATCATGCACCGGATCTATTAGAACCACATCCGGATATTACTAACGATGATGTAGATAGGGAAATCTCAGAAGAACTACAGCACCTGGAAAGGAATTTTGGTCATTCTTTACTAGAGTTTAGATATGTGAAACCAACACTGAGGCATTCTTTGCCAAAAATGAACATCACAAATTATCTGCGTACACTAATAGCACATCTCGACAGTAAGGTTTTACCTACGTATTTGAACGTAGCACAAAATGCGTTACAGGTGCAAACTCTTGTACACTGTGCAGCTGTAGCAACCGTTAGAACGTTGGGCCGAAAAACTAGGCCTGCAAATGCAGTTTTTGTTCCAGCAAGGGATCGAGATCCACCATGGAAGATCAGGTTGGATATGGATGTCAGCAAAGAAAGGTGCAAATTGGGTCGATTAACTCAATATTAAAAAGGAAAGGGAACCAGAAAGCTGAAGAAACATGTTACTAAAATCATCCACCCTCGGCACATCGAGACAGTAACACCAGCAATATTCGATGAAATTTTAGACTCTTAACGACAGAGACTTGATGTTCTTGCTGCCAGACTGCGTCGGTACAAGAAAAGTAATGCACGAAGGCAACAAAACCAAAACGTTCAGACAGATGAAAGAAGGTTCTATCGTGAACTGAGAGTAAAGCTAAATAACCACCAAGGCACCGTAGTCCCTCAATTGGAAGATATGACTAACTACTGGTCGGGCGTTTGGGGAAAAATGAACAGATGCAATTTGGACACTGCGTGGTTCAAACTGGAGGAAGCAAGGGCAAGAAATAGCCCAGAAATGCATATGAAATAGCAAGAAATGCTTTGGATGTTTCAGTTGTCTTGAAGAGGGCAAGTGATTGGAAAGCTCCAGGTTCGGACATGGTGCACAACTTCTGGTACAAGTACCTGACGAATGTGCATCTTGCGTTGGCAAGTTGTTTTAAGAAGATCATTGAGCATCCAGATTTGATGTCAGGTTTTATACTCCAAGGTACTACGTATATGATACCAAAAAAACCAGACGCTCAAAAACCATCTGACTTTCGACCGATAGCTTGTCTTCCAACAATTTATAAATGTTTTACAGCTATCATTACAGATAAGGTACGAGTATATTCTCATTGTGACAAGTATGACATTCTTACAGAAGAACAAAAAGGATGTTGTAAAAACTCACGAGGATGTAAAGATCTGGTCACTATAGACGCTGTTGCCATGACTGAAGCTCGTAAGCATGGCTATTTGCTTGAAGTCTTAAAACTTTACAAAATCTGTCCACGCATTATTGACTTTCTAAGCCATGCGATAAGGCTCTGTGGTACAAGAATCAAGTATTTTGATCATGGTCAACCAAGGATAACTAGATCAATACGCTTTACGACGGGTATATTTCAAGGAGACTCCTTCAGCGCACTATGGTTCTGTTTAGCATTAAATCCATTGAGCAAAACAGCATGTCTCATGGGTTCAGAATTCATGATAATGAGGATGGTCATCAAGTGACCCATCTTCTTTACATGGATGACTTGAAGCTGTACGCTAGTTCAGGCCAGAAGCTGCAGCAAGTGATTGATTTGATAAAGCAGTTTTCCAATGATATCCACATGGAGTTCAGACTAGATAAATGCAGAACAGTGCATTTAATCAGAGGGGAATTAGGGACCGCAGAGTTAGAGAACGAGTTCGAAAATGACATCGAGGCAATGGCTACAGGCAAATCATATAAATATCTGGGTATTCTTGAATCTAAGGGTATTCAACATACGATAGTTAAGACAAGCCTAATGACTGCCTTTACTACGAGACTCAGATTAATTATGAAGAGTTTTATCAACTCGGCAAACAAAATCAGGGCAATCCACACATATGCCATTCCTGTCCTCACGTACTCCTTCGGGCTCATAAAATGGTCTAACTCTGACCTTGAAAAGTCAAACAGAATTGTTCGCGTAGAAATGACGAAGCACCGAATGCACCACATAAATTCAGCGATTGAAAGGGTAGTTCTACCACGACATTTAGGGGTAGGGGCGTTGTAGATGTCAAAAAACTGTGTGAGTCACAAGTTATACAGTTACGCGACTATTTTAACAGAAAACGAAATGTTGCGCTTTACAGAACCATCTGTCAAGCGGATCTTGAATACACGCCCTTAAATTTGTCCTCAGATGGGGCCTTTAATATCAGTGCAGAAACCATAGAGGAATTAGAAATACAATGGAGGCAGAAAACCATCCATGGCGAGCACCACAACACGTTAGATCAAAGTAAAGTGGATAGTGAGGCATCTAACATTTGGCTAAGAAAGGGTGTTCTGTATACAGAGACGGAAGGATTCGTCATTGCAATACAGGACAAGGTTGTCAGCACCAGGAATTATCGCAAACACGTGTTACATCAAAACGTGGTTGACCGGTGTCGATTTAGTGGAGATACTAATGAATTCATCGAGCACATTATTGATGTCTGTCGCGTAATTGCTCAGAGAGAATATACGCACAGACATAATGATGTAGCGGGCATTATACATCAACAACTTGCCCTAAACCTAGGACTCTTTAAAGAATGGGTGCCCTTATATAGATACATTTCAATGCCCGTTTTAGAAAGTGAAGATTACATCTTATATTGGAATGTTACTATCCAAACCGATCATTACATCCGGGCGAATCGACCTGACATCGTGATGCTGGGAAAAAAGGAGGAAGAGTCTATATCGTCGACATTGCTTGTCCGCTTAACCGAAATTTGCAGTCAAGCTATACAACCAAGATCCACAAGTATAGCGAGTTAAGGCATGAAGTAAAGACCATGTGGAGGAATGTGAACCATGCATCCATTCATGTAATTGTGATTTCGGCTACAGGCAATGTGCACGCAAGATGCACTGAATATCTTGAACAATTACGAGTCAGTAGGATATTTGCAGCAGCTCAGAAGGCGGTTTTATTAAATACCTGTCGCATTGTAAGAAACTTTCTTGATCATCAGGAAGCGAGCGACTAAAAACCCGTGGAGTGGCAGATGGTAGCTCTAAGGAAGCATCCAGAGGTGACTGTTGTCACCTCCAAAGCTCGTGGCCGCTCGTAATTGTATACCTACAACATCATCGCAGGAGGTTTCAACCATCGTCTTAAATTATTTGAATTAAGTTATAACATTCTAATCTCATCAGTCACTTGACTTAGTCCGTGGCTATGATGTATCACCGGGTTTACCCGAGTAAAAGTTGAATAAAAACACATAATAGTAATAACTTCTTAGAGGTCCGGGGTTCGATCTCTGAGCCGGTACCTCTAGAAATTTTTCAATGTACCTTTAGCGAGGTTCTGGTGGTTCAAAACCCACTTTAAGCTGTAGGTTCCCCCATCCTGTACTTGACTGTAACGGAGTCTGTCAATGATGGGGTAAGAATCAGGCTTTGTCCAATATGTCTGGGCAGACTGCTCTCATCAGATCACTTGATTGCATTATAAAAATGCGTCCGTGACTGATGATATATACCGGGACAGCCCCGTGAAAAAATGATCAAACAAAAAATGTCTTCGACATGTTGGGCCGTGTAAGCCTGTAACAACATTTTCAACACAGAAAATGTTTTTTATAATAAGAGACTGGGTTGCAGTCAAGTACACGATGGGGAGACCTACAGCTTAAGGTGGGTTCCGAACCACCAGAACCTCGGTAAAGGTACATTGAAAAATTTCTAGAGTTACCGGCTCAGGGATCGAACCCCGTACCTCTGAGGTGAAGTCCGAGTGTCTAACCAAATGAGCCACCGGGGCTCTTTTAATAATAATAATAATAAGTTACACGAGTCAACTTAATTATACTCTAGGTTACTTTATCAATCCCATGATTATATTTATCAACCCCCGAAAACTACCCCTCACACTTTGAACAAAACAACTTCAAAATGTCTCTAGGTAAAACATCCATAACATTTCAGAATTGTAAATAGTCACAAGAGCCACCCTCAGAATACCCAGGATTATGTTTTCGACCCCATAATAACATTCAGGAGCCCCAGAATGCCACCCTTAATACTTTTTACGAAAAAGTTTCAAAGGTTTCCCATGTAAAACACATATAAAATTTTTATATTGAAAATAGTCGCATTAGAAACCTAGAGAGAACTAAAGGTTATGTTCCCGACCGTATAATAATAATAATAATTAGCAGCCCACGAAAATCAGCCCTAACATTTATAACAAAACAGTTCCGAATGGTATCATTGTAAACAAAAAATTCAAACACTTTTATACTTTTATCGAAACAAGTCTATGGTGTCGCCATGTCTAATAACCATGAAATATTCAGATCAGAAATAGTCACACAAGTGACCTTCAGAAAACTCCAGGTTATATTTTTGACCCTATAATCATATTCAAAATCACACAAAAACTTTCTCTAACACTTTTCGCTAACGCAATTCGCAAGTTTCTGCCTGTAAATAAGCCCATAAATTTCTAAAATGACATAATCACATAAGCCTTCTTCTCCAGAATCTTCTAAATATTATGAGGTTGAGGATATAACATGGTATTTTCTACATAAGTCTTTTGTGACTATTTTCATGTTAATACTTTTATGATTATTTTACTTCAAGAAATTTCAGAATTTTTTTTATAAAACTGCTTGGGTTGGTTTTTTGGTAGGTTTAAAGTAGTGAATTAGTTCGGAGTATATTTGGGGATCTCTGAAATGGACCTTGTTAGATTTTTTACAATTGAGACTGTCTTATGTAATACTATTGGAAGAAAGTATTAGAAAATGAGAAGTGATTGAAATAAATTCTGTTTTTTTATAAATTCGAAAATTTAAGAACGTACTTAGTGGACTCGTGTGAATCTGCATTTCCGAAAGATTTTAAAACAAACCTTATTTTTTTGTGATACTCACTTCATAATGACAACATTTTCGAGCATCCTTAATGTTAAAAATAATTTTAAATATGTCCGTGAAAAATAATTCCTGCAAAGTTAGTTCTGTTTAAACAAACTCGAGTACTAGCGGATGGATGACTGAGTTCTTAATTACATTCTATGTTAAAAATTAAAGAAAATTGCACAATTCAAACAAAATATAAAGCTATTGTTAACTTATTGGCGAGATATCTGGCTTAGATTGAAAATAAGAAGGCAGACTAGAGACATATAGGATAGTCGGTAGTTTGTAACGACGTATCATCTGATATCATTCGAATGTTATCAGAATCAACTAAAAAGGTTCTAATCATTTACAGTCTGTCAAGTTAAAGCGTGGGTGGCTTTACTCGCAGTCGGTAAGGTGTATCGACATGATTTTGGTGTCAAAATATTAAGAAGAGCTCCCTCTTTCATGCTTTTTGATTTAACATTCAGTTTGCTTTCAATTCTCATCTTGTTACCACGTTACAAAAAAAAGTGTTCCGTATATGTAGGTGCAATCTCCTAAACCCATGTTTCGAGAAACAACCCCAGAGATGCACTTTTACCGGATGTTTTACAGTCCGCTGCACTAATTTTGA
>NC_046664.1:47794515-47800716 GCF_010883055.1 Belonocnema kinseyi
ATGAATGATATATGGTATAATATTGTTTCTAAGGTATTTCACAAAGTTGTAAGCTTATTCAGAGGACTTTTTCAATCATTTTCTGCTAAATTATAACGAGGACATCCCATTTCTTAGATTTTTTCAGTTACAGGAAACAGAAAGGCTATTTACACATTCCCTAACGCATAATATATTTCATAAAGGATAATAAATGATTAAGTAACTTCTTGCAGTAACGTAAATAATATATTAACCAAAAAAATGGAGTTACACAAACATCAGCATAAAAAACAACATACAAAGATACTTAAAAACATGAAAAAGATACGTATCACATATTCCAAATAGCACAGTAAAAATTCATATTATCGCTTCTGAAAACATCTGTAGCATGACTTTGTGACTCTCATCCATTTCTGAGTGCAGAGGACAACTGAAGAGGAGGCTATTGAGATCCCTACCTCCCTGAGATGCTCTAGGGCTAGCTCATGCACGAAAGTAAGGCATTGTCGTGTCTAAACACCCGAACTTATGGTGTGAGGGTTAAAAAACGTTTATCGGTTCATTCATAAAATTTCCTCAAAGTTGTAGCATTTTCGTTTCAAATAGTGAATTTAAATTAGAATCTAGTCACTGGCCAGAGGTTTGACTTCGCCGCGGACTATACGCGTACGTGAGTATTTCATTGTATCGAAATATATAGAGAATAGATAACGCGGCGCGATATGCCACCCAACATCCGTTAAAATAAGTAGGAAATTTAAAATTAGGTACACTACTAAACACCCACTAATAAGAAGAAGAATCCATGGAAGACGAAATTAAGAAAAATACATCTTCACAGACGGAAAATACACCCTTAGTAGCTACAAATTCAGATATAATCGGCATGCTACACAAATTATCAGACTGGTTGTTTAACATGGAAATCGCGATAAATACTCGTAGAGAAGAAATCCGCTCTTTAGCAAAGAATCCTGATTTGGTTACCTCGCATGAAAGCGAAAGAGAGAGTGATGATGATTTTTGAGCAGGTAACGATGACGCGTTGCATGTAGAATCTAATCCAATTGATCCTAGGATGCTACAAAGGTTGTCGAGAAAAAGAGTAACAACTGCCACTGAAGCCAACCCTAAAAGAGACAGACTTTCTACAAAGGCCGAATGAATGTATCTTGACCACAAGAGAAACTATCCCAGCGAGAGACACAGTCAAATTAATTTAAAAATTCAACGGACAAGATGATATGGGAGTGGAACCCTTCATCGCCCCTGTAGTAAAAATTAAATCAGAGTGATCAATTTCAGGGGTTTTATTAGACTGGATCAACACAGAAAAAATCGAAGGAGAAACGGAAGAATCCAATCGCTTCTTATCAATTCAGGATTATATTGATCTTTCCCAAGCTTTCCGAACTAATTTTGAAACTAAGGGATCACTAGAAACTCATCGCACAAAACTCTTACAAGTAATCCAAGGAGCTAGGGAAAGTACGCGGAATTTCAATGCGCGATTAAACCAAAGAATTCACGAACACTTGTATGCTGTTCAGTCGAAGAATCCCTTGACACGTGAACGAGAAATTTGCATAAAAAGTGAAGAGCAAACAGTTCTCAAAAAATACATCATGAATTTAAGAGAAGAACCTTCAGATTGAGTTTCAAGAAAAAATCCCAGCGATGTTAGAGAAGCACAACAAATGACAATCAAATCCGACGTCTGGTTAACGAAAAGAAGTAAAATGCATCAAACCAAAGACACGATTAAGCCACAAATACCCATTCACACAATCGTTAATAAATCTGCTTTTAAAACCTTGAACTCTCAATTAAATAAACAAAAAAGTCTTTCATTAAACAATCCTTCAAATCACAGCATACCTTTGCAGCAGAGAATCCAGTTATTTTGCAGTCATTGCAAAATCCCTGGACACACCGAAAATCAATTTTTCTCCAAACAGAAACATTTGCATACGAAAGTCTCGGAAAAGTCGACCTCCAAATCGTGTGGACCAAAAGTGGAAAATATTAGAAAAAACTCCGACTTTTTCGCATTATTCTAAGAGGATATTATTATAAATAATAAATTGTTCAAACAATAATGTGAATATTATTATAAAAATAAATTATTTTAACAATTATGTTGTTGAATTGATTCCATTATTAAAAATGAATGCCTTTTGGTTACTATTCGTAACTATTTTATTGAAAATGGAACTACTTTACGGAAAGCTTATCTTTGGATTAGAAATGAAAATAAATGTTTGGTTAATAATAAATGACGAAAAGAGGGGGTGAAAATTATACAGATGCTGAAAAGAGTCAACAAATGAATTTTCAAATTTATTTAATTTTTAATTGAAAAAAATTTCAAACTAGAGTAATTTTCACCAAAAAAAATTAATTTTCAATCCAATTAATTTTTAACCAATAGACGAATTTTCAAGAAAATACATGAATTTCTGCAAAAATTCTAAAAAATAATATGTGTTTCATAATATTTTATAAAGTACAACCATTCATTTTTTCATAAACAAATTACATGAATAAACTTGAAATTTCGGAAAATCAAATACAGCGAATTCGTTCCTTTCATTCAAATAGCTTGAGACTGAGTTGAATGTTTTAGTTAGTTACGAAAGATAATAAAAAGTAGTAATAAATGAATGAATGAATGCATTTTTTCTACGTGTAACTGCCGAAAAATTTGTATACGTTTTTTAAAACTGTTCAGAAACATTATTTTAATAACTATTATCAATCAAAGTATTGATCTTATTATAAGATTATCTTTCAGAGAGCGTGTGACGAGTATAGGTGGTATGCACGTAACGTCACAACCTCCACCATCTGTACCCCTCTGCCAAAAAACTCACAAGTCGATTATGGTTATATGCCAGGCGGTCTATTTTGTATGGGAAGTGACTGTGTTTCTCACATTGTTTATATTAATTTTGTATTTCCTCGCTCCCACAATAGTTATTTGTGCCGTATTTTCCTACTCTGAAAAAGCAGCGAGCAATCCAAGAATTAGTTTGTTTTAGTGTACCGGCTATTTTAGGAAATCAGTACAGTAAAACTCTGGAATTATATAAAAATAAGACCATGGAAAATATTGGTATTCTAAATCGAGCTCATTAAAATTTAATAATTTTCCGAAGTAAAAATTTGTAATTCATTACTAAATGAATTAACCAAGCCTCGTTCTTTGGAGCAAACTATCATTTTTTATTTTTGTTCTATTAATTATTTATCACTTTTTGAACTAATTTATTATCAATTTAGTTATTTTATAGTCCATTCGTTATTCAGAAAATATAGTAATAACAATAATACTCCTCATTATTATAGACCTAATATCAAACGATAAATTTGTTGAAGTATTGACCTGACCTTTTTCTTTGAAATGAACTATCATTTTTTGCGTCAATTCTCATAATTATTGTTTATTTATTGCATTGATTTATTATAATTCATTCTATTAATACAAAAGAATAATTATACTTCCAGCTTTGCTCTCAAGATTATATTGAAGTACGTAGTATTTCTCCCTTTGTTCGCCAGGTGGCTACAGCGGATTTATTCAGAGTTTCAGACGAAAGCGGGGGCCACGGTGGTGCGCGGGCCCACGCGTTTCCCTCTATATGCTTCGTCTGTCATACTTTCTCCCACTTTCGCCGGATGTACACCGAGCTTGAAAAGTTCCAAATATAGTACAAGGATTCGCGACAAAAAGTTGTTATCCATTATTTATAATTTCGCTAACTTTGTCAAATTTTCAAAGCACTGTAATGTTAGTTTTAAGTGTTAGGGGAAATGTCAAAAAAAGAGTGATGTGCCATATGAAGAACAGAAAAAGAAGAAATCGCGCAACAAATGCAATAACTGTCAGAGCAAACACAACAGACAAAAAACTCCACCGATAATTACTCTAACGCCGATGATGTTGACTTGGAGCTCGAGGGAATTCAACATCTAAATTTTGAGAAGTCGGATCTGGAATTGGACAACGAATCTGGTAAGTAGAAATTTAACATATGTATGCTGTAAAAGGAAACGCAAAACCAGAAAAAAAATCATGCAATAACCTGCCGCTATATCACGAGCGCCCGATACTCCTTGTAGCCGACATGAGAACGCCCAAGCGCGAAAAGAAAAACCGTATTGCCGCTAATGCACTGGCGCCACACGGCAATAAATTATTGATTGGCATCAAATATACACGTTTGATAACAGATTTCGAGGACGGCGTCTAAACGACTAGCCCTGAAATTAAGAGAAATTGCAAGTAACATCAAAAACATTTAAAACTTTGGAAACTACAAAGAGCGAAACCACTCGGCAAGCTCAGAATTTCATAAAGCCAAACAAGAATAATTTTGAAAAGCACAATCTAGTACTGCCTTTGTTCTGGTTTTCTTGCAGTAAAAAAGGCAATCGAACCATCGACTCCAGAAAAATTTGTGGACGCAGCGTCGTAGGATAAGATGGAAGCATCAGAAGACCAAACGAACTCGTTTAAACCTTTCCTCACAAAGGCACTGGGGGAACACCCAAGCAAATCTAAAGCATTGAAACTCTCTATCAATGATGATCTCATTTTGTACTGGCATCACTATATCACCAAGGGTCTTAAAACAGACGAAAGAGAAGAGGCAATTGAAAAATATGAACTACTAGAAAAATTACAAGCTCCTACACTCAATGATCAAATTCAAGCAACAATGCACGAAAAAGCCGTTAGAAGAGATAACTGCAGATTCGTACTTCAAAAGTCAACATGCGTGGCACTGACAGTCCTGAGCGCAGCGATAACCATGGCTAACGAGGCGGACGAAGAAACAGGAGTGGACCAAGAGAGGTTCACTGCAAAACTGATTGACACTGCCAAATTATTATCTGACGTCATATATAAACAAAGTGAAAAAAGAAGGGCTTTCATCATTTCTCGCTTCCTCAAGTGTTTCCAAGAGATGCTTAATAAGACAAAACCAGATGAAACTCTCTTTGGCGAAGAGTTGTCAGGTGCGACCAAAAAAGTCTCACAGAAATCATTAGAAAGCAAATTCTCGGGAAACCAAGGCCGCCCGTTGAACAGCAGGCCCTCATCCAACAGAGCAGGGCGTACAGGTACACGAGGACTGGGCCGATCACGGCTATTTTTTAACCAATCCAAGTCCCATTTCAAGAACCAAAATCAAAACGGCAACAAGACACAACAGCAGAAGTCAGACAAGCAGTAAACTCTAAAGTAGGTATAAAGATTGCAGGCCGTTTAAAATATTTTATTAAAAATTGGTTAACAATAACAAGCGATAAATTAATTTTGGAATGCACTCAAGGCTATAAAATTTCCTTCTGGAAAAAGCCAAAGAAAAAATATGTAAATTTTAAAAATAATTTTTCAGAAGTGCAAAAATCTGCAATTAAAAAATGTATTTTTGAACTTATAGAAAACGGTGCAGTTAGAGAATGTAGAAAAACTGAAGGCCAATTTCTGTCGCCATACTTTATAAAACAGAAATCGGACGCTTCACGTCGATTCATATTAAATTAAAAAAAATTGAATGATTGTATCAAAACACAACATTTCAAAGTACAGGACTTGAAAACAGCTCCGAAGCTAATTTCTAAAGGAGAACTTAGTCTCAATAGATTTACAAGACGCAAATTTCTTAATTCCGGTGCATTTAAAAAGTCAAAAGTACCTAACTTTCAAATTTAATGGAGAATTTTTATAGATTCACCTTACTGCCCTTCGGGCTGTGTACGATCGCCTTTGTTTTTCAAAAAAATTCTAAAACCGGTTATTCAACTCCTAAGAAATAAAGGTTTTCACTCAGAAATTTATCTAGACGATCTCTTAGGCATAGAAAACAGTTACGACAAATTCCTAAAAAAGTCCAACCATACGGTAAAACACTTTTAGAAATTGGACTTCGTAGAGAATTTTAGAAAATCAGAACTGACACCGAAAGAAACTTAAAAATATTTGGGGATAATAATAAATGCGCAGCAACGTACTCTAAGTCTCACGCAAGAGAAAAAACAAAACCTCGTTGTTGTGCTAAAAAATTTTATAAATTAAGAAAAATGTAGAATTATTAAACTTGCACACGTCATACGAGGGTGGATTGATAAGTTTCCGGCCTGACCAAGAAAAACAACGTTTTTAAGAATTTTTTTTTTTTATTTCTCAACATAATCTCCTCCAAGGCT
>NC_046664.1:47800816-47806627 GCF_010883055.1 Belonocnema kinseyi
AGAGGGAGCTCTTCTTAATATTTTGACACCAAAATCATGTCGATACACCTTACCGACTGCGAGTAAAGCCACCCACGCTTTAACTTGACAGACTGTAAAGAAACTAAATCATTTAAAAAACATGTCGTTTATGGCTTCAATATATTTTTCATAATTTGTTACTAATTAATTTTCGGCAAAGATTTAAAAAAAATCTCTTCAAATCCGAAATTTATATCGATGCGATGGGCTGTTTGAATATTAGGCTATTGTTTTGTTACCGTTAACAAAGCGACTATCTTCTTATAACGAATTAGCAATAGTCTACCGTTCCACTACGGATAAGAAAAGGTCTAACTTCATTTAGCTAAGTTTTCAGGAGAAAGAAATGCAATTTTGTATTCGTAAATCAAATCAGGAACTGAAAATAAATGAAGAAGTTTTGAATATAATAATATTTATACCATTATTTTAATAAATAATTAAAAATAAATCTTTTCTCGGTCCTATCGTGGACAAAAAATGTGTAGTTTTCTATTCTTCAGTGTCTGTTGTGTATAATTTTTGTTATATTTTTAGAAATAAATTAATAAACAATTAAGGATAATGTTTCGAAGGTGCTCAGTGATAGAAATATCAATATATTATCTTTTTTATTTCATTTTTCTGCCCTATGTCAATTTTGTGTAGATAAAATTTTAAAGATAACCTATAAGTAAGTATGGAAAATGGATTAAAACTTTTGGATGGATGGAATGCAATGGAACTTTTGGATAGATGGAACTTTTAGGTATATATGTATCATATGTATTTATGAAAAAATAATAAAATATTTTCATAATTATTTTTGATAGGGTAAAGGAAGTAAAACTCTTTGTAATAATCGTGAATTACTTGAGAAAAATTTGATATGCTGTTGTATGTGTATGGATCAATATTTTTTCGTTGGTTTGAAAAACCTTCCATCAGTTAAAGTCAAATTGGGAATTTCATACTTCCAGTTTCAAAGAATACACAATAGAAAACAGTTTTTGGTTTTTCAATATATTATTCAATTATTCAATGCTATTTGTTAACATCGCAAACTAGAGCTAGTATAATTATAGGAAAAATTGTTATTGATTTCTTGTAATACTAGCATACGTTTTTTATAAATAAGTATGGTTTAATTTTAAACTGAATTTTAAAATATTTTCGATAATCAACTAAATCATCTTTGAGGGCGCAACTTTCGACAGCACCCCTAGTCTACAGGCAGTAAATTAAACAAAAATAAACCATAGTAAGGACTGTCATTCGCGACTAGCCTATACTATCCCAAAAATTTAAGGGGAAAAAGATAGCCCATCGATATATACTTTGATGCTTCAAAAAAATATCCTCACAAGAAGTATGTATTTTTTATTGGTAATTAATTACTTAGTAAAAAAGAAAAAGCCATTTTTTCGTATATTAAAAAAGGAATTTTTAAATAATAATTTTGAAATTAAGATTTGTTAGTAAAAAAAACTTTGAGAAATAACGAAGTTTGGCCAGAAATAGAATATTTGGAAAATAATATCACTTGTTACATATATCCTGATTGCATTGTATTTGTGTTAGACATGCTGGGCACGTTTTCAAGGTTCGGCGTAAATGCAAATAATTCTAAGGTCTTTCCATGTGTAAAACGGTTCAATCTGAAAAAATGAAACAGCTTACGATCAACACTGGAAAAAAGAATAAAAATTATACAGCGAATATTGACGTAGTTTTCAGGGAATGGAACTTGAAAAAAAGTTAAGCATGAAAAATTACTGAAAAATAATGCAACTAAGGGGGTGCAATGTTGAAATTATATTTATTCTAAGTTTTATGTCAAAAGAAACAGAAAGAAACATGATTAAAACTTCTTTACTTTTCAATTTGGTTTTTTCTGTATAAAAAATAATCACCACATAATTTTTACCTTATCCCTGCGTAGCCTCATTATCTTTTGATACTTTTTTAAAATGAGCTTCGTTTTTAGCCATATAACTATTTTTAATTTCTCTTAACAACTAGAAAATATCACTTCAAAATTAAGAAATTCCTAAAAGAATAATAATTTTGTTTCGAATTTATTCGAAAGTCATTTTTGTTTCAGAAACGATTTCTTTGTTTATGCCGCCTAGTATTTATATTACGCTATCATGCAAAACAAGAAAGCTGTAAATATCTTCAATATTTGGCCGGCCAAGTTCAATTCGTTCCTTATGTATTTAAATGGAAAATATTTGCAAACCAGGTAACGAATTAAAAATTTAGTTACCACTTTCTTGATATGTACATCAGTAAAATGACAAGAAAAAATACGATCAAATTTTTTTTCGTAAAATAGGCCTATTAAAAATTGTAAATTCGGGAAATTTTTTTAGGATGACTGAATGACCGAAATCACTGAAGAAATAACTGAGTGATTGATTTGATATAAGGCAGGGTGTTTGATAAGGATGTGTTATCTCCTCTTGGCAATGAATTATACTAGTAATTTTTATGTTAATTTTTTCTCTACTAATCTAAAATCAATATTTTTTAAATATTAATTTTTGATTAATTGCGAATAAAATGCTCTAACCCACTACGCTACAGAGAGGAGAGAATTTTTTTCACAGCCCCTGCAAGTTAGGTCATGGTGCGAAGATTGTCGCTTGCAGTTGAACAGAGTTTCACCGCTGAATCAGTCGACAGTTTGCAGAGAATTTTAAGCGGACTGAATATTAGTGTGAAAAACATAGGTTTTTTATATTAATTTAAATAGAACACAAAATAAAAAGAGGGTAAAGCAAGTTAATTATTAGGTGTATCTTGGAAGTGTATTTTATAATGACAGAAATATCGATAAAGAGATAGTCTGCCCTATAAACGAGGGTAGGGACCAGAGTAAAAATAATTCGTCTTGGCTAAGTCTTTATCCAAGACATAGCCAAGATAGAGCCAAGAAGTTTTTGTAAGTATCGCCCCTAGCCGCGAGCGAGTCTTCATTTTTGGTCTTAAGTCGAAATGTTTCGTCTTCAAGCCGAACTCAAGGACACCGACAAAAAAAGGCTCTAAAAACCTCCGAAGGTCATCACTAATCCGCTTTCAATTTTACAGAATGCTTCTATTATTTATTTCTATGATATTTATTTTTCATGCATTAATACTTGTAGAAAAACATAATTTTATTCTTTTTACGGAAAATTGTGTATGTCTGTAGTTCTTAAAACTGACAGGTTCCAAATTTTAAATAAGCAAATCATTTACTACAAAGTTTCAAGGTTTATTAGTTGTAAAATGTTAATCCTAAGCAGATGTCAACTGCTTAGATGCAGCCATGGCGATGCCCAACTCGCATTTTCACCTGTTCAGGTTACCCCCACCATTGCATCCACCATTGTTACCTCTCGCTTGCTTGTTCTCGCCTGGAATTATGCCTTGGAAGGCACAATAAAATTAAACTGTTGTCCCTTTTGGTTCTTCTTTAAAAATTTTCCCTGGAGGGGTAATAGAAACGTGCCAAAATATAATGAAAAAACTATAAAATAATCGAAACAGTGTAATGGAAAAAAGAAAGGAGCTGAAATCGTTAAAAAAATTCATTTTTTTCTTCACTTTTTCTATCTTTAAAACTTTAAACGAGTTTTTCTCGAAACCACTTTTTAAAAGTCCGTTCCAGCGATTTTACAAAAACTACTATATCAATCCTACTCAAACTTGGTGATCTTTTTCTACATATAAAAATCCTCCCCCCAACGATATTTTTGTTTAAATTTTGTGACATTAAAGTTGTTTTTTACATCAAAAATGACGACATTTTTCGTACAAAATCGCATATTTTACTTCAAATGATCGCAGAATTTCTTTAAAAAATCCTAAAAAAAGTCGTTGAGGGGAGAAAAACTGATATTTTAACTAAATTTCCCAACTTTCTTGATTTCCAATAAATCTACATTGAAATATCGCTGGAACCGCAAATCATCTTTTTCAAAAGGCAAGCTCGAAAGTGCTATGTCACTGTCTTATTTCACGATATTTTTCTACATAAAAATTACTAATAATTTTAAAAATAATACTTAGTAACATGGAAAACATTTAAATACATTTACTTTAACCTGTTTTTTGAAAAAATGCATTAAAAAATCGTTTTTTTTGCATGCATTATCCCCCATTCCCCCTTAAACGATATTCAGAAGTCTTGAAAGAATTTCTTAAATAATTCAAAAGTTGAAAAGATTCCAAGTAATTAAAAATAGAATTATATACGAAAAATTCATCAAGATTCCTACGAAACTTAACATTGATTTTTATCTTAGAAAATTAAATTCAAGAGAATATCTAAGAAGATTTCGAAAGATTTCCAAAATTTGAAACAAAAATTAGAAACTTTTAAAGGATTTTTTTTATTCTGTAGGATTGATTAAGGATTTTTAAACTTTGAAGATAATAAAAAGACTTTCTTAAGATTTTTAAAGAAATTTTCGATTATATTTTTGTTTTAAAACTTATTTTAAATAGAATGCTTAAAGAGTTTAAAACAAAAAAAAAAAAATGAAAGGATAAATAAAAATTAAACAATTATTACTTAAGAAAAATTTCGATTAGTTTAAAAAATATTTCCAAGTTTTGAATAGATTCAAAAATAATTTCAAATTTGGAATGATTGAAAAAATTTATCAATAAAATATACACTTTTGAAGTTCTTTATATAAGATTTTGAAAAGTTTAAGTGATTTTTAAGCTTTTCGGATAATAAAAAAATATATTTTACTTGGATGCCTGTAAAAAATATGATTGATTTTTCTTTTTAAAAAATATTTAATAAGATTTCAATACAAATTATGATGTATAAATAACAATTAAACGATTATTAATTTTTGGCAAATTTAAAATAAAAAGAATTGAACTTCTAGTTTTAAAAAAGTTAATTAAAAAAATTGTAATCTATCAAGTTTTAAAGCTTTTCACTAAAATTGCGTAAAATGATATAATTGAAAAAATTTCAATTTGGTTGATTCATTCTTGAAATTAGAGCATTGAAAATTATAGGGTTGATTTTTCTTTGAACGAAAGCTCGAGTTTTTCAGTTATAAACAAATAATAACTAAACAATGGAGAAAATCAATTAAACAATCTTTCTTTTTGTAAATATATTTTACGGAATTCAATAGGTATTTGAAATATTATTTAAATTTTCTATATGGATTATATTACGAATGTACTTTTTTCTTGAAGTAGTTACTGGAGACTATAAAGTGAAAGAAAATCTGAAAATATTAGAAAACACCCCGACTTGCTAACATTAGACTAAGAAAATATTATTGTAAATAATTAATTGTATAAAGAATTATGTTTTTTAACTTGCTTAAATTGTAACCCCATTAGAATTTGTGAAGCTAGATAAAATAGGTCAAAATATTTTAGCTTTGTAAGCGAATTATTCTAATATACAGCAGTTTCGTAGGCTTTCAGTAGATAGATATCACTCTCTCCCTTTTTATATAATAAGAGCAATAGAGTTTACGCTTTCATCGTGGTACCGTCCCAGCAGGGTTTCTACTCCAGATTCATTTATTGTCTGACCGATATATATATATATACACATATATATATACACACACACACACACACACACACATATATATATATATATACTTCAACAATATGCTAAAACACTTGCAGGAAAAATGCAGAAGGCGGCAGTCCTTGGGTCGCTCCGTGTACTTAGGGTGAACAAGGCTTTTGCTGAATCGTCGTATTGATTCCTTTACAGACTGTAACCACCTATCTCACGGTTGTGAGACGTGGTTGTGGCTGAAATTTTACCGCGATTTC
>NC_046664.1:47806727-47809885 GCF_010883055.1 Belonocnema kinseyi
CAAGCTATCTAAGGATGGTACTATAGAACGCCACCTCAAGGTAGGCCTAGTGGCGCCATCTCTTGGTCAGGCCGGAAACTTATCAATCCACCCTCGTAAGCAAACTGATATCTGCTTGTCAAGCTTATTTGTATTAATTAAAAGTGTAACTTTTCCATTTTTGGTTGAAACTTTACCTTTATTAGTTTAAAAATTCAATAATACCCGGATTAATTTCCGTATAAAATTCTATGAGGCACATTTAAACACTTTGTCTAAAAATCACTTTTTATTTCAATTGTTGATTCATTATCGAAGTTTATAATTTACCATACGGCCACGTAGACAGTATAGGCATATTGGCAACTTGACTCCGGGTTTGTGTGTGTGTGTGCGAGGACGGGGTCATAAATAAATCAACTATTGTGAACGAGAGGGAGGAGATAATCAAAAATCGAAAAAAATTGGTAACATAGTTTTAAGATTAAATTAGCATTAACGGCACTATTGAGAAGGCGGACTATTTGTGAAGATGAACCATTATTTACATGATTGTGTTTACCAACCTCTTGTTGAATCATTATAATTACACGATGCTCATATCTGAAGAAATTAAGCGGTATGCAAATGGTGGATTATAAATGTACCTAAATCATAGAAATCTTTCAAACCATATACATTCGATAAAGTCTTTTACACAGACTCTTCAGATAGAGGTTGGGGGCAACAGGTGGAAGCAAAAAGCTGTTTAACTTCTGGAACAGCCAAGACATTTTATTAAAAGCTTCGTATATTCGCTCCAAAAAAACCACGACGCAAATGAATGATCACGAACATTAGAATGAAGGTTAAGAGATTTTAATGGTTAAATTTGGAAAAACCTTAAGAGTTTTTATGTGTATTCTGAGCTTTTTAGAATTTTTAACCTTGTCGCCATTTAATAATGCTATAGTATCAGCTACTTTTTGAATAAATTAAATTTAAACTCGCTTAATACAGCGCTAGAAACGCTTTAAGTTCATATGAAATGGTTTCAGCGTTGCCCATTCTAAATCACTTGGAGGTACCACTTCTTTCAGAAGTGGAACTTTATGTGATGTTTAAAGCATGACGCTACAATTAACTAAAAATGTGATGCTTGTTTAAAACGAATTATTTTTTTCTGAAGAACGCGTCTTTTTTGACTCAAATGATCTTCGAATACTCTTTCGTTTATGACCTCTCTCCCTGTTCTTCACTCATACCACCTAAATTTTCAGAGAACCAATCGATATGAGAAACCAAAAAATGGATCTTAAAATTCATCAAACACCCTAAATTCTCAACATTTTCAATCATTTTAACAACTATTCCTCTGTAGGTAGGATGTATGTGATTTACTAAAAAGTTGGAGCGAACTTGCCTCAAGCCTTACCATGCTTTTTTCAATGCTTAGTGAATTAAGCGACTACTTCAACATAAATTTAGTTGGTAAGCAAAGAACTTTGTAGGTTTGACCTATAACTGACCTTGATACTGACCTGTCGGTGTCAAAAAGACACCGGATTTGAATTTAGCGACCACTTTAACCTGGGTACCCCAATTTAGTTGGTTAGCGATGAATTTGGTAGGTTTTACCTTGAACTGACCTTGATACAGACCGGATGGCGTGATACGGACACCGGATTCAAATTGAGCGACCACTTAAACCTGAAGGTAGCCTGATTTAGTTAGTTAGCGATGAATTTTGTAGGTTTGACTTTAAACTGACCTTGATACTGACCTGATGGTGTCAAACATACACCAAGTTTGAATTCAGCGATCACTTAAACCTGAACGTACCTTAATTTAGTTGATCAGCAATGCATTTTGTAAGTTTGACCTTGAACTGACCGTGGTACTGACCTGATGTCGTCAAACGGATACCGGATTTGGATTCAGCGACCTCAAAAACATAAGATACACCCAGTCCTTCTTATGTTGCAGGCTTAGACGGTTTGTGGTACTGTGTTATTATCCTGAACTACCCCGCTACCTTGCTTAGATAAATATTCTGTCTCACAAACGTAACAGAGCAAGTGACTTCCCAAATTCTTATTTCAACATATTTTCAGAAATATCGAAACTTGTTATTATTATTAAGCTATCATTATACAATAGTTAGCAAAATCAGTGAAGGAATCATTTACTTAACCACAGCCAACTTTATAATAAAAAGTCATGAAATAAAGTAAAGGTTGTTAAATATTATGAGAATGAAATGATTAAACCTGTAAACTGTTTCTAATTCAGCACTTGGAATAAATGAAGTACGTTATTATATTAACTCATATCTCTATGGTTTTGACTAAATTTGTTATGCTATTGTCTAGTATTGAAAATTTGTTTTCGTCTTTGTCCAGTTGTTTTCCTAGATTTCAAAAAATTCCAATGAGGCTTATTTTAATATTTGACAATAAAAAATATTATGATAGGCATTATAATATTAGAAAATAGATGAATAATTCTGACACTTCCTAACATTTATTTATTATTTTAAGTAATAGTTATCTCAGAATTACAAAAGAGCATTAAGGCTAAACTATAAATCTAAATTAGTGAAAATTTCAATAAATAAATTATTAAGTAAAAGTTTTTCTAAAATTGTATAGTAGATTTTAAAAATTTAACTTATCGAATAGTAATGAAATCAAAAGCTTATATGGACAAATTCTTCAAGCATACAAGCCGATGCAAAGTTATGTGTAGAATGCAGAAAGAAAATGTCAGATTTTGCCGATTAGCTGAAGAATTGGGTGCTTTGGAGTTTCAAACTAGGAAAGCGAAAAAATTTCTAGCTGAAAGTGAAACTTTAATGACGCCTAATGCCACTTAAGATCAAACTTTAGATCCAGAGGTTGAAATAATAGTGAAAGGATTCTTCCTTGATAATAAAAATAGTCGTTTGTTGTCCTGTACGAAATATTTCGTTCCTGCTGAACAAAAAGATTGCTCATACGAACAAGTTCAGAAATAATTAATTCTATGTAAACTTTCTAAGTTGCACCAAAATTTTAAATTCCGAAACTCAACGGTAAACATTGGCTTATCAAAATTCTCAGAGCTTAGACCTCGAAATTATACAATGTATGACAAAAATAACAAATAAAGGTAAACATTAAACAGAAATCAACAGATTTATTCATCGAACATAACCTTAT
>NC_046664.1:47809985-47811618 GCF_010883055.1 Belonocnema kinseyi
AGACACAAGATGGCTGACACTATCCTGCTCGTCACGCCTGAATAAACCGAGTCCGTGAGCCACACACTTCTGACTCACAAACAACCCTCGAAGTTCCTTTTAATTTGTTTTGTACCAGGTAGGGGCCACCCTACCGGAACCTCGACTACGTTGTCCTGGCGTTGTCTAGCAGGAACGCCAGCTCCGAACTAACACGAGACACTAAGAAAAAGGAAGGGGTAATTCTCGCGTGTGTGAGAGAGAAAAATTACTTTAAAAAAAAAACTCAGGTCTCATAACACAAGACTAACACCTATTTATTATTTTAATAATATCGAACACAATTCGATTTAACTTAAATACATTGGTGGCTAAAAGGCTCTCTTCTCACGCCCCTGAGCATTTACAAGCTATTCTGGCTAGTGATTGTCAGGCTGGGAATGCCCAGTCAATCCTCTGACAATTTAGAGGCTATTAATGTTACTTGTTGTCAGGCTGGGAATCCCCAGTCAACCCCCTGACAACCTGCTGACTACTCTTGCCGTTTTTCGTTAGGCTGAGAACTCTCAGTCGACCCCCTGACAATCTGTAGGCTATCCTAGTCACGCGCTGTTGGGCTGAGAATCCTCACTCAACTTTCTGACTATTTGCAACCATGCGGAGAGAGAATTTGTTTTCGAGAACCCGCACACTACTTCGGGAAGAACCACCGGAGACACCAGCGTCCCTTGACTCCGACCTTCATTTTCCTAGGCAACCCTCTTCCCAGGTCGTTTGGAGAGGTTAGTTCGGCCCAACTTACTAAAATCGGTCCTTGGGGCGAACACCTCTCCAAATTTTGAGCAACGCGGTGGTCTCCATCGATATCACGCCACTTCACGTTAGCACTCGCGACAGATTTTTCGAGTTTTTTTTACGAAACTGGATCGACGCGGGAACGGAACTTAAAATAGGTGAGATGAAGGCCACTTACTTGTCAGCCACCGCGCTGCTGCCATCCAGTCTTTTCCATCCATTCCGGGAATCCCCGGTCCAGTTAGGAATTTCAGGCTACACCGTGGTAGTCCTCAAGCCGACTCTGCCGTTTCTTCGTTGGTTTTTTTCCTCGTCTTCCGCTATTTTCCGTCAGACCCTGCCGACCTCCTGCGTGGCCTCCTCTGATTGGTTGGTGCCAACGGACGAGCTGGGGTTACTATTGGCTGTGGATCTGTCATCTATAACATGGCTGCCCGCCTCCTCTCTCCTGCCAAAGTGTGGTTGCTCATTTGCGTTGTGTTGCAGGGTCGGTTGTGTCGGCAACGGTGGATACTGATGGATACTGGTGGAAAAGTACGGTGTTGGCTGCTCCATGTTTATAGCTGTCACACAGTTCCAATGTTTTGAAATGGTGCTGAACTGGATGAGGGATGTTTCCGGCTTCTCCGATTCTTGTCGCCGTGGAGGTTTCGTCCAGGTTCTCTTCCAGTGCCCCTCCCGTCGCCGCCGACCCTCGTATACAAGGTTTTCTAATTTTTACTATTCTTTTACGCCCGGATAAGTTCACTCTCGTTTAAGTTCACGTGTTGTTATTCGCTTAGGTTTACTTTCACCTCTCCAACAAGTTCTTAGTGCTCCGCTCATTCAAGCCTTCGATATATATGTCAACCAATCGCAT
>NC_046664.1:47811718-47815640 GCF_010883055.1 Belonocnema kinseyi
TCCTTTTTAAAAATTTTTTTAAGAACAATAAGATAGTGCGACTCGCGTTTCATATATTTTCTATAAATTATCCAATCGTTAGAAGATAAGAACCTCAGAAATTCTGGCTACTCTGAGAGAGCATCGGTCCTGTTAATGAAACATGCGAATAGTTAATGGTGGACGGAAACCTGTTGTGATGTTTATTCCTACCATTTTACATTATCCCCTCAAATTTTTCTTAGGTTGAAGCTATTTCAATGAAAAAATAAAATAATATTTAGTTTTTGTAAAATGTTTACGTTTTGAGATCACCTGATTCCAAAAAGCAGGGTTTTACGAATGCGTCCGTCTGCCTGTCTGGCTATATGTATGTATTTCTGTATTTTTGTGTGCACGTGTGTATACCTGTCTGTTTTTCTGTGAGCACGATAACTTGTGCACATATTATTTCATTAGATTGGCCTTTAATACACTTTTTTAGTGTCTGAACTAAAGATCAAGTTCGTTAGCCAGATTCTGCTTTTCAAATGCCTTACAAGATTATCAGAATAGATTTTTTAAATTTTATTGGAAAATCCTACAAATTTGTAAAAAATCACTTCTTGATAGGTTTTATTTTTATGCGTGAAAACCGTAAAACACTAAAAAAAATCTTACCGCAGCCTGGGCACATTCTCATCACAATTTTTGTCTTTGAATTTCTTTTTCATCTTTTATGGGGGTATGAAAAAATTTAATTTTTTTAAGTTTTGAATGCTATTTTTGTACGATTAAAACAAAAAACAGAACTGTCAAAAAATCATTTATCACAAATTAACTCATTTCTATTACATTCTCATCAGAAAAGGTATTAGATTTGTGCCAGATTTTACCCTCCTCCCAGTTTTTGTCAAATGTCAACGTTTTGAGACACTTGAATCCGAAAAACAGGTATTTCTGAATGTATCTGTCTGTGTTTCTGCAATTCTGTCTGTATGTTCGTCTGTATGCCTGTCTGCATGTCTGTCTGTCTGTATGCACGACAACTTAAAAAAAAATCTATTAGATTGGCCTTTGATAAACTTTTTTAGAGTCCTAAACTAAAGGTCAAGTTCGTTGGCCAGCCATTTTGAATACAAATGTAAAAAGTGAGCGCATTTTAAAGATGCTGAAGACCACTTTTTATTGAAAATTCAAAAATTCTTAGAAAATTCCAAAAAACACGAAAAGGAACATTTAAAGCTAAATAACGCACGATATAGAAAAAAGTCAAAAGTGGGAAAATGTTGATTTTAAATTCTTTATGTTATATTATCATAACAACTGGTTGAGTTTCGGTAGAAAAATTAATTGACAAATTCTGGGTCACTGAGATTAGGGATGTAATAGATAAGTTAAAAACATTAAGGCTGCTGTGTAGAGCGCATCTGTAAATTTTAAATCGTAAAAAGAAAATTGGAAATGCGCAAATTCATTTTTCAAACAAAAGGGAGAAGTTTTAGTGAAATGTTTAATTACCAAAGGTTTTTTTAGAGAATGTGTGTTTTCTAAACGAGAAAATGAAACTGTGTGTGTTTTAATGCCAATGCATGTTAATAATTGTAAAAATATACGTATAGGGAAATGATATACAATTTGAAGGAAAAGCTTGAGTGCGAAGCACGAGATACGTTATGAGAATGTCTTCGTTAAAGCCGAAGGTGCTTTAACAAAAGAGAATTCACAATCATCAAATTACTGTTGTTGATGCCTTAACCTTTAATTTTAAAAAGTCTGTGCACAAGTGTAGGGAATATACAAAGACTGAGGGATTAGCGCGGGTTTCTCTGAAAGAACCAATGAAATTGAACCAAGAGTGAATTAATTGATTATTATCAAATACAAACCATTCAAAATCTTCACAGTGTCCTCAGGAATTCTTTTCGACTTTAAGTATTCGCTTGAAGCTCCTGGATCATTTAGCGTTGCATGAAAATACAAAAATAACTATCAATTTATTATTCGCATCAAGTTGATTCGGCAAACGGATCAAAAGAATGTAACGTTTTGAGATACCTATACTCATTCTCAACTGGATTCAAATTTCGAGGTCCATTACCTATCATCGAACTTCACATACTTAATACGAGGGTGGATTGATAAGTTTCCGGCCTGGCCAAGAGATGGCGCCACTAGGCATAATGATGCTAGTACGCTTGAAGCTGTGCTCCTTAATCTCCATTGATCCTCTAAAGCGAATCATATTGAGTTGAAATTTTAGACCGAAATAGCTGCAATAATCACTTATTAATCCTTTTTCTCGTAGGAATGTTGTTTACGAAAAGATAGACAAATGTATTATTCGCTATTTGAATGAAAAGAAAATTGTAGACACTAATAATTTAAAAATCGCTTGCACATATCAATTCGAAATTAAATACGAAATTTTGTTGTAAACAATATAATTAAGAATAACGTTGCAAAAGTTATTTTTAACTTTGTTATTTTATTCTGATCCGCTGTGCCTGTAGTCGTGCGTGAACATTCAGGCCGCATAGCTACACTAAGAAAATAATATATTTGAAAGTTAAAAAGTATCTATTACTTTTCATGACTGATGCAAAAAACAATCAGCAATCTAAACGTGCATGTTCCAAAAACTTGAGGATAGAGTTTTTAACGAAAAATTAATTAATTTTTTTTTTACTTTGTGTTTTTTAACCCCCTTTAAGCCATTTTTGTTTTCAAGTTGCGTTAAAATTTCTAAAAATTATACGCTAGATCGTCAAAACGCATTTAGATATAATTAGAATTTGGGAGTTATGGTGTTTTAAGATCTTCGGGTTTTAAAAAACGAAAGTTAAATTAGATCTCAGAATACGGAATTTACTACAAATATATCTTAACACTTAATTAAACACTCAAAATGTAGCTCATCTGGACAGTTTTCGCCAAAATAATAAAAAAATGTCTCCAATTAGAGAAACTTAGCGTTGGAAAAAATTATAGATGTGGGTGTAAAGGGACTAAAAAACGAATTTTCACCCTTTATATAAGGATCGTCCTCCTAGTTGTAAGTCGAGTGCTGCATAATACATTCAGTTCTTAATATCTGGCAGGAAAGAAAAAACCATTTTCTCAAGTATTATAAAAGTTTGAAAGAAAGACATAAAAGGTTACACGAGGGCTACCTTAAAAGTATCCGACCAAACAAAAAACTTGTATATGTTATATTTTATTGTTTATCAGGCTGTTACTTATTTCCTAATTAAGCCACGGATACCAAAGACATGGCCAGTTCAATGAAAAAAATCATGGTTTCATGCCAGTCGCCGTGGGCTGGCTTGGCTAGCGCGGTCTCAGTACTGGCGCGCAACCATGATTTTTTTATTGAACTGACCATATCTCTGGTTCTGCTTATCTCTCGATTTTTAATCAGTTAATTAACGATTTCTTTGTTTCTAATCGGTATTATTGACATTTTTAAAAAAGTGTAGTATTCTCGATAAAATGAGGAATACGTCGGCACTTCGCCGGTATTCGTGGCTTAATTAAGAAAAAAGTGACAGCATGATAAACAATAAAATATAACGTCTACAAGTTTGTTGTTTGGTTTTTTTGCAATATCATTGGCTCTGTTCAAGATTTTCTCAATTTGAAAAAAGCCACGTATTCTTTGATGAATAAGGAATCATTTGATATGCCACTCGCGTGCTCAAAACTCATAGCAACAAAAACTTGTCGCTGTTTAAACAATTAATTTGTTAATAACTTTTGAAAATCGCCGCGCCCGAGTAAACACCCTGCAAATTCGGATTCCTGAAGTCAAAATACGTGTAGAAAACTTTGGTGTTCCATGGGACCTCCATCGGCCACAAAACCCCCCTTGACCCCTAGACTAGGAGACCCGTGTTCAATTTCCGCCAGGGCTGATTTCTTCTAACAAGATTTTTTCTTATTTAGCTTAGAATAAAATATAAAT
>NC_046664.1:47815740-47823006 GCF_010883055.1 Belonocnema kinseyi
TAAAATTTGTCATAAGGACAACCGTAGGATTTCGCCGCGAGTGGGTGCTAATCTGGAAAATTGCACCCGCTCCCAGCGAAATCGCGGTAAAATTTCAGCCACAACCACGTCTCACGACCGTGAGATAGGAAGTTACAGTGTGTAACGGAATCAATAAGACGATCCAGCAAAAGCCTCGTGCACCCTAAGAACACGAAGCGACCCAAAGACTACCGCCTTCTGCATTTTTCCCGCAAGTGTTTTAGCATATTGTTGACACGCAGGGATGCTTTTTAGGCCATTAGCAAGTGAAAGCTTGACACCTCCAAGGGCTTTGATGATAAGGACGATTAGTTTAACAGAATATTCCGGGTTCAATCGTTGCAACTCCCTTATGAGGTCTCGATACCTCTCTTTCTTTTCATTCTCCTTGGCTATGATATTTTGTCAACTGGTATTAAAAATTCGATAACGAACATGGTTCGCTTTCGAAGTCAAGAAGAACCATGTCAGGCCTCGAGTGAGCAACAGAAACAATTGTCGAGAATATAAAGTTCCAGTATATGCGGTACTTCCCATTCTTGACAATTGACTCAATTTCCCCAGGAGCATTTAGAGGAGCGATATTAAGGTTAATGCCGTAAGAGTGACAGAGATGGTGATAAAGCACTCTTAGTGCCGCATTGTGCTTTTGAATGTAGGTCGTTCCCGCGTGAGTTGGACAACTAGACAGTATGTGAGCTAAATGCTCGGTGTCTGCATGGCACGCCCTGCAGCTATCATCAGGAATGTCTTGGCTCAAAATGTGGTGACGGTACGTTAAGGTGGAAATGACACCGTCTTGGCATGCAAAAATGAAATCCTCCGTACCAGACTTCAATCCGGGTGATTTAAAGAAAGCAAACGTTAGCTCACAAGACATTGACTGATCCTTCACATTTCTGTGGAAGATACCGCGAATCCTCTTATCGAAAGTCCTCTTCCATCCTCTTATCACGAAAGTTTTTCTCTTGTGCTTTCTTCATCCGGGTTTTCGGAAGTGTGTACTCGAGATAAATAAAATTTGATGCACTTTGCTCACCCCTATTATTGAAGTTAAGTCCGAGTGTTTCAGCAGCCTCCTCCGCTGCTTTGTACAGAAATGCTTCTTGCCCACTTCTTCGTGATTCCTGACCATTTTAAGAAGAGGGTCTCTTTCATTTCAACTCTATGTGCTGTACCCAGAATAATCATGTTGTGAAGACATTCAAGACTCAATATTCCGCGACCACATTGAGGGCGTGAGATGTACAGTCGCGGAACGGAAGACTTAAGATGCATGCTTTTGTTCATGTGCATAACCTTTCTTGTCTCGATATCAAGGGATCTGAACTTGTTCTTCGTCCATGGAACTACTTCAAATGAATAGAGTACTACCCAGACGGCAAGCATGTTCGTTGCAGATACTTTGTTCCTCGTCGACTGTTTGGAAGACCAAATCTGCCGGATGAGACATTTGTATCTGCTTCGGAGAGTATCCTTTATAGATGTCGCATCCTGAATGCGGCTCTGTGGCACGCCCAGGTATGTATAAGTCTCTCCATCGCAAAGGTGTCGTATAGCTCTTCTATCAACGAGCTCAGGATCTTCAGGGATGCCAATAAGTTTTCCTCACTTCAAATAAAACTTGGCGCATTTGTCTAACCCAAATTCCATTCTGATTTCCTTAGTATATCGTTTGACAATCTCTAGAGCTAGATGTAGTTGCTCTTTGTTTTTAGCATAGATCTTAAGATCGTCCATGTAAAATACATGAGTGACCTTGTACTTTTGATCTGCAGGTTTGCTGCACAAGTACCCGTCGGAATGGCGAAGTGCTAGAGATAGTGGCAATAATGTAAGGCAAAAGAGAAGTGGGAAATGCGTAGTATGAACATAGATAGAATATCTTTATTATTGTGTTTTATAAACTTCACAATCTGTTCTAGCGATTATAGGAAGTTTCTTTTGGTATGAGTGCAATTATTTAATCATTTATTTTATCTTCCAATAAACATAGTAACTTTACAGTTTAACATTCAAAATAGTAATTTTTGCAAAAGTGACTCTACATCCTGGCTTGCTATTGTCGTATTATAAAAATAAATATTATACTATCAAATTCTACAACTGAAAGTTTCTCCGTGTATAACAAACATGATATTTTGCATTCACATGTTTTGGATGTTTTTACGTCTCAGGGCATTACGTTTTATGTACTACAATTCATACCAGATAATTTCAGACTATGCTCGTTCTCGCCTTCACTTAAATAATTAAATTCAATTTTAAAATGTTTTAATTTGCCTAGGATTATTCTTTGATTAAGTTTTTTTTCTGTTTAGACAAACTTCTTATCCCAAGATCGTCTTAGAATCCAAAAATCAAATACATGTGAAGTAAGTGATACGTTATATTTAAATTTTGAATCGTATCTGCTATTTTATGCAGAATTTATTATTTCCAATAATTATGGATATACTACAATAGAAACTGCACTATTTGTTAATAAATGACAATTAAAAGCATGAGTGGAATTCAGAAAAGAAAATTGCCGCGCGCCTGTAGAATATGGCGCTTAGCGCTCTATCTTATATTTTCTGGCGCTTCGCGCTCGATGATGAAATTAACTCCCGCTATGCGTTCTATAATAATACTTTTCCTGAATTTCTACATAGCACTTTAAAAGTTAAAGGTAAAATCAGCAAAAATCAACAATTGTAATTTAGTTAATTGAAATCTCTTTTGTGAGAGATCCTTGGACTTTTGAAAAAAGTCGATTTGTTTATTTTTTACGAAAGGACACCGCACTAAATGTATGGGAAAATGGCTTTCGGTGGATTTAGCTGAAACTTTGTAATTTTTAAGGTTATAAGTGCCGGATGAAATATCCGTAAAAGAAATCCAAACAAATGGACAGTTTCAGCGCTATGCAGCGATGAGCGCTCAAGATCAGTGAATAAAACGAATTACAACAGATTTTGTTACAAAAGCGATGTCAACATAGAAATCACGGTTCAGATCCTGGTCTGTCATATTTTCGCCTACACCGTTGACTCATATAGCGCGCTTCTAAAAATGATCAAACGCTAAGCGCCCAAGAAGTGGTACCCAAACTAACATTCGTAACTAGTGCGCACATACCGATAATAACATTCTACCCTTCGCAAGAGTGTTGAACGCTAAGCGCTCAAGATCAGCGAATAAAACCAATCCTAGTAACTTTAGCGAAAAAAGCGATGTCACTATAAGAATCACGCATCAGAAAGTAGTCAGTAATATTCTTAGCCAAACCAATGAGTTATATTGCGCGCTTCTGGAAACGATCAAATGCTATGCGCCCAAGATTTGAACTTGACTAAGTAATTACTTTTTTAAAGACCGAAATGGTATCCAAAGTAATATTAGTAACTAGTGCGCACATCGATAATAACAGTGTACCCTTCGCCAGAGGGCCAAACGCTAAGCGCCCATGATCAGCGAAAAGAACCAATCCTAGTAGCTTTAGCGACACAAGCGATGTCTGTATACGAAACAGACATCGCTATAGTTTAATATTTCGCAAAAGCTACTGGGATAGGTTCTATTCGCTGATCATGAATGCTTAGCGTTCGGCCCTCTTGCGAAGAGTACACTGTTATTATCGGAATATGCGCACTAGTTACTAATGTTACTTTGGGTACCATTTCTGCCTTTAAAGAAGTAATTAATTACTCAAGTTAAAATCTTGGGCGCTTAGCATTTGATCGTTTTGAGAAGCGCGCTATATGAGTCAACGGTGTAGGCGAAAATATGACAGACCACGATCTGAACCGTGATTTCTATGTTAACATCGCTTTTGTAACTAAATCTTTTGAAATTTTTTCTATTCACTGACTATGAGCGCTTAGCGTTTGGCACTCTTGAGAACTGTACAATGTAATTATCGGAATGTACGCACTAGTTACTAATGCTACTTTGGGTACCATTTCGGCCTTTAAAAAAGTGATTAAATAGTCAAATTAAAATCTTGGGCGCTTAGCGTTTGATTGTTTTGAGAAGCGCGCTATATAAGTCAACGGTGTAGGCGAAAATATAACAGACCACGATCTGAACCATGATTTCTATGTTGACATCGCTTTTGTAACAAAGTCTGTTGTAATTTGTTTTATTCACTGATCTTGAGCGCTTAGCGCCGCATAGCGCTGAAACTGTCCATTTTTTTGGATTTTTTTACGGATATTTCATCCGGCACTCATAACCTTACAAATTACAAAGTTTCAGCTAAATCCATCGTAAGCCATTTTCCCATACATTTAGTGCGGGGTCCTTTTTATGATTAAAACAAAAACAATGTGTCTTATCAAAAAATAATTTAAAACCAAATTTTTCGAGTTTTTCTTGGTAAACACAATTTTTATATTCATTTTTACATTCTCATCATGATAAGAAAGTATCATTCTTATGTGAATACTGACAATCACGGATTTCAGTAAAATTCCAGGTTTCGAGACACCTTGAATCAGAAAAAACAGGTTTCACGGTTTTATCGGAGAACAAAATCGAAATACCAAATTCGTTAATTATAATCTCTTAACTAGCGGATTAAACATAAGATTAAACAGAACGGAATGCACAATCACCCAATTACAGTTGTGGATCTTTTGATCTTGCGAGCGAATAAGTTTAACTCTAATTTTGTGAAGTTATTTTTACGATAACAACAAAAACTACGTCTCATATCGAAAATTGATGTTTTTTTTATATTTTTAGATCCTTTTTTGGCCAACAACTTTTGTTTGTTCGTTTTTCCCTTATTTTGTATTGTTTTTCCAAAAATTTAATTTTAACATTTGGAATTTTATTCTTACAAACAGAATAAAAATGATGTTGCCTACAAAAAATGATTTGCGAGACATTTGTAGATCTTTCTTGGATGAACAATGTTTCTTCATTCATTTTTTGCGTATCTTGCATAGTTTTATCGAAAAATGTCAAAATCAGCATTTTCGAATAAACGAATGTCAGAAATATAGTAATCGAATAAGATGTAAAAACTAAACCTAATCGAATTTGCTATTGTCAATTTTTATTTTGAAAACAAATTCACACTTCTGTATACATATTTGTATTTGCAATATTATACAATCGTTACATATTTTTATAATTATTATTATGCACTGAAGAATTTTATACTCTACAAAGGTACTTATATAGAAGACATTTGAAAGAAAATACGTAATCTTTTCCTATTCTATGAACAGAGAGAAATAGAGGGTCACAATGCATTAGAAATATCAGTTGATAGAAACATGGCGCCCCCTACTCGCCCGTATATCGGTTTTTAATCCACGAGTGATTTCAGGACTCAGTCGGTGTGAAAAGTTCTGCACCACCGACAATGACCGACAAGAGGTAAAGGAAAGTGACCCTCAACCCTTTACATGTGTGCGTCGCATGGCCATCGTAGGTATACCGCATGCACACAACCTGATATCGGCTTTGACACAGGCAGATTGAGAAATTAGAATTGAGATGGTTGGTATTTTACGCCCAATTAAACTCTTTTCGATCGTGCAGCAAGCAATTTTTGACAGCTACAATCTGAGAGATAAATCAACCAATTTTGTGTTTTTTAAGTGTCCAGTATTTGACCTTAAAGTCCGTTAGCGCATTTCGTCTATTGGTGCTACAATTATTATCCATATCTGGTTAAATTTAATGCCAGATTAAGCAAATCTGCAAATGCCACAAGGAATTATAGGTTATGTTTCTATGTACCTTTCAGCTCTACTCTCATGATCATTGTTTTCAGGGTTTTTTAAAAATTATCACACCAGGTGCGATCAAAAAATCATTGTATTATCAACTCCTAAATATTTGACTCAAAAAAGAAAATCAGCTACATATTTTAAGTGACAAAAAATTAAAGAACTGCACAAGTTCAATTCGGCTGGCCACTGACTGGAAAAACCGGGAATTATAGCCCAGATTTTTAAACACCAAGAAGTACCCTTAAGTTTAGAGGAAAGCTGGCAATTTTTCAGATTCATTTTTTACTTTTGTGGAAGATTTTATCTAAATTTTCCTTAAAAGTCATCTTTTTTGGGTAGTAAAATCAACTATTTTGATAAACACTCGTCTATTTCGAACAGCTAGTTCGATCTTTTAGATTAAAAAATCACATTTTAATTTGAACTTTTTTGAATTGAATTTGGACGTCTATGCTTAAAATAATAAATAACATTAATTTTTTACCCATAAAATTAACTCTCTACAACAAACGATTAGTTTTCAATTAGCAATGATAGAATTAAAATTTTCCTTAAAGACATTAATTTTTAATAAACAAAAAAAATCAAGAAAATAGTTGAATCCTTAATAAATAAGACAAGACTTTTACAAAGAAAATTATATTTCTACCAAAAAGACGAATTTTTTACTAAAAAAATAATATTCAATTATAAATATACTTTTTTATTTTTAAACAAAAGAGATTTATTCTGAACACTGACTTGAGTAGTAAAAATTTTTAAATTAAAAATCGAGTCTTAAATTCAAAAGATGAAAGTTTCTGTCGAAAATAGAATATAGTTCAACAAAATTGATTTTACTACCCAAAAAGATGACTTTTAAGGGAAATTTAGATAAAATCTTCCACAAAAGTAAAAAATGAATCTGAAAAATTGCTGGCTTTCTTCTAAACCTTAGGGTACTTCTTGGTGTTATAAAATCTGGGCTAGAATTCCGGGTTTTCCCATTCAGTGGCCAACCGAATTGAACTTTTGCAGTTCTTTAATTTTTTTTACTTAAAATATGTAGCTGATTTTCTTTTTTTTTAGTCAAATATTTAGGAGTTGATAATACAATTTACAAATTTTTTGATCGCACCTGGTGTGATAATTCTAAAAAATCCTAAAAACAATGATGATGAGAGTAGAGCTGAAAGATAAACATAGAAACATAGTCTGTAATTCTTTGTGGCATTTGCAGATTTGCTTAATCTGGCATTAAATTTAACCAGCTATGGATAATAATTGCAGCACAAATAGTCAAAATGTGCTAACGGATTTTAAGGTCAAATACTGGACACTTAAAAAACACAAAATTGGTTGATTTATCTCTCAGATTGTAGCTGTCAAAAATTGCTTGCTGCGCGATCGAAGATAGTTTAACTAGGCGTAAAATACTAACCATCTCAATTCTAATCTCTAAATCTGCCTGAGTCGAAGCCGATATCAGGTTGTCACATGACCTCATGTCGGTCATTGTCGGTGGTGCAGAACTTCG
>NC_046664.1:47823106-47838680 GCF_010883055.1 Belonocnema kinseyi
TATTTCTAATGCGAAAGAATGTCAGCAAATAGTTAATAAAAAGAGTGTCAGTAGAGTCAATGACGCCTGAAACAAAAGACCTTGGCCACTATTGGACCCCAGTGGGGAACCTTACATAACGATTTCGTGAGGTTCTTCGCTTGGGGTGATTGCTAGAGATTGATCAGCAACCTGGGTCAGAGCAGTGTTGCGGAACGAACGTGTTATTTACTTAAATAGCACGAGAATTCTGGATCAATCTGAAAAATCTCTATCCCTTCCACACACTACTCCTTTCCCCTACCGAGTGAGTCACGCCTACACCGAAAGGGAAATGGTAAAATGGTGTAATAATAATAATAATAATAATAATAATAATAATAATAATAATAATTGTGACTCTTTATTTCTCTCTGGTATAAAAAGTAAGTAAACAATACGAAAAAAATGTTGCTCAATAGTAATGTTTAGAAACAACCATTGTACTTTTATATTTAAAAATTTGTATTGCAAAGTTTTCTATTAATGTTTTTATTATTATAAATCTAAAGTGACAAATAATAAACCTAAAGTATATGGACTAAAACTGAATTACAATTTCTGCACAAAAATAAGAAAGGAGGCGTATCCCACTCAGGATTCATTAGTACATTAGATTAGATTCATTTTGGAATCATTGGAAGTCATTAGAATTTATTTCACTCAGAATTCTTACAGATTCCCAACTGATTCCGGCCTGATTCCAAACGAAATTACTTGTGAATCCTGCTTGTGAATCCTGAGTGAGATGCCCCTCGACAAGAAATTTAAAATCAATGAAAATTGATGACATTAAACTTTACTAGAAAAAGTCATATGTGGTCAAGAATATATAAAGGTTAAGACGAATTGTTTTACCATTATTGGATATAAAGAACATTAATAATTTCACGCATGTTGTCTGAATTATGATAATATATTTACGATAATTTTCTCTTATTATTCACGTTAAAGTTTTAAGGAAATAAAAATGTGCTTAGTGTATGAAAATACTATCCAATTAGCAATTTTTCAAAAATTAAGAATACTTTAAAGGCTTGGCGTTATTTTAGCATTCTCGATAAAAGCTTATTCGTAATACTAGCCCCTTTTTTATGTACATCCTTCGAAAATAAATTAGAGTAATGTATCATTTATTTAGTTACAAGTGCATGAAAATTACACAGAGTTAACAATATATCATTAAATATTAATATAATGTAACAGCGATAAATAAAACAATCATCTTTAGAGATATGTTGAACTTTAGGGAGAAAAAAAGAATTTGTGTGAATGATAAATCTTTTTATTGATTATCTTAGTTCAACATTGTTTTTTATTATTTATTTTCTAACAATGTTAGTAGGCGCCGTCATCCTCACTTTGTTGACCTATCACCTGGGCGGTCGACATTATTGATTCAAATCTGGTAAAAAAAGATAAATACATTAATTTAGTTTATATTATGTCTGACCTATCACTGTTTACTTAATTAGGTACAAAAATATATATTACATCCACACAAGTGGTGCGCAACACATAAATTCTGAATTTCATTACTGCATCCCAAGAATTTACAGTTGATTCAGCAACACTTTATTTTTAGCATTATTAATTGAGTCGTTATTTGTCACCTAATGTTTTTCAGATTAAAAAGTTAATCGTGTTTTCCAGATTGGCGATCTCTCTATGCACCTCGCTATGTGCATAGAGAACATTCCTAACATTCACGATAGCTGAGAATATATTATACTGTATGTTCAGACAAGTGGTTCTCCTGTAATTCATTGAAACAGCAAAGTTGCCAATCTTTGACGGGAGTATTTTTGTGAATCCCAGAAAATACTCCGAAATAGGCTCTTCCGATTTTAGATATGAGGTAAGAATGCGGGCCAGATGCCAGTGGGCTGCAGGAAACTTCTTTGAACAGAAGGTCTTGATACTATCTGGTCCCAAAGTGGAATAGTTCATCATGCCTCTTAATAATTTTTCACCTCTACAGTTATGATGGGTGGGCATACCTCCTTAGATGTTACGAGTGCACTACACAGCTTTAACCCCCTCTGATTCGGGCGGATGGTCGTTAGTGACTGGCGGATTTTATAAGAGTCGAGATGGGTCAGAGAAAAACTGTCGGTTTTACTCATTCTGTCAAAAATATGCTCAATGATGGTCAGCAGCTTGGACTTGTTATGTGTTTGAAAACGGATCCGCAGTTTTTACCCGAAATGTCGAACCTTGGGAGTGAAATTCCTGCCAGATATTTTGTAGTCAATCACACACTGAATGTGGTACGGGTACTTTCTTGCCCATCCTGTGTTTATGGTAATTTGATGCATTTATCTTTTGACCTTACGATTAGCTGTTGGTTATTTTTTTTACGGTTTGCATCAGCCAAAACTGTCATTGCAATATACACAACACAATTGATAGTCCACAGGTCGTTATCTTTGGAAATATCTCTACAAAGCTCATCATCCAGTTCAGCCAGACCTTAGAGCTTGAGAGAAACCTGGATATTGATAGCTTCTGAGTTAGTTAATCCGAGCCGTACTGCGGTTGGTCTCATTGTCGCGTCTCTTTCTCTGTTGTTGACTTATTCTAGCTGCTGTAGACTAAGCGCTCCGCTTTCATAGCCCCTTATCTAGAGTTGCTCAGCGTGGTTTCGCAGGCGTTGATGCGAAAATTGCGAAAGATCTGGTTGTTTCTTAAAAGCACAGAGCATGCAGTCGTGCAATGTAACATCCTTGTTCAGGATCCATGATGGTATTGTAGCACTCTAGCAGTTTCTAACAGAGTCGATTTGTCCACCCAAATGTATTGAGATTTCACTGGTCCATCGCCTTGACTTCGTTTTCTTTATCTACCCCATCTCTAGGGTAGTCGGCATAGTTTTTCGACTCACTGTCGAGAGCCCTGCGCTATCGATGGTTTTGAACCGCACTTACGACAGCTATGTTTGTGGTTATCATTGTTCTTACAACGAGCAACTAGGAAAAGGCAAGAGATAAAGACATAAGTGTACATGATAATTTCCAGATCTCTATGCATCTCTCTATATGTGAATAAAACTTCAAGCTTTCCAATACACAGATAATAAATATAAATAATAAATAATAAATAACCTGGTATACTAATCAAGACGAGCTAATGGGCTGCTGCGTCCTTGCAGACGAACCTATAAATTAACAAGTTTTTTCGGCAGTCTGATACACTTTTTTATAAGCCACGTTATTCGCACATCTCTCTTCACACAGGCTCAATTCTTCGAACTCTCCTGTTGCTTAAGATTTCGTTGAAGATCTTAAAAAGTGCGTTGAAACAAGTTACTATTGGCTTGTAATTTTCCGGTTTTAACTAGTTGCATTTTTTTCGGTGAGAGTATAGCGTATCCTAACACCAGCCACTACAGAATGGCCGCTTCCGACTTTAAATATATGCTGAATGTACGGGCCAGATTTTGCTTTGTAGAAGTAAACTTCTTCCACCAGACGTTCTTGATACCATCCCTCCATGCGCAAAAAAGTTCTTCGTGCATCTAGGTGTTTCTTTCACTTAGTTGGTAGTTATTGACGGACATTTGTTCTCAGATGTTATGAGGGTTTCGCAAAATTCCTTAAAGGAAATTATATTATCAATGTCTTCTTTAAACTCTGAAGTTTTCGGGATCTTGTGTACTTTAACGAGAAATTGAGGTGGATCAAGCTGCAAGTACAACTTTGCACAAAGAACGTCAGACCTACGCTATTATTGAGGGCTCATTTAGGGCTCATTTAATATCCAAAAGACAAATATTGGGCTCTGCATTTTTTCAAAAAAATGCATGGTACTGCCAGCTTTACGTTAAGCCAGCAGTGCCATGGTAAAAATATTCGTTATATCCCATTTTTTCTTTCAGAGGAATTGAGGGCTCATGTAAGGCTCTTACATGACCCACGGCGCAATTGTTCCAGAAGAACTCCCATCATAAATAAACTACCCTAAATATTAAATATGCACTAATCTGAAAATTTAGTACACCAGAATTTAAGGTTCATTTTAGGCTCTCTAACGCTCCCAAATTCAATTTTTCTAAAATCATCCCTTGATATTAAAAAACTACCCCTCACTTAAAAGTCCAGATAAAGTGCACTAAATATGCACTGATCATAAAACTGAGTATATCAGAATGGAAGGCTCATTAAAGGCTCTTGTATGATCCACGGTGAAATTGTTCAAAAACAACCCCTATCATGAATAAACTACCCTAAAAAGTACATTTGCAATAATTTGAAAATGGATTACGCTAGAATTGAGGGCTGATTGTAGCCTCTTCAATGCCCCCAAAATAAACTTTCCAAAACCATCCCATGACATTAAAGCACTACCCCTTACTTGAAGTGCTGATAAAGTGCACTAAATATGCACTGATCATAAAACTGAGTATTTTAGAATAGAAGGTTCATTAAAGGCTCCTGTATGACTCACGGCGCAATTTTTCAAAAACAACTCCTACCTTTAATGAACTACCTTAAACATTTAAAATGCACGAATTAAGGACACATTTTAGGTTCTTCAATCCCCCTAAAATCAATTTCGCAAAACCATCCCTTAAAATTAAAAAACCATCCCTCACTTGAAAGTGCGGATAAAGTGCACTAAATATGCACTAATCATAAAACTGAGTACATCATAGGTATATAGTAGTTTTGCACTACTGAAGGTTTGGAAAGTCGTTTAGTAATTTCTTCATTAAACATTTCTCAAAATCTTCAGTAGAAGACTGTCTTAAAACGTACAAAAATTTTTTTGGTTGTCAGATACATATTATACCAAAGTTAAATTGTATTATATAAACCTTGTTCTTCTGATATAAGACTTTTATAATGCGTTTTCTAAGTTCAATTATATGGTACATGATATTTAAAGTATTTCGCTCAAAGAAAATTTTTACCAAATAAAGTGTTATATGAAGAGTTACAGAAACTCTCACTTAGTTACATTATGTGCAATTGTATAGTAAATATTAAGAGAATCTTTTTTCGTCAATTCTAATTGCGAATACACCTTCATTCCGTCCAAAACTTTAGTTAAGCTAAACACATTTATTTAAACACAAAACATTTAATTCATATTGTTTTAATGTTATCTCACAAAAACACTTTCGACGCATGGACAATTACAAATACTAATTTCAAGAAATGTTATAAAGGCTAGAGTTGGGTAAATATATACTTAACAAATTTAATTTTTAAAACATACCCTAGAAAAAAATTAATTTGTGAAATTTTGTATTAATAAACATGGGGGGATCTTATGCACCTTTCCAATATAAACAAAAGAAAGAAAGTTAATTACAAATCTACTTCTCGAATTTATATTGAAAATTAAATAATAAAACTCTTTCTTGCACATTATCATCACTTTTTGGTAAGTGATGGTTTTTTAATATTAAGTGATGGTTTAAAAAAATTGATTTTTGGCGCGTTGGAGACCCTAACCCTTTATCTCTGATGTCCTTAATTTTAAGATCAGTGAATATTCAATATTTAGTATAGTTTTTTTTATTATAGGGGTTGTTTTTAAAAAATTGCGCCGTGGTTCATGCAAGCGTCTTTAATGAGCCATTAATTCTAATATACTTAGTTTAATGATTAGTGCGTATTTAGTGCTCTTTATGAGCACTTTTAGTTCAGGGGTAGTTTTGTAATATCAAGTAATGGTTTTGTAAAATTGATTTTGGGGGCGTTGAAGGGCCTAAAATGAGCCTTCAATTCTAGTGCACCTAATTTTTAGATTAGTACATATTTAATATTTAGGGTAGTTTATTTACGATAGACGTTGTTTTTGAAAAATTACGCCGTGGGTCATGCAAGAGCCTTTAATGAGCCTTTAATTCTGATGTACTTAGTTTTATTATTAGTGCATATTTAGTGCACTTTATCAGCACTTTTAAGTGAGGGGTAGTTTTGTAATATCAAGTAATGGTTTTGTAAAATTGATTTTGGGGGCGTTGAAGAGTCTAAAATGAGCCTTCAATTCTAGTGTACTCAATTTTCAGATTAGTACATATTTAATATTTAGGGTAGTTTATTTATGATTGGATTTATTTTTTAAAAATTCCGCTGTGGGTTATATGAGAGCCTTTAATTCTGATGTACTTAGTTTTATTATTAGTGCATATTTAGTGCACTCAATCAGTGCTTTTAAGTAAAGGGTAGTTTTTTAATGTCAAGGGATGGTTTTGGATCCTTAATTTTAGAGGCGCTAAAGAGCCTAAAATAGGCTTTCAATTTTATCCTACTCAATGTTCAGATTATTGCATATTTAATCTTCAGGTTAGTTTTTGTATTATAGGGTTTTTTTAAAATAATTGTGCCATTTTTCATGCAAGAGACTTTAATGAGCCTTCAATTCTGAGATACTCAGTTTCATTGTAAGTTCAAATTTAGTGCACCTCATCAGCACTTTTAAGAAATGGGTAATTTTTTAATGTCAAGGGATGGTTTCGGAAAACTAATTTTCGGGGCGTTGGAGAGCCTAATGTGAGCCTTCAATTCTGATGAACTCAATTTTTAGTTGAGTGCATATTAATCATTAGAGTAGTTTTCTTATGATAGTGTTTTTTTTTTAGAAAAAGCGCGCCGCGAGTCACGCAAGAGCCTTCAATGAGCCCTCAATTCCTGTAAAATACAAAATTTTATATAACGAATATTTCTACCGTGGTAGTGCTAGCTTTACGTAAAGCTGGCAGTACTATGCATTTTTTTCAAAAAATGCAGTGCCCAAAATTTGGCTTTTGGGTATTAAATGAACTTTAAATGTGCCCTCAATTATGGCATAGGTCTGACGTTCTTTGGCAAAGTGGTACTTCTAGCTTTACCCACCTGAGAAACTGTTTATGCTTCCCGATTCATTTCGCCATGTTATTTATTCTCCACGTTACGTCAGATAATACCCGTATATTACAATAGGCTGCTTGATTGTCAATGGATGTGACTTGCTGAGTGTGTAATTGAAAATCCTCAGTTATTGGGCAAACTTTTGAACCCTTTCCGTAAGAGTTCTTTTAGATGTTATGCAGTCAATCACACACTTAAAACGGACGCAGTTTATCTGACCCATCCAATTTTATTGTTCAGTTGATGCAAGCGTCTTTTGGTCCCTTGACACATGATCGACTGGAGCCTACGATTTGAATCAGCCAAAGCTCTCGCAGTACCATAAACTGAACAGTTAGTGGTCCAGGTGTCGGACTCTTCTCAGATGTCTTCATAAAGGGAGGCATCCATTTCAGACAGATCTTGGGGCTTAGATGCCAATATTCCTCCTGTTCTGAAATCGCTTTCATATATTAGAAGGACCTTTATGAGGCTAGTCTTATTGCCGCGTCCTCTTTTTCGTCTGTAGGTTGTTCAAGAAGCGGTGGGGAAAGCGCTCCCCGTACACTTCCATTTTTCAAGATGTAGACACACATTGATTAAGCAATGACTGGTGCGAAATACGCTGAATATGTGGGTATTTCTGGCACCACAATGTGTGAATATACGTCATCACGCCTGCGTAAGCAGAGTCAATGCTGGAATATAGCAGTCTAGTAGGTCATCCGTGTGTTGATTGGTCTACTCAATAGTAAAAGGACAACCTCGGGATTTCACCGAGAGCGGATGCTAATCTCAAAAACTACACCCGCACCCAGCAAAATCGTGGTAGAATTTCAGTTTGAAGCTCTCTCATGCACCCTGAAGACACGGCGTGACTCAAGGATGACCGCCTTCTGAATTTCTCCTGCGAGGGTCTTAGCAACTAGTTGACACACAGTGATACTTTTTAGGCTATCAAAAATTGAAACCTTGGCACTTCCGAGAGCGCAGATGATAAGGACGATCAGCTAAACAGAATGTTCCAGGTAGAACCATTAAAAATCCCTTACTCGGAGTTTTTCGACATTGTTTTGCAGAGAGGTTGATGCGAAAAGTGCAAGAGCGCTGAGTAGATCGTCATTAAGTTAAACCGTCCACGTAAAAGTCTCGAAATTCTGCCGATCCATCGCATAACTCAAGGGTAGTCAGCATTGTTATCCGACCCATTTTTGAAAGCCCTTCGCGTTTGAATGTTTTAAATCACACTTTCTACAACTAGTGTTGGTGATAGCATGTTGTTCCCACTAGAAGTTTGGGTGAGTGGTGTGTCCAATCTTGTAGAGCCCTTGTAGAGCCTCTTGTAGAGCTATTTCGTTCAGGAACATTACTGGACAATTATGCGCAAATGCCTACTAAATATTGTAACCATATTTAGCAGAAACCCTTGGTACAGGGAGCCTCTATCCGCAACCCGAGGAAACCTTAAGTTGTTATGTCATAGGGCCTTCAGTTTGATTGCAGAGAAATCAAAAGGGAGGCCGAATGATTTCGATACCGAGAATTCAATAAAATACCTTCAATGCTCTGGATTTATATTATAAAGTATAGTCTTTCTTACTGCTACTCACACCATCAGTGATGATATTCGAATTTTTGAAATTATAATTATAGATATACATATTTTCCCAATATCTTATTTATCCTCGTATAAACCGCTAAATACCTATTAATTATGAAATAAGTGGACGCTTTAGGCTCAGTATATAATATCTTTGATACACATTGTATTTTAGTTTTAAAATTACCTATTATTTGATTCCGTGGAGAATTATTTCCGTTAGATACAGGTTGCCAATGTTCGCCGTCATGAACACCAACTTTTACTTTAAAATCGTCAAACACCTTATAGCCGGCTCGAGGTTTACGTACCGCTGCTAGACCTGTTTCAGTCAACAGAATATAGTTATTAAGGAATGTTCAGATTTAAAAAATTATTAAATTAGAACTACTAAATTATACTAAGAGGTCAGTATTAACAATATTTGTCAAAGAAAGGCGCGAATTCAAACACGAAAAGAAAGTTGTTTATATTACAAAATTTCTTGTTCAAATTACGAAAACCGATTCAATGTGAAGGCACTATGAAACGAAATAAATCTATTCGATAAAGAATGTGGAAAGCTGACATTATGAGAATTACTCGAATCACCAGTAACAATTCTGTGCGT
The DNA here is from genome assembly GCF_010883055.1 of Belonocnema kinseyi. NCBI lineage: Eukaryota > Metazoa > Arthropoda > Insecta > Hymenoptera > Cynipidae > Belonocnema > Belonocnema kinseyi. Next base: position 47,832,174 of record NC_046664.1, read on the forward strand.
ACTTAAAGGTCCCTGAGATACTTTCAGTCCAAGAGGTCAAGGAATGTCTGCTGATTATGAATGTCACTGTTATTTTTTCGAAATCCTTGAAACGTTTTGTTTCGAATATTTTTTAAACAATCTCACTAATTATTGACACACAAACATTCGTGAAATTATTCCTAGCATCCCTGTAAAAAAGTGTTGGCCCCGGCTCCTTTTTCTTAAGATAAACCGTTTAAAACTTACAACGTATCAAACGAATAATTTTTAAAAAGATTGAAATATTTACACTGTTTTAATTGCAAACCTATTGCTCTGAAAAATTTGAAAATTTTTAAATCAAAAAGAAATCTTTCGATCGAATGTAGACTTCTCTCCGTGCATTATTGTTGAAGGTTTCTATTTTTAATAATAAATAGTTTACACTTTTTAATTATCGATAAAGAATCACCTACGCAAGCTATTATTAAAATGATTTATTTTTCTTAACTGATCTTGCTTCATTATTACCAGGCACAATTTTCAAGTTATTCACGATAATTGTATTTTTATGAGGTTAATTTTACTGCAAAAAGTATAATGATGATGACTATTATTATTATCACACTATTAAGGCATTTCCCTTGCAGGGTAGACGTGACTCACTCGGTGGGGAAGGAAGTAATTTGAGGAAGGTTTCCCTTTACAATAGCAATTGTTTCACAGCACTTTATAGAGAGAAATATTCATTTGATCAGAAGATTTTTTCTTGCCCACAAAAGACTCAGCTCCGATGTAGAGAAAGTACAAGTTTCTAATCTCTTCCTGACCAATAGATTCTGAGGCACAACTGTTCATTTATTCCAGTTTTATACAAAAATTATTTGTTTGGCACGCTGTAAATTGCAAGCGCTTTAGTCTTAGAAAAATTGCAAAAAGAAAAAAGTTCTTATAAGTTGGCAACACGGTAAAAATTTATGTCTCGTTGTTAGATCTCGCACAAGAGTGAAATTTATTGGATCTTGATTTATGTTCGTAAGTATTCTGCGATTATTGAGAATAAGTTGAGAACCTTCATCTCAAAAGCTGGACGCGTATACATGCGTTTTAAGTCATTCAGATACGGGTGATACATACGGTCTGTTCGCACGTTTTGGTGTATAAATAAGTTGTGTGGAAGGAAAAGCTCAACGGGTAACATTTAGATGTCCCCTATTACCATTCAAATATAAAATATAAGAAACGAACAAATGTTTACAATTTTTATATATAGAATCCTTAAATTGTATGAAATTTTCTTCTTCAGTTAGGCATTTTTTTTATTCAAATAATTTACTTAAAAATACATTGCACCTTAGCGTGGTCCAAAAATTTTTAAAATATTTTTTTCTTAATGGAGAAAAACGACCCCCCACCCCCCATATTATTCCAAATCCAAAAAAAAAGAATTCCCTTTTCTTTTGAGTTGTTGAGTTTCTTTTTCATAAGAATTATTAGTATTGATCTAGAGAAATATTAATCAACATTGTCTCATTAATTTTTACTTATTTGAACAAATTGATTTTGTTTGAATGATATACATTTTTTAGTAGAAATTACTAATATTCACTTAGTTATTGAAATTGAAAATTTTTTTTTCATAAATATCATTTCTGTTGGTCGAGTGCAATATTTATCAAAATTCGTTAATTTATTTTCAATTCTGTATGCGAATTCCATTTACCTAATAATGTTTCTTTTTAATTCGTAAAACTGGCAGTTTATTATCATTAAATGACTTGAATTTATTTTGAAATATTTTCCGAATTGTTGATTAATCAATTATTTTTTATTTTCAACTAATAATCGAGGTTGTATGAGAATTAATTTTATATTTACATCTTACATCTTATCCTTCATTTTATCATTAATATTACATCTTATCATTTATTTTTTATACAATTGTGAAATATTTTGAAACATAAGTATGTTTTGATACTTTCTCGTCACATTTTTACCAAATCCTAAAAAATTATTCCAAAAACTCAAAAGAGATTTTTTCCTATGCATTTCACATGAGTAACTTTAAGTCAAAACTGGCATCTGTTAAAATAAAAAAAAAATAAATAAAAAATTGGGGGATTTCTTTATTCGCATTCGGAAGTAAATAGGAGTGGGTCATTGTCCTCTAAAAAAGTGTTTTGAAACACCTTACTGCACATGCTTACAATCCTCATTCGGTTATTTTTTAGATTAATTATCTTTACAAATGAAAATTATGTAAAATTTTCCCAAGTAATAAGTTTTACTTGTCTACAAAAATATATATTTATTGAAAGTAATGAACAACCTAACGCAAAAATATACAGACTAAATTTTTAATATATAGCATTTAAATTTAGCATGAAAATAGGGTATTTTACTTTTTGATTTGGCGTCTAAAAAGGTATTATTTAGGCTTGGGCCTGAGTTTAAATTTAAAAATAATTTTTGTTGTATACTACAATAGATGTACGTGATTAAAGTTTCATAAAAAATGTCTCTTTTCACGAGCAATAACAATTGGCACACTACTAAGATATTTTTGAAACATTATTCATCTTGATTGTCTGAACTTTCATACTAAAGATCCGCAGTTTATAGAAAGAAGTTTTTCATCAATTTAGGAAAACTGTATATTTATGTCCATACTGAATCAAATTGAGTATTTATTTACTAAATAAAAGTATTATTTGTATTATCCACCTTATACGCATTCATTTTACTTGGAATTTTAATAAACATCTGCCGGTTACAAAAAAAAATTACCGTCTCCTGTTGGATATAATTTAATTTTAAAAGCTGTGTAACTCGCCCTTTTCCGAGCACCAGAAGAGAAAACTAAATAAATAAATAAAAAATAGCGATTAGTGTCAAACTCCAAACAGTCAAGATGACCAATATTTCAAAACTATCTAACTTATGCAAAAATTCATATTGCTTATTAAGAGAAATGGTTTTTGTAAAATGTCAATTTTGTACATCTATAATAGGCTAATTAAGAAATTTTTTTTGATTTTAAACTTAGACACAAGCCTAAGTTATGCCTTTTTGGAAAATAAATGTAAAGAAATAAAAGCACTTATTTAAAAAAAAAATCTAGAGCAACATGTTTTCAGTTCAGACTTATTATTTTTAGATTGGGATAGGCATTACTTTGGACTGATTAATATTTTTTCAAACAAATAAAACTTATTAGATGGACACTCTTATGCAATTTTAATTTAAAATCGCAATTATTCTAAAAAAAACAATTGAGTAACGATTGTAAACTTGGGCAGTACATTTGATTGTATAATTATATCAACAAAAAATGCCTAATTGAACCAGAAGATTAAATATATTTCAAGCCTTATATATATATAAATATTTTGAATACTTGTTTATTTCGTATAATACACTTTAATGTTGATAGGTGACCTATACGTGTTATCCGTTTGTCTTCTGCTTTTCCACAGATGTTTGGCAACCGATAGGTACCAACAGAACGCTTTCTGCTTGGATTTAATGAAACCATTATCTTTAAACTTAGAAAATGAATTACTGTAATCTACCTGAAAAAAATAGTCTGCAAAAAGGCAGGAACTAGTAGCTAGGTCTCGAATCAGAGAAAAAAAGAATATTGAATTTCATTTCTATAAGAAAGGTATCGACATATGTAATAATTCCTGCTGCTGACAACCTTGGCCTGTATCGGAATGACGAATCCTTCGATTTCTGGATACAGAACACCCTTTCTCAGCCAAATATTAGATACACTTCGTGTTGATCTAACGTTTTGAGGTGCTCGCTGTGGATAGCTGTCTGCCTCTATTGTATTTCTAATTCATTTACGGTTTCTACCCTGATATTAAAGGCCCCATCTGAGGACAAATTCAAGGGCATGTGGTCAAGATCCGCTTTACAGATGGTGTTATAAAGCTTAACATTTCGTTTGCTCTTAAAATAGTCCTCCAACTGTTAAACTTGTGACTCATACACTTTTTTGACAACTACAACGCCCCTAACCCCTACATGTCGTGCTAGAACTACCATTTCATTCGCTTGATTTTTGTAGTGCATTTGATTCTTCGTCATTTCTACTTGAAGATTCTATAGTATTTAACTTTTCAGAGATAGGTGTTAAAACACTTGATGAGCCCGAACAAGTATGTGAGGACAGCGATGTCATATGTATTGATGACCCTGCGGTCCCTAGTTTCTCTCCGATTAAATGCACTGTTCTGCATGTGTCTAGTCCGAACTCCATCTGGATATCAATAAAAAACTGCTTTATGACATCGATCACTCGTTGCAGATTCTGGGCCAAACTAGCGTGAGGCTTCAGGTCATCCATGTAGAGAATATTGGTCACTTGATGGTCCGAGCTTGAGTATTATCTTTGTTCTGTTAGAGCTCAGCCTTGAGCCCAAGAGTTTTTTTAACCTATCCACAACCAGATATCAAACCCACTCTTGTCTACAACTGGCTCGGGTCCAGTAACATTTTCTTTCTTTGCTAACTTTTCTAGCCTGTCCGATATTCCATTGCCCTTGATGCCGCGGTGTCCAGGGATTGACAGCAGAAGAACTCCGTTGCCTATTCTTACCTTATTCAGTGTATCAAATCACTTCCAAACTAGTAATGATGTAGAAGTTGTTCTATTGAGGACCATTATAGTAGCCCTGCTGCCCAACGCGATTGTGAAGTCCTTTTCATTCTTTCTATAATATACACCAGTTTCTGTGATCTCCTTATTCCTAACTCGATACTTCTCGTAGAAGAGGTAGCGGCGAGTAGACATTGCATTCCCGAGCACGCGCAGTGGCGGCCTTTTCGTGATGTCGATTGGTACTCGTACTACTGCCGAACAACTACTATTGTTTACTATTTGATCTCCAGATCGCCTTTGCAGCCACGGCCTTAATGGCGAGATGGAGGGCCTTCAAGCCTATTAGCCCCTTCAGAGCAATCGCGGATATCGACTTCAAGGTACCAGTGATGCTTTTTAGAATAAGTACCCTGATCCTTTCTAGTCGACACTTCACAGTGGACAGTTCGACCCTGCTTCACCAGACCGCCATTGCATAGATTAGCCTGGATCGCCGGATCGGTGTTTTGATCCACATAGGTGTCTTCGGTTTCAAACCCCATTTTCTTCTATGGCTCTCCTATAAAAACATTCAGTAACTAAAAGCTTCTTGCACTCGTTATCCAGGTGTACGTTCCATGACAGCTTTTCCTCCAGAAGGACTCCTAGACATTTAGCTCGTTTTTTTATTGTTTTTTTATTGTCTAAATAGCCTATAGCGTAGTGATCCTGACTCGTGAGCAGGTTAAGCAGTTCATCCACTACCAAACACCACAAAAGGGGCAATAAAACACCTCACTGCCGGTATCCCGAATTAACGGTTCCTCATAAAGTGGACACACCAGGTGCGATTATAGTCATCCGGATCAATAAAGGTTCGAATCGCGAGGACTTTCTGCTTCAGTTGTCTTTCAGTTAGGTTTACTGCTCTTCTTAGGGCCGTCTTGGCCGAGTGACTAGGCATATGGACGTGCTGCTTCTTGTAAAGTGGCCTACATGAAAAGACCGTATCTATTATATATCTATTCACAAGGCTTTTCACTGTCTTTAGTGAAAAATATGTGAGGCTTATAGGACTGAAATCATTAGGTGAAGTATAACCGATCCTGACTGAAATGAAGACTAATCCCGTTCCCCTCTATGCCTCATGATAATCTCTCCTACCCTCTATAAGAAGACTGGATATATGGGATCCGGACTAGGAGCCTTTTCGGGCCCATAGGCGGCTTTGGTTACCGCGAAGGTTTTGGCCCCTTTTTCCAAACCTTTTGAATCCCGGAAAATGTGCCTTTAGCAGATGAGCTAAGGTATCCTCGCCCGACTCTAAATATCCCCCGCTGGGCAATTTTACAGTGCCGAGAATGGCATCCGGCATTTGAGAAACCAGCTTTTCCAGTCTAGCCGCCTTTGCTTCTTTTTTGATTTATTCGATTTAATTTACATAATTTAAAACATCATAATTCGGAGCATTCGAACCCTCGTGGAACTCTAAATCACCAGTTTCTGAATGTAAACGAAGAGTGCGTTAACATGCGCAGCCAGCGATTTTAAGCCATACCATTTTTATAAAACTAGTATCCACAATCTGTAAGAAATCCTACTTCCCAATTCCTAGATTTCTTGGTCCAGCTTTTGAGTTCAATAAGAAAATTTTTCCAATCATTCGCAATATTTTTGTAATTATTGAGGAAAAAACCAGCTATGAACCTTTTCAAAATATTCACATCAAGAGTTTGTAAATTCTTTTATAAAGTTCGCAGATTACACAGGACCACAGCCGTCTAAGCCTGCAACATGACCTTGAATTGACCTTGATAGTGACCTGATGGCGTCGAACGGATACCGAATTTGAATTCAGCGACCACTTAAATCTGAAGCTGCCCTAATTGAGTTGGCTAGCTAATTTTTACCACATTTTAATTTTCGATACTGATTTTATTATCGTTTTTGCTTTCAAT
>NC_046664.1:47838780-47855892 GCF_010883055.1 Belonocnema kinseyi
ATATCGACCCTTATAACCTACGAATTCGAAAAAATAATAGAGATATTCGTAATGAGGACACTTATTTATGTACACAGAATATTTAACGGTTACTCGCTCAATCTTTAGAATTTCAACTTTATACATTCTTTGTCCAGAAGATTTTTTCGGTCTCAAAGTGCCTTTAGAATTAATTGATTTTTAAAATTTAAACAAAAAATATACCCGCTACTCACGACGCCGTTGCTTCTGTCATGTTTGAAAAAGTTTTGCATGGCAGTTCAGTCTCTTCATAATTGCTTGGTTTACAATTATTTATTTTACTTACGTTTTGTCAATAAATAAAGATTTCTGCTGGTATTGACAGATCATTATTTTGTTTATGAAAAACTAAACGTTTATGCAGAATTTTTAATACAGTGAAACCCCGATACTGTGCGGGTTTTAGGGCTGATGGTCGGCTGGGACAAACACGATATAATTCAGCTCCGGATTTACACGCTTTTATTCTTTTACGCCTGAGCGACCACCGCACACTCCACGCGCCCGCACAGCTTCTTTTACTCCTACCTGCGGTGTGGCATCCATTTTTGGAACAAATATTTCGGGGAGATCTATTTCGGAGTTTCACTGTATTTGGATTAGATTGTGTTTCAGTTGTGACATTACCAAATTGACAAGATTTAAAAAGCACGCCATAAAGCATGTATCCAACTTCATGATTTGTTGCGTCATCCACGCGATAACCACTGCGAATGAATGAAATTGGCTCTCGTAGCTGAGATGGATGCGAGAAAACTTGTAATCCGATTGGGGCTGTAAGAAAAATATTTCAAATGGTTATTTTAAAGTTTAAGATTTTTAACTCAGACACCTGAAAAGTACACTGTAGCCTCCACTTAGAAAGTGAGAATCATCATTTAAATTTCGAGCGAAGCGGTGGCGGGGCACAGTGGTCTGGAATAGGAATTTATTGTTCATAATCGCCCACAGGTCGTATTTCTTAACCGATTTAAAAGTTATTTTAGAAATGCTCAGCAATTAATTTTTAAGAGTATTGTGGTTTGCTTTTTAAAAATTTTTTTAACAGAGCAACAATATATAAACAAATATAGTGACAAAACTGACCATTTTAGCTATGTGAATTTTTATCGCAAGAAAAAATACAGATAGAAACTCACTATCAGTCGTAATTATTGCACATGCATTCATAGAACATAATTAATTTTAATAATATTTAACTTAATTATTATAAACAATTTTTATAAACAAATTCTTTATAAACGAGCTTTTCTCAGAGCTGAATTGATTTCTTTGAACAAAAGTGATTCACAACCAACTGCAGATTGTCACGCATTGTTTTAAAATTGTTATTAACAATTACGCAAATTATTATTTAATGTCCCATATTCAATTTTTGAATCACTATTAGTTTATTGTCGGATAATTTCAGTGGAAAACCGTCCTTTTTGCATGTGAAAAAATAAATCATAGTTTTGTTAAAAAATTGTTTATAACAATCATATAAATTATTCTTTATTTAATTTAGTTGGTTAGTCACCGCAATAAATGTCACTCCAATAATCAGTGAAGAAAAAACTTTTTTTTTTCTCCGAGGAAACGGCCGATTAGGAGACTTGTTTAACTAAATTGTTATAAACAATCTGTATTGTTTATATTTGATAAAGCTTAAAGTATATAAATGGCTTTAAAGACAATTGTGAATCACTTTTGTTCAGAAAAGTCAATTCAGCTATGAGAAAAACTCTTTTATAAAGAATTTGTTTATAGAAATGTTTATAAGAACTATAGTTGTTAACTCATGCTAATTTTTTTGTTACAGATTATGACTCTTATGAAAAATATTAGCAACTAGCGTGAAATAAACGATTTTTTCTATGATAGAAAAACACTAATAAGAATTTTTTTATAAAAATTGTTTATAATAATTAAGTTAAATATTATTCAAATTATTTTGTCACTATATTTGTTTATATATTGTTGCTCTGTGAAAAAATTTTTTAAAAAGCAAACCACAGTTCTCTTAAGAATTAATTGCTGAGCATTTCTAAGAAAAAAAACGTTTAAATCGGTTAAGAGATACGACCTGTGGGCGATTATGAACAGTAAATTCCTATTCCAGACCACAGTGCGGGGGTGCTAATCGAGTTTCACTTAAAACGTCGAGAAAAGGTCCCTAATGAGTTTAATTTTAAATCTGATAGAGCGGTTCAGCTTAGGGAGTCGGAATGATTACTTATTTGAATATGAAATTTTATGTTGAAGATTGAAGAACACAATTTCATAATCTGATAAAAAAAATTCTGGGTTTGTTACGATTATTTGGAGATTAAATGCAAATTCACAGACAAAATTAAAATGTCAAAATCATTTAAAATTCGCAAAAATGCCACGTTCTTCTCAAAATCATTAATTGTAATCTTTTTTTTATCCCACAAGGGCTGTGATTCCCGACTATGTTCACGGAAAACTAAATCGTAACTGAAAATTTAAACACGAAACCATGAATTTAATATTTTTTATGCATCAAATCAAATTTAAAAGTAACAAACAAACCATCTTCAACGTATCGAACGTTTGTCCCTTCATATAGTTTTGACATGAGTAGTTATATTAATTAATTATTCACTTTACAAACGATTTTTGGGTTATAGATTTTGGCCAGCATGCTGAAATATGAACCTTGCCGGAAAAAAGTATACAATATAATAATTATTCAGAGCATGATCCAGCGTTAAAAAATTACTCCAGACCTTATCAATACTAAGTAAATGGTATCTAATAAGTAATTCTACCCAAGTGCCACTCATCGATTAGAACCAAACTTTGCACATCAATGAAACACTAAAATTTTTGAACCCGTGTTTTTCTATTTTTGTAGAATCCGCTTTCTAGGGATAGAAGCCACCTCTACCAAACGATAAGCTGTCTAACACACTTATCCCTGGGATCAGCAAGTTTAATCGCTCGTTCATCTTAAAATAATTGAATTCCACACCATGATCTAGTCCACCCAATCATCTACCACTTAACCAACGTAACCCATCCAAATACCCACCCCTAACGTACCTTGTGGTTTTTTAGGGTTCATTCGTTGAGTTTAGGTTGATTAGGGGTGGGTATGTGGATGGGATACTTTGGTTAAGGGGTAGGTCATTAGGTGGGCTAAATTATGGTTTCTATCCCTAGAAAGCGGATTCTGAAAAAATGAAAAAACATGCGTTCAATATCTTTTAGTGTTTTATTGATGTGCAAATTTTAGTTCTAATCGGTGAGTGACACTTGGGTAGTGTTCCTTGTAAGTGAAGTCCATGGTAAACCACAGTTACAACCTCTTATTTCCTAAAAATTCTATTTAACGTGTATATATCCGTAAATTTCTTTAAGAGATATCTTGCTTACTGACAGTTAACAATTGGCGCGAAAATTCAAATCATTGATCAATAATATTCAAAATCATATTCATTTAGTTGATTTCATATTTTCCTTTTTATCCTAAATTAAGAAATCTGAAAATTAAATTTGAGATGCAAATAAAGAAAAAAAGTATTAAAAAGCTATTTCTTATTAGCGTTTTCAGAAACTAAAAAATATGTGTGTATTTAGCATTTTTCAATAGTAGAAGAATATTTCCTTATGCAGCAAAATTTCGGAGGGGAAAAAATGATTCCTAAACAATTAAAACTCCTATTGATTCTGTGTTTTGTTGTCTCCAAATTATTTTATACTCCAAGTTAATTCTGGACCGTATAATAATTAAATTTTTGCATGAACAAAAGTTTACTTTCAATAAAAAAATTTCTTTTTTTCAGCGTAGAGTATGTCTTGGAAAGGTATTTGGATTGTTTCCGAAATTTGTCAGTCTGATAGGTGCTGAGATGACTACCTGCATACATATAAATGTTAGTGCCAATGTTCGTGCAAATTTGATATTCTATTACGATGTTGATATTCATATTACCAGGAGACCTTTCTCGAAATTTTAAGCCAAAAATACCATCCGGATCTCTGACAGAATAATAGTATTTAAGTGAGGGCTAAATTATACGCGCCTGAGTCAATTACTGGAAAGTAATTCTATAATATTTTTTCACGGTTTATTTTGGTTTCAGAATCATCTTACTCAATAAAAGATGTCCGCTTAAGATAGCTTGAACCTCATGGCCATTGGGCAAATGAAAAAGTGAATCTTCAATGCGGCCGTTTATCTTTGTGGGTGCAACTCGATCAACATACCCTGTAAAAAGAAAGATAGAGATTTTTTATAAACACATTTTTTTATGAACTTTCAGTTGCTTCAAAGTTCTTTAATCAACTAAAAATTTCGGTGATGAAATATTTTTTTTTTTTTTCACTCAGGTGGTAAAATTGGTGCAACAATACCAGATTTTACTTCATTACGAGTAAGTGTGATAAATCAAAAAAAGAAGAATAACACTAAAATCCAAATTTTACGAGATTGTACATACATGTTTAGAACACTAAAAAAGGGCCAACTTTACATTGACCATAACTGCATGCAATCGTTTTAAATTTTCGCGTATTTGGGGGTCTCTGACATGGAACATATCGGATATTTTATACGTGAAACTTTCTTTCAGAATACATTTTGAAAAGAGTATTCTAAAACGGAAAGCTATTTATGTAAAAGCTGTTTTTCGGGGATTCGGAAGTTCAGGAGCGTATTTGGCTGACTCGTCTAAGTTTTGAAAAGAAAGTTTACTAGTCTTTTTAGGGCTTAAAAATTATTATCGAATTTTCCTGCTATATGATAAAATTAATTGTTTCAGGTATATTTTTACTTTTAATAAATTACGCAGTGGTAAAAAAGTCAACGTAGAAGGTGAGCTTATGAATTTCAGACAAGTATAGTAACTTGATGTTTTTTTATTAGTTTTAAAACTTTTAATTATTAAGATAATTAATTCAGCATAGAATATTTATGAATGTCAATAAATTCAAAGCAAGGAATGTGAAAATATAGTTTGTATTGTATATATTTTATTTCTCAATTGTTTAATATATTATATATTTTCAAAAAATCAACTTCGAAATATTTTCCAGAAAATAACTTTACTGTAAAATATGTCTTGAATTTGAGACAAAACATTATTTCTCTAAAAGATTGATTTTTGGTTCTTACTTTAAAAGCTTGGAAAATTATGAGATGATTTTGTTAAAAAGCAAGTGGTATTCTACGATATAAAGTCACTAATGGCCGATTATCTTGTATGTCTCTATTTTGCCTGGTTATTTTAAAATAAAACGAGATATCTCGCTGCAGTTTTTGAAATGTTCGTTAGCTAGCCATTTTTGATAAAAATTCAAAAATTGATCGCATTATGAATATTTTTGAGACCACTTTTAAATGATTCGCAAATTCTCTGTACGGATATTCGTAATATTTAGAAAGTCGAACAATTTATACTAATGACTTCTTTGAAAAAACAAAAAATTACCAAAGTTTCAGCATTTACAAAATTCCAAAAAAATACACGAAAATAAACATTTTAAGACCATAAATACACGATATTAAAAATCAAGATAAGAAACATGTTTTTTTTTTCAAATGCCCTATAAGATTATCATAACAACTATTTGAATTTTCTTGAAGAATCGAAAATTCCAATTTTGACAGCATACAAAATAATGGAAAATCCAATAATTACATTTTTTTGCTCAATGCAAAATACGAAAAAAAGAAGTAAACAAAAATGGTTCATTTGAAAAATATCGACAAATTTTTTATCAAATACTATTTAATAGGATGCATAGTTTTCGGTTAAATCGTGAAAAACGTCATTAACAATAAAAAAAATCTGCCCGCTGCGTGGGGACATTCTGATCACAACGTTTGTCTTTTTATTCATTTTTCTTCTCGCGTGTGGGATTTAAAAAATGTAATTTTTAAATGTTTTAAATTCTATTTTTCACGAATAAAAAAAACAAAACTATCCAAAAATTGTTTCAAATTGTTAATATTTTTTTAAACAATTAGTTCTAAATGTTCGAAAAACGCCGTTAACTGCAAAATTTGGCGAGTCGTGATTTGGAAGAAAGCCGTAACTGAACTTTAACTGTAGACTCAAATCGTAAACAAGTGAATACGTGCCAGAAAAGTTCGGGAAAAATCCACAACGGACAGTTACGGACTTCACCACATTATCGGGAAGTGATCTCGACACAGAAAAAACTAACTATAAAAATTGTTGCAGGCAATTTTTTAGAGCGATAAAGTTTTGTTTAGCCAACTTCGCGTCTTTCAAAAAGCATGTGTTCGTCATGGAAAAACAAAAGAAAGTTTAACCGACATTTGTGTAAAGTTTATCCTGTGAAGTTAATTTTTGTTGCAGAGAATGTTTCGTCGGAAATCGATGTAAAGTTTATCTTCTATTTTTTTCTGTGGAGCCTTCGTGGTTTCGAAGAGGTCCGTATACGATTACGCCGTTCTCTGGAATCATCGAATCGTAAAAAAAAGGTCTGTAATTCAAGAAAAGCCGCAACTGAAATTATTTTTAGCTACGAAATTCTTTTGCCGTGAAATACATTTTATCAAATCACGAGAGGCCTATTTAAGAGGTCCGTGATTCCAAGAGAGCCGAAACTGCCCGTTACGGCGCGGCGTTTGCTGAATTTCAGCATCCCAATCAACACCGTTAACTGCATTTTAGATAATTAATTAACATGTTTTAACCATTTTTTTTGTAAAAATACAAAATTCACATACAACTCAGTCAAGAACAACAACAACAAAACTGCAGAAAGTTAATTAGAATCCGCGAAACAGGCGAATAAAGATTCAAACAGTTTTCGTCGATTTGCTCGACTTCGTTCATTTTGCAATTAGGGGCGTTTTCTCAAAGCGCGGCAGACCAGAGTTATGGCATTTACAAAATTCCAAAAAACACACGAAAATGAACATTTTAAAACAAATGTCGCACGATATGAAAAAAAAGTTAAAAGAAAGAAAAATTTGTTTTTTATGCGCTGCAATATTATCATAACAACTTTTTGAATTCTCCAAAAGATCCAAAACTTAAATTTTGACAGCATAAAAAATAGTTCTTTAAAAAAATTGAGGAACAATTAGTGATTTAAAATTGTAATTTCATGAAAAAAATAGAACAACTCCGATTGTTTCTTATTTAAAGGTAGGGATGTTCCATTCCCTCAGAAGAATCGATTCTGAATCGAATAATGAAAATCAATTCGCTTAAAAATCGAGAACAAAAGAATCGATTTTTCGAAAATTGATCTAAAAAATTGTGAAAAAATATTAAATTTATCAGCAATGAAGTTATGAGCATATTTGATTTTAAGTAAAAAGTACATTTTAATTTTGTTCTTAATATTTTTAAAAATAATTTTATGGATAAAGTAGGTAATTAAATATTCATACTAGAGATTTTTGCAAAATATTCTATTAAAAAACTGTATAAAATTACAACGAACGTCCCAGAAATTCGTTAATGTTTCCCACGAATGGATTACCCACGAGCAATCCCGTACGCATATGTGCATTGGCGGTTGCCATGACAACAGCCTTTGGCAGTTTTATCTTGTGTTTTGAACATTTTTGTCAGGATTTCTAATTTCTGTACTACTAGTTAAAAAATAAATAAAATGTAAATGTTTTCATAAAAATGAAAAGTACATATTTAAAGATTGATGAGTGCATGACGCTTGAAGAGTAAGTGTGTGTTTCGACTAGTTGAATATATCAGTCTAGATGTTTCTATAAACTTAAGAATCTGACACCAAACTTAACCTAAAAGAAATTTTTCTATTTTTCTGTAGAAAATATGGAATAATTGTGGTGAATAAAACAGGCACGATCATAATCTACATATGCAACGAAATTTCAAAATATAACTGAAGGGAGTAGGTGTAACACGTGCCAGCACAAACAGCGCTGCGAATGTGCGCGGAGCTGCGCTTGGGTATTCAATCATGGAAAACATTAAGGGCATATGACAGAGCTAAATACCTATATTGCCGACCTCACTTTATCAGTTCACTTAATCTTTTTTTGAACCTAAGAACTTTTTTTTTAATGAAATATCGAGCTGAAACTTGGGAAAATGTACTAGAGTACAATAAAGTACTTTTAGGTACTGCATTTTGATAGGAACTTCACTGAAATTTATTTTATCTTTTTCCTGAACCTCGACATTTTTTGAACGTTCGAACTTTTTTTATACATAAAATATTGGTCTCAAACTTTGAGAAATGCAAGAGCCGAAAGAAAACTACGTTAAAGCACAAACCTTAATAATAAAAGATGTAAAAAAATATATTTCAACTATCAATTCCATCAGCATCAGCCGGTAACGTTGTACATGAAAATACGAACCCTGGCGGCAACTAGGCGAGGCTCAAGAGGATTCGTATTTTCGTGTACAACGTTACCGGCTGATGCCGATGAAATTGATAGTAGAAAATTTTTTTCACATCTTTTATTTTTAAGCTTTGTACTTTAACGAAGTTTTCTTTCGGTTCTTGCATTTCTTAAAGTTTGAAACCGATCGTTTATGTATAAAAAAAGTTCGAACATTTAATAAATGTCGAGGTTCAGAAAAAAGATGAAATAATTTTCACTGAAGTTCCTACCAAAATGTAGTATCTAAACGTACTTTATTGTACTCTAATACATTTTCAAAAGTTTAAGCTCGATATTTTATTTACAAAAAAAATTTCTTAGGTTCAAAAAAATATTCAGTGAGCTGATAAAGTGAGGTCGGTAATATAGGTATTTGGCTGTGTCACATGCCCTTAACGAGCTTGTGGACTTCGTGATTCCACCTCTCTGTACTAAATACTCTTTACCATTAAGTCGTGAGTTAATACAAGATTGCACGTTTCAGCAAAGTACGAGGTGTGTTCAAAAAGTAAGGTGACTTTTCAATTTTCGCGGGCTACGTACAATCAAGTTTTAAATTTTTTGTTTTGTTGTGTTGGTACATTCGTCACGATCATATGTCCACAGTTTTGACTGTATAGCTCGTGTTGTTTTTCTGGCAGAGGCGTAAAAGGTTAGAAGAGTTGGGTGTGCTCGGCGATTTTCTTCTTTCAAAAAAAATGGAGCAAAGAGTTTGCATTAAATTTTGTGTGAAAAATGGAATCCAGTGCTCTAAAACTCTTGAAATGTTGACAGTTGCATACGGTGAGTCTACTCTGAGTAAGAAAAATGTGTATAAGTGCTACAAGCTGTTCCAAGAAGGCCGAGAGGATGTCGAAGACGGACCTCGCCCTGGACGTCCCAGCACGTCAACAACAGATGAAAACGTATAAACAGTGGAAGAAATGGTTTGAAAAATCGCCGAATTATCATCAGAGAAGTTGCTGAAGATGTTGGCATATCGGTTGGCTCATGCTGTTCTATCTTTTCGGACGTTTTGGGCATGAGACGTGTGTCAGCGAAATTTGTTCCAAAACTGCTTAATTTTGATCAAAAGATCCATCGCATGACCATCGCTCAGGAGATGTTGAATGAAATCATTAATGATATTCACCGGATTTGGCCCCCAGTGACTTTTTTCTTTTCCCAAAACTGAAGAGACCCAAGAAAGGACATCGATTTTCAACGATTGAGGAGATAAAAACTGCATCGCTGAAAGAACTCAAGGCTATACCACAAAATGATTATCGGAAGTGATTTGATGATTGGAAAAAGCGTTGGCACAAGTGTATTATATCTGAGGGGGATTACTTTGAAGGGGACAACATAAATATTGAGGAATAAATGAATATTTTTTGAGAAAACCATAAAGTCACTTTATTTTTTGAACACACCTCGTATTAGTAGGGAGATTTTGCATAGAGTTTTGTAGTGTCTGGTGAACGCTAATAATTATGGACCTTCTTTATAACTCATATGTTTTGAAACTTTTTCCGGTACTATAATTGTGTATATTAGTACGAAAAATATAATGAACAAAGAGTAGAAAAATTATCGCATTGGCATAAATCAACCGCCATCAACTGAATATTTGGAATCGAAATTGCAAGGAAAATGAGTAAAATTTGTTATGAATAAAACTTCGTGTTATGTCTAAAAGAATTTTTGCATATAGTGCAGATCATTTTTTTGCTCGCAGAAATCAGAAAATGCCGTGAAATGTGTAATATGGAACACTTGTACCATAAAGGTTGGCAAAATTTTTTAAACCTGTACGCTATATTTTATTGGAAATTGTCTTTGGTGTATTTTTTACGTGTCAATAATCAGAATAATCTCACTCTCGATAATTGTTCTGTTCTTTTCATTCTCGGTATTTCAGTATGCCAGGTTACAAGGAAAAATTTAACCGGGAGATTACTGATTTCAAAGTTTTTATAAAAGCCATCTCAGATGAGATTTTTCATTGCTTATTAGCATGTAAGAACCCAATTGAAGAAATAAATATTCACTAAAGGATTAACTGTGGCGTTTAAAAATTATTTTTCACACTTATGTTTTATGTTTTAAGGGGTGTCCCAACCTACATTACAACCGTTTTCTTCCAAATTAGTAGAAATTCAGAAAGTCAACTGTAAAATTTTGTTTAGATCGCATTTATATACGTTTTGCACGCAAAAAGTAAGCTGTTGAATAGACCTTCAAAACAGTACACTGAAAGTCCAAACATATTATCATGGAATATAGTTATGAACCAAAGGCAAAGCTTGTTTCAGTTTTAACTACATTTCCCTACACGATTTGTTCATATATGTTCTAATATTTGATTTAGATTGTACATTAGTTTGTAGATTACCATATGGGAAGCTGCGTATCGAGATGGGTTTCGAGCCGGGCATGTGCGTGTCTGTCCACTGGAGCGTCGGATTTACATTTACCGGAGAAGCTTCCTGAGGATTATAGGTTCTAGGCCGACCTGGTCCTGTAATGAAAAATATAGGCATTATTTATCAGCAATCTTTTTATACGAACCCTAAAATTACTGGTCCTATTCAAAAATATCCTCAAGGGACCTCGTACCCGTGATGTTCATTAACAGCGACTTTTTCAACTGCGCATGTTCCGTAAAGCATGGGTTTATTTGAAATGATCTAATTTTACATTAATGATCAATTATTGTAAGAAATTAGCTATTTCATACATGCAATTTAATTATCCTCTAAAGTAAAAAACATTCAAATCCATTTATCTGTATTATTGTTTATAGTATTTATTAATTTTAAATACATGCGTGATTTTCGGTTCATGCGCAGTTTAAAAAATGGCGGTTCGTTGCCATCGCTGCCGCGAAGTAAGTTACTTTCAAATTGCGGCAGTTTACGCACCGCAGAAGCTTTTTGTATTAAATTAGGTTTAATTACTCTGTGAATTTTTTTGTGTTTCTATTTAAGCTGGCAGTATATGTTTAATCACATCTCAAAATACGAATTGTTAATCAAAATTAAAAAATTGAAAAAGTTGACGCTAATTTGGAAAATCTGGTTAAGCTGGTCGATTCTTTTGTCTGTCAGTATGGGGATTTTTGAATAGCTGAATATGAATTTGAAGTGAAAATTCTAAATAATAATGTTAATTCAGTAATTTTCCATGAAAGTTAGGAACATGGGGTTCTTTAGGGATATGAACACGAATTTGGGTTACAAATTAAAAAATGTACTCAAATTTTGATATTTTTAATAATTTAGAATATTTATATGAAGCTCAGTAGGAAAAGGGATTTTGGGGCACAGGACTCCAATTTGTGATCAAAATTCAAATATTCAAAAGTCAAATTTTTAAAATAATATTAATTTGTTAGTTTTCAATGACTCAGATAGTAAGGTGATTGTCGGGGCGTAGATCACGAATTTGGCATCGAGATTCGAATTTTCAAAAATTTCAATCGAACTTTGAAAATCTTATTATTTAAGTAGATTTCTATGAAACTCCTTAGAAAATGTGGTTTTCGGGACACATATCATGAATTTGGTGTCAAAATTCTAAAAATTTTCTCTAATTTTATTATTTTGGTAGAGTTCTATGAAACTCAATACATAGGGGGTTTTCGAGGATCAGAAAATGAATTGGCGGTCAAAATTTAAAAATTTAAAAATCTTACTCCAATGTAAGTTTTTGTATTCATTTGACAGATTCACATAAAACTAAATACATTTTTAAATTCTAAAGAAAATGTTTGCGTTGAAATGTCACCTTTTTTGTTAAAAATGCAGTATTTTTGGTCGAAAATAAATTTGTTTTAGTTAAGGATCTAATTTTTTTGTTAAAATTTCCTCTTATTTTGATTCAGTAAACTGTAATTTGTCATCAAATATTTTGTTTTCTCCAAATTGAACAATATAATTAATTTGCTGAAAATTAATTTTTTTCTATCGGAAATTAAAATGTTTCAACTGAAAATTTCACCATTATATTTTTGTTGAAAAATACATATTTTTCATGGGAAAGTAATGTATTTTTTTCAAAATTTGTCTTTTAGAGTACAAAATTAAATCACTACTCGTTTCTTTTTTAGATTAATTCTTCCAAATTCAACTATTTGGTTTGAATCATTTGGTATAAAATGAATCTGTCTTAGTTGATGATTCAATTTTTCTTGTTGACACATTTTTTCTTTTTTTCAATAAAATCTTAACATTTAATTTTTTTTATCAATGTAATTTTCTTTGTCAAAAATTAAATTTTTTTTTTAATAATTCTATTTTTGTCCATAATTTAAGTACTTTGTTGAAAAAGCATATCATTTTTAAAATATTTTCAAATTCAACGGATTTTGAAAAATTTACACCAAAAAGCTGTTTTTGGAAGAATTCAAAACAAAATTAAGAAGTTTTTTAACATTGGAAATGAAAATTATTGATTAATAATTATTCACGAGTTATTAAAAGACGTTGCTAAAGGTGCTATTTTGACACATCTATTCACCCGTGGATAATAATTGGTGGTTTAACCCCCGCGCACTGTAGAAGATATTTTTATGATAATACACAAAAAATAAAAAGGATAACACAACTATAAATATAAATAATAATTAATAATTTAAACTTCGTACACTTTGATATCCACATAATAATTATTTATAAGTGCGGTGTAGTATAAGAAGAATGATCAGAATTTGTGTACTTGTCACCATGCCCACGTTAGTAAATTGTTGAAATATTTACATAAATTATAAATTAAAAATATTTGGAAATTCATTAATATAATTAACTATTTAAACTTTTTAATTATAATTAAATAAATAAAAAAATCATAGGTCATGTGATACTAAAGTCAAAATAATTTTACCGACAATTTGGTTACAATAAATATTTACAAGGCTGTCTAACGAATTATAATTGCAAACAGGATTTTGCATCAATTTGATTATTGGACTTTAAATGGGATTTTTAATTTGGATTTTGGTCTAATTTAAATTTCTTAAATTTTGAATTGCAAATTTTCTGAAAATTAAAAAAAATGTGTGCGTAGAAAGTTTAAGAATAATATTATTAGTAAAATTTGAAATTGAAATACTCTCTTTTATTAAATCAGATACAGAAAAATACATTACCCAACATAAGGGCGAATTTAATAAATAGAAAACTAATTTATCTATAAAATGAACTCCATGATCTAGCAAAATGTTGAACGATTTCGGGTATATATTTTCAAATATTGTAAAAAAACTTTGTATTTGTGGCGATTTTTTTACAATTTGCAGAATAAAAAAGAATCAGAATACGAACTCAATTATAAACGAATTGCTAAAAATACAACTTGAGAAAATTTGTGAGAAAAATTGTAAAAAAAACAGATGATCAAATAAAACATAATTGGCGAATATATGATTACTTCATATTAATTTAATGTATAGTCACTCAATAACAAGGCAAGACAAAATTAATGTCAATCTTGAGCGACTAGGAAAACGTAACTTCATTTGAAATTTTGAATAATAGCCCGAGTAAAAATGTTTCGACTTGAGTTCGACTTGGTTATGTCTTGAGTTCGTCTCCAAGACATCTATGTCTGTATGCGTCTCAAAACTGAGTTGAGACATAGACCTTCGTCTTACATTTATGGCCACGACAGGTAAAACGACGTTTACTTGTCTTAAGTCGAGTCTTATATTGGCGAAGACGACGTTTACTTGACTCAAGACGAGCCTTGTCTGGGCTGAGATTATCGAGCCTTTTTTGGCTCATAAATGAGATTCAAATTGATAAATGAAAAGTATATAATTATTAAATTAGTTATTTTTTTATTAAAAATTCTGAATCGGTGGGTATCATCGTCAAACAAGTATAATACCCTTTTTGTTAGAGCACGTATACGCTTGAAGTTATAAACCGCACGTGTTGGAGTCATAAAAATTCGACTTAAGAGTTAAATGTATGTCTTCACGGCATAAAAACTTGCCTCCAAGACATAAATTAAAGTCTGGCTCCGTCGAAAAACTGAGACATGCTTAAGTCGAACTTTTCGACTTCAGCATGTCTTGATTTTGGGAAATTCAAGTCGAACTTAAGTCGAAACATTTTTATTCGGGAGTCCACGCATCTGGTACTTTTACACCGTATTAAGTAGGTAATGTGCATTTTTTTCTAAAACGGTTTATTAATTGTATTATATTTGTCTATATTTAATAGGTGCCGAGCTATAGTCCTTCAAAGAGCCCGCATTTTTTGGGAAATCGAGGCGAAAGAACCCAATTCTAAAGTTTGTATCTATACTTTTGAACCTGTTATTATTTTTTTTTTTAATTCCGAAAGTTAAATTGAAGTAGACGCAATTTTGAGTAATTCTGAAAACATGCAAAGATCTAACGTCAATAGGTCATAAGTTATAGCCTTACAAAGTTGACCACTCTTGTCCTATTTTTAGGGCAAATTACTCGTAAAGTTGTAGGAGAGGAAATTCTGCGCAAATCTAAAAAAATATAATCTTCTAGTCTTCATAGATCAAGAGTTATGACTCTTTAAAAAATATTATTTTCTTGCTGTTTTAAGCTATTTATAGTCATAAAAGTTTGTTCAAAACTGCTTATTTCGTACATATCCTACAGCAAAACGACGACAATATAAATTATAGAAGACTCAATTGTGCGTAAAATATAAAAAATACAATGTTTTAGCTCATATAGATATCACGAGTTATGACCATAAAACTTTGACCCTTCCATTCAAAAGGCTCTGTATGCACAGGAAAATGTATTGCGACCGTTTTTCAGCATTTTGATAGCATGTATACATTTTAAGTTCATCACAAGCTCACTTGTTCTCCTTTTTTGTTGAAAAACAATGAACTGTTAAAAAATTGTTTAAATAATACGCTTCACTTTATCGTTTGTGTGCATATTACATTCTCATCCTAATGAGAAGGTATTAGTGTTATGTGAAAAATGTCTTTCGCAGATTCCATCAAATTTCAACGTTCTGAGACCCCCTGAGTCAGAAAAAATAGTTTTTACGTCGGTGTCTGTCTGCCATCGTTGTTGTCGTTGTCGCTGTAGTCTGTAAGCACTGTAAAATTTGAAAGAATTATTCGATTGGATTCTCCTTGGACACACTGTATAAGGATATGAAAAGAAAGGACGAGTTCGTTAGCCAGCTTTTTTTGAAAAAATTTTAAAAAGTTAGAGCATTTTGAATATTTATGAGACCACCTATTTTAATATTTGAAAATTCTTTCGACAGCTTCTTATAGTAAACCAAAATCAGAACATTTTATCCTCACTAATTTTTTCTATAGAATAAAAATAATCAAAATTATAGCATTTTCAAAATCCAAAAAACCAAACGAAAATAAACAGTTGCAGACAAAAAGCGTGTTATCGGAAAAAGTCAAGAGAAGAAAAAGGTTACTTTTCCAAGGCCCTACAAGATTTTCGAAACAGTTTTTTGAATTTTGATGAAAAAAACCGAAAATTAAAAATTTGATAGGAAAAAAAGGAATGAAAAAGCAATAACTCCGTTTCGTGGAAAACAAAACAAGTTATTAAAAGAGATAGATTGATTAAAACTGTGCACCTGAAAAGGAATAGCAAATTTTTCAGAATTCACTTTTTTGTAGGATGAATATTTTGTTTTATTTTTGAAAAAAAACATTGAAAATAAAAAAATTATATTTGAGTACAACGATACAAGGAACGTGAATAAGTGAGATAAGGATAGGAAGCGTGGTTTTTTTAAATATTAAAAAACAAGATTAAAAATTAAATAATAAAATTATAAAAACAAGGCAATAATAATAATACTTTTGCAATTTCCATGCGTATTATGAATTTTCATGATCTGACTGTATTAAAATAATACATGTTTCAGCGCAGCTAAGAATAAAATTTAACGCAAAATAAGAAACAAATATTAAAGTAATCATGATCAATGAATTTTGTACTTTATTTTGCAAAATCTTAACCTTTAAACGGCCAAAACGCCACTACCGGTACACTGCTTTTTAACGGCCAATAACTAAGACTATTCGACACTAGAAAAAATTGAGACACATATATTTTTATTGCTTAAGATCACCTCTTTCCGACGGTGTCAATGAAATTCTTTTAAAAAATGATTTATTATCCCAAAATGCAGTTTAAACAAAAAAAAAAACGTGATTTTTCGTGCCTATTTTTTTTGTGAACCATTTTCCAAAACTTTTCGAGTCTGTAATTGACCTGAAATCCCACTAAACGGTGGAATAAATGTCTAAACTTTGAGAATCCACGGTTCAAAGATCGATTTTTCGTTTTAGTATTTTCAAAGTGGCGTCTTAATGGCAAAATTTTTATGAAAACGTTCATGAATTTTTTTACAATAAACGATGCGCTTTTCGGAAAATTTGTCAAGAATAAAAATTTCTTGTAATCAGTCGAGGAATACGCCTGAAGTTTTCCGGAGCGTTTTGAGCAAAATTTTGAATTTTGCAAAAATTGTTCATATGCAAAATTCAAAATTTTGCTCAAAACGCTCCGTAAAACTTCAGGCGTATTCCTCGACTGATTACAAGAACTTTTTATTCTTGACAAATTTTCCGAAAAGCGCATAGTTTTTCAATAAAAGATTTCCAATGACTCTGTAACCTTTATTGCACTCTGACATCAAACCACACCTTCACCGCATTTTCATCCTGGGAATTTTCGAGTACACCCAGCAAAAAAAAATGCCAAAGCGTAAAGC